>NW_022170403.1:36157083-36330118 GCF_008802855.1 Photinus pyralis | reverse complement strand
CAATCTTTGTTGTCAAACGCTTCACTAAATTTCTAAAGCGGTAGGAAATTGTGCTGATCGCAACTTTGGTCGTGAAATGGTAATAAGCGTAAACAAACATGGAAGCAATCACCACGTACGAAAATTATTAACAAGTCTTGGAATCGTCGAGAGAACGTGTCCGACCTGTACCGTTATTTCAATGGTTATGTAGTAACAATAACGTAACAATTCTAATCGCTAAGGTTACGTCATACAGAGAATCGAATATAAAAAGCCCAATTACTTTAAATTAAAGATAACGCCATAAAAAAAACCTCTTGATATTAGGTGCAAGATAAATACGGAAATGTCAGCGGGATTGCACAAACAAATCCTAAAACATAAATGTCATGTCAAGTCAAAATGAATTTTAACCACAATAGATGCCAAGATTTATCACGTTCGCAATCGCAGTTTATTCAGAAAACCACTGAATAAGAGGCCATTTTGTAAAACTTTTATGTCAGTAAAATGGACGTATTCAGGAGAAATCAACAGCATTAGTCCAGGCCCCAGAGGGTTTGACCTTGCAAATTTATGAGACAAAGAACCAAGATGCAGGGTTTATGTTTTTTGGGTCGCTGAATCCGAATTTGATATTTGCACAAAAATCCCGATGACGCGGGAAAAATGGCGGAAAATCGGCGGTTTTTCCACAAAACGCGAAATAACTCATTTGATATCGGTTTTTTGGCGAAGAAGCATCAGTAATAAATTAAAGTACATACAATTTCCTTCGAGATTGTTTGTTTTTCGCGTATTGCCGTCAAATTTTGCTGTTGATGGGACATAACGTCCTGCTGTCCAGATTTTGGAATGCTTATGGCCGTTTGCACCGAAAAATTTAACCTGAACTTAGCTTAAGGGTAGCACATCAAACTATTTACTCTTCATTCAGTGGCTACGACACAACCTCGGCAATTTACAGGCAAGGGAAAGTAAAGTTTTTAGCAACCCTAAAAAAACACCCGGATTTAATCAAAGTAAAGGTGATTTAGAGACAACTTTAAATAAATTGCGGTATGAAAGTTATGTTTGCACCTCTTTTTGCAATATTCAAAATCTTGCAACCTTGCCACATACAGAAAATGCTGCTGGGCTTCATTCATTTCGGGCCTATCATCAGATCCAGCAGTGGCGAGGAATAAAGAAAAACTCTCTTGTTTGGGGTTGGAAACAGCAAAAATGACCTCATAAAAATTACCACCTTGCAAAACTCTGCCCCGGAAAAGATCTTAAACAAAATTTCATGTAAATGTAAAAAGGGATGTGGCAAAGCGCGCGGTTGTAAAAAGGCAGGGCTGCATTGCTCTCTTGTTTGCGCCAACTGTCATGGCTGCTGCGAAAATATGCCAGATGACACGCTGGCCTTAATGGAGGACGGAGTTGACGACGATGATGGTGAATTGACTAGTTTTACAGAAGACGACGTTGAGTCGTCTAGCGATGAAGATGATACATCAAGTACCTCAACAGATAGCCCTTTTGAAACTGAATCAGAATCTGAATCGTCAACCAGCGTCCCCAAAACACTCAAAGAAGATCATGCAGCTGTCCAAACAAGGCCTAGAAATTTCATCTGATGCGACAGAACCTGAGGAGTTTGATCAACCCGGTCCATCAAGTCGGAAGAGATAAAGAACAGTCACTAGATGTCAACACACCAACATCGTGGATGGATTCGGCTTAGATTGCGTCAATTCAGTCACTCTAAAATCATCATTTTGCGACAAAAAATGGCTAAGAGACTTAGTTGACACAACCTGAGCGGCGGGGGTTTTAGTGAGTAAGGCCTTTTGAATCATTCAATGCAGAAATCATGCTGTAAATTGTGAATAAATTTTTAAAACTTGGTATGATCTTGATACTCATTTCACCGTGAATGCGCTAATTTCGGCGAAAGAAGTAGGTTCGGGCGATTAAAGTGGAGAATTCAGCAAATTTTCGATTTTATCGAAAAAACTTTGAGACGATGTTGCGATGTCAATTTTCGTCCGATTTAAACAAACTTGGGTTCATTTTAAAGGTAATTGGATATTCTTCAACAGCTCCTCACGTTCGGAGAGCTTACTGCTTGTGAATGACGTCAGTTCCATTTTTTGAATATTGAAAATTGCGAAAACTTTATTTTTGGGCCGAATTTCGTCTTCTATAGTGACGTTAGTTTTTATCCGATTTTTATCAACAAGGGCTCATCTCAAAGGAAATTTTATGTACTTTAATTTATTACTGAAGTTTTTTCGCCAAAAAACCGATAGCAAATGAGTCATTTCGGGTTTTGTGGAAACACCGCCGATTTTCCGCCATTTTTCCAAGATGGCAGCTCCCGCGTCATGCGGATTTTTGTGCAAATGTCAAATTCGGATTCAGCGACCCAAAAAAACATAAACCCTGCATCTTGGTTCTTTGTCTCAGAAATTTGCAAGGTGGATGATCACTGTTTTGAGCTCAAGGACCTGGACTACATGGCAATTTTGCAAAACAAGTCTTTTTCGAACGAGCACAACTTCTGCCCTTCATTGTACTGGTGTTGTGTTTCATCAAGTGCCCATCATCGACATAATATAATAAATGGACTACGCGTGTCAATGATAAGCGCGGATACTACAGGTCAGAGAGACGGGAAATTTAGGAGGGCAAGCTGCCTCTTACGGTTACGCTTCTGATTGGTTCTTTCAATTTAATTTGAATGCGATCGCGATCATCACCGAGATCATCACTATCGTCGGTGAGGTCTTCAGCTAATAGCTGAAGAACGATTCTGCAAACCAGAAAAACCAAGATATTTTGAGAGATAGGTACAGGACATTATTATCAAAAGTTGAAGGTTTTTGGAGGAGCTAAAAGATGGCAGAAAAATATACAGGGTGTTCCATTTAAAAAAAGTGAGATTTTTAATATGTTTTGCAACTTTGGACCTACCAAAAAAAACACCCTGTAAGCTATTTTTTTTAATGTTTCATAGAGATGTATTTATTTGACTTTTACTTTACCCAGGATAAAAGATATAAAACCTGGAATCAAAACTTAAGTAATAATACAATATACTGACGCTTGCAAATGCCAAATTTTTCTTAAAAATCGAATTATATTGAAAACTACTAGCTTTTCGGATATTAACCACATAATAAATATAGAATTCAAAAATGCATTCAAATACAGAGGGTTCTATTTTAAAAAATGTACCATTTTGGCGACCTACTTTGTGGACGCACTCTGTATAATTCCAAATATTTTTAAAATGTGGAGAATATTCAACCATATCATAATACAAAAGCACTCTATCGGAAAATCTTATCTTCAAGGCATTAAGTTACTCCGCGCAATCGTCGACTCACCCTGTACAGTGACTATAGCACCGAAAATTAAAATTAGGAGTAGGCAACACACAATACACGTATCACATGTGTTGCATACACTGCAATACAATATTATATATACTCGATGGAACATGGCCGCTGATCTCAACAACCAATCAAAAATTAGACACTATTGTCGCCACATATAAAGTTACTGTATTTAGGTGTACTTAAAAGCGCCCTCTACTTAGGGAAGGAAAGATAGAGGACGGATAAAAGATGATTGTAACGTGAAGCAAATTTTACCTCTGTTTGCCACCAAAAAAATAGGCGTCTACAATCCTTTTTCTTAGGTACGCTTACAATCACGCACGGTCGAAAATGCGCGGCATAACCCAAAAGTTAAAAATTGTTTGTCTGCCACCAAGCTATGCGAAAATTTGCTTCAACCCGTAGCATTGCATTTGTTCGAGAATCACGGGTCCTATCTTTCCATAGTAAAGCCCTCTATTGAGCAGCAGTAGAAACTTGTTCAGTAAAATTACGTTCATGGATTTATCCATTAGATGTCACTGCACAAAATTTAAAGCCTTAAAATTTGCACAATTTCTTATCAGTGATGTTGTTGTTTAATTGAACAATGGTAATAATAAAACGTATCGTATTAGTCAAATTTGATGGTGTTTTCTTATGAAAATCACGATCCTGCTTCTTTGTCTTTAAAATTCAACGAAAGAGATAGGAAATTTACAGTGGTAATTTTTCCAAGAGTCTTTATACCCTTAGCAGATCCTGTCATTTTCAGGCCTTCACAAAAATTTTAAACGGTGCCTCGTATGCTATTGGGTGGTGCCAAAATTCAAGATTAGTTACTTTTTAAATTTTCTATTTTACAAGTAACCCCTCGGCTTGCCCCCATCAACAAGAGACTCAAAAGTTGCCGTGTTCATAAACGCATAAACCACCTTGAATCTCCAATTAAACCCTAACGTTCCCCAACACTATCTAAATTAAATCGGCTCGAGACAATTTTAATTCATCACGCGCCACACACGAAAATAGAAAAAAAAAGTCACTACTTGTATGATCTTCACGATATGAGAAATGTTTACGCTAGTTTCTTAATTGATATACAGGGTGTCCCTAAAAGGTCTGTACAACGCGCTACCAGGGGTTCTTGGTATTAAAATAGGACGATTTAACCCAACTTACCAAAAAAAAATCCAAAAGTGCTTCGGTAAGGCGCTATCTACCGCCAAAGATTTAAAAAAAAATCGTTATTTTTATTTTATCGGAAAATGGTTTTGCCGATTAAAATGAAATTCGGGATCTGAATGTCTAATGTAAAAAGGGTCTTTGTGGTATCATCGTTTTGATTGTAGTTGCTATGTAGGTGGTAAAATACTGACCATCCACATCTGAAGAGGTCTAAAACTTTTTAACTATTATTTTGACGGTTGTGAATTTTTAGACACTGATAGACAGTTTACTTGCAAGCATTTTTTGTCTCTTGATGAATATCGCTATCTGTGATGGTTTACGAAAAAAAAAATTTAGGCATGATGAATGGCATGCACCATACATGCGATTGTTCCTCAAAAAATCAGAAGTTGGCTGTGAAACCTTAGAGTGTCGTAACGTTTGTTTGTTGTTTCTTAAACTTTAACAACTTACGTTTTTTTTGCGACCATTTCCACGACAGTATCCAAACACTAATAGCATATCAGTTAACTCTGCGTTACTGTATTGAAAGGCCATATTACAATTTTAACAATGAAATTTTAAGTCTTCAAGCAAAATGTAAATTGTTAAAGTTGAAGAAACAACAAACAAACGTTACGCCACTCTGTTTCACAGCCATCTTCTGATTTTTTTAGAAACAATCGCATGTATGGTGCATGCCATTCATCATGCCTAAATTTTTTTTTTTCGTAAACCATCACAGATAGCGATATTCATCAAGAGACAAAAAATGCTTGTAAGTAAACTGTCTATCAGTGTCTAAAAATTCAGAACCGTCAAAATAGTTTTAGACCTCTTCAGATGTGGATGGTCAGTATTTTACCACCTACATAGCAACTACAATCAAAACGATGATATCACAAAGACCCTTTTTACATTAGACATTCACATCCCGAATGTCATTTTAATCGGCAAAACCATTTTCCGATCAAATAAAAATAACGATTTTTTTTTAAATCTTTGGCGGTAGATAGCGCCTTACCGAAGCACTTTTGGATAGAGGTAAGTTGGGTTAAATCGTCCTATTTTGATACCAAGAACACCTGGTAGCGCGTTGTACAGACCTTTTAGGGACACCCTGTATAATGATCTTACTTAAAACGGCATAGGTCGACCTTAAATTGTATTGCGAGAACTTTACTGATGCAAAACTGGATACCAGTACAACACAACAACTTTATGAACTTATTTTTAACATACCTGTCAATTTTACACAAAAATAATGCGTAAAAATAATTTCTAAAGGTAAGGAAATTTAACACAAAGAAAAACAAAAGAAAAAATTAGCCAACTAAAGTTCAAAGTGCTTATCGCAAATTTTAACGGCACCATAACCTCGGTACCAACTGAAACATCTTTTTTCTCGTCACAATTTACACGCAAAGAGTATTTCTGTAAACGATTCGTTAATGTTATTTCCGTTTAGCTCTCCCCCCGATTCGAAATAAATCTAAATCCATTAGTGTTTACTTAGTCGTAGATCCTTCGGAATGGTGCAAGAAAGCGGTGAATGATGAACGGGATCTAATTTTCGAAAGGAAACGTCGTTTCTCACGTGTTGAACGCTTTAAAAATAAATACGTATGTAGTTACTAATACACGTGTAATGTGAAGTGTCTAGTGCATCTGCAACGGGACCGTGACAAATCGATGTCCATCGCTTAAAGTTTATCGTTTAAATTTGAGCGTTTGTATAATCACAGATTAAAATACTCCAGATATATCACGCCATGTAAAAATATGCTGCGCGAAATTTGGATTTCACCGCCAAGTGTGTTAAATCCAAATTAACTTTCTAGTACAGTTTCAAACCCAAACATTAAAATTAAAAGTTCATTCTTAGTTAGAAAGATTTCTGCAACGTTCCTATAGCAGAAGAGAGAAAAAAAATCTTTTATTTATATAACATAGGTAATACCTAAAGGTATAGTGTTACACCGTCTGCGATAAAATGTTTATCATTTATTCTTTGTAGTGAATGAACTCCACTTTATAGTACGACAATCTCACAAACAAGTTGTAGCTTTGTTTATTCATTTGCAAAGGTTGTAACTAGTAGAAAATTGTTAAACATAGCGGCTGGTTATTCCTAATGTCCTCAATGAGTTAATATCTGATATCTATATAGGATGAAATAATACCTATTATTTACTATAGGTACCTAATTGTTATTTAATATGGGTTTAATGTTTTGAAAAATAAGTACGGTAAATGCTTGTTATTTCAAAAAATCCATACTGGCGTACGATCGTTTTAATATACTTTCAGACAGCTGGCTATCGCGCGATGGGCGATGAAATGCTGTGCGATGCGATAAATTCAAACCTCCGTTTATTTTATGCGATGCGATGCTACTTTGGGCGATGGTTTGAAATTCAAGCAAGTTTGATTGATCACCAGTCATCGCAAGCGAAATATGGCTTTATTAACGAGCCCTAGCGAGTTTATCATTTTGCGGTGTCTGTCCGTCCTAGGGAATGCAATCCCGCAGCAAAATCTCCATCCCGGTATTTGCGGGATTGTTAGAAGTTAATCCCGCGGGATCCCGGTATTTGCAAAATTTTAAATAAATTGGCAAATAAGCAATTCTGTGCGGTCTGTATTAAAACAAATCGCTAATTATCACAATATTTAACAAAAAATTACCTTCAGCCTAACTTAGAGCTCAAAAAAACCTCACCTGTAAAGCACAAAAGGTGAACTAAAGTGCCTCAAAAATCATAGTAGGTACATTTTTAACGAAAAAAGTTTAACAATTATTTAAAAAATAACTTCTCCGTTATGAGTTTCATTAACAAAGTAAACAAGAGTCGCCCCTTGGTCGATAAATTCCTCAGTCTCGCAAATCCCGCGGGATCCCGGTATTGCATTCCCTAGTTCGTCCGTTAGCACGATATCTCGATAACGAATGGACCGATGACAGTAAAATTTAGTACAGGGATTCTTTTATCAAATTTGTAGATCGGAGTTCGTGAATTGGCAATGTAGCCCAAAAAATAAGGAAGCCCCTTTTGACATCTCTGTGAGTTATGAACCGAATTGCATGAAATTCAATATGCATATAGATTTAGCTATATAAAACGCAATTCCAAAAATTGAGCCTAATCGATCAACATTCACAATGCCCTTTTCGCATCTCGACCATTTATAAACTGAATTGCAAACTTTTTATTTATGAAGGTATTTAAATGAAATTTGATACATGGGCACTTGGAATAAAAGCAAATTTAACGCCAGTTTCAAAATTTGGTTTTGCGCATGCGCAGTGCCAACTTTCATATTTATGGAAGCAATTAAATGAAATGTCATACAATTACACTTTAAATAAAAGCAAAACTAACATCAGGATTAAAATTTGGTTTTGCACATGCTACAGCCATACCCAGGAGCTCGTTTTCTATATTTGTTTATTTGATTCTCAATATAATTAAATGTGTCCAAAGTCATTTGAAAATACTTATTTTACAACAACCGATATCAATTTCACAAAAAGGTGATAAAATTCACAAAATACCGTTCCTTTCATATTGATGTATTTACCAATTTACGATTTTATCCGGTTAATTTGGATTCTACCACTGCGCCTTTAATGAGCCTTTCTTTGGAAGATTTTGTGAAGTCTTCCAATCGGAAATGTTTTTCACAGATTTTTTTATTTTTTAATGAATTCGGTGACAGTGGAATCAGATGTGTAGCCCCTGTAAAGACGTGCTTTTTTATCTATAGGGAAGATTTATTTGATGATTGTATATAATTGGGCCACCGTGAAGTTGGTCACCAAAAATGGGTTCGAAAATGTATAAGGTACCTACCTATTCAACTTGATGAGAGCTGAGAGCCCCAAACAAATTCTGCATAAATCCCCAAAGATAAATGAATTACCTTCTTCAGAATTCAGTGTAGCAAAACTTGTTTGGATGATTCAAGGTATCTCTCCCGTTTCTGGAAAATCCGGTTCCAGAAAATCACAGCCGGTCAACTTCATCATAGTATACCGAAATGATTTCGGAAAACCTCCGGCGATTAATATACCCTTCTTCTAAATTGAATGTAGGTATCACAAACCAGCAAAGCTCAAAATTAGATTGTTTGCATCGAAATCGATGACATTTAAGAACAATGTCGGCAAGCTTTTATATGTGCAACATTTAAAACTTAAAAGTAGGAAATAAGTCACGCAGTAATGAGAAAGTGAAACCTGAAAACCTCAACCTCAACAAACATTAACAAATGACAAAGTTATCTTCGGTTCTGCAAACGAAATTGATACACACATTACACATAGCGAATTTTTTATGCCGTTTACTTAAACTGCGCTGCGTTAACTGCGTATAGTATTTTCGATAATATAACATTCGATTCTCGTATATCTCGCCACGTAGAGTAGTTGCGACACAACAATTCGTTTGAATTAAGGATTAGATACCATTCGTTCATTTTCGAACCACCAATTTTTCACGGCGAACTTCATAGCAGCATTAATTGGTAATAGTTCATACTATCAATGAAACAAGAAGAACTAACCAGCATTATTAACCCAAACGCGGCACAGGTTTTCATCCTTAAAAGGAAATCCATACATTTTTAGATTGGGTTCCACTCGTTTTGAAACACCACATTGAAAGTATTGACAAACATTTCCTGCTTTGGCCATTTTTATAATTAACAAGTATCTAGGTATTTAAAACAATAATTGTAATAATAGACTATTTAAAACACAAAAATACGTCTTTATGAAAAGAAAAGGTGTATATGAACTGTTCAAGTGTTAAGCTTAAACACCGTGTCTTTTTTTATATCCCTTAACGGTTAAGTAATGCGATTCCCTTAATTCAAAGTTCATATTCGGCATCCCACAATAAATGGTTACACAATGCAAAAACGGAGGAGCTCCGTCTCAGCGAAAATGGCCCACCTCATGAAAATGTATTTTTGAATAAATGGTGTCATTCCGTTGTAATCCGTATCCGTAAAAAAATAACGAGAAAATTTATTTGCAAATGTCCTAACTTTCGTAATTATAATATGCACCTGAGAAGGAAATATGATATTCTTTTCTTTAAATCATTTAAATTACGCATGCCTTCTCATATTTATAACAGTATTACAGTACAGTTTCCAACCATTCGTTTACGATGAAAAAAGTGCATTTACGAGCTAAGCATTTGAACATTTTACGGCAGTAGCGTTAGCAGACGGATGTTTTTTCAGCGCAAACATTTCGTATATCTCATGAGCCGTCTGTAGTATTTTAGTATTTTGTCTGTGGTATAATAAATCAGCGGTTCCTACGTGTGCACTTTTGTCACGTTTGATTTATGCAACGTTCAAACGAGCCCTAATGAAAATTTTATGCAGTTGTGGTTAATTAGTTGTAATTTCGTTTTGGTGTCGGACGTAACGTATTGATTAATGCGATTAACAAATTTTCACCATATGGGCGAATGTTAAACAAAATGCTCCAACTTGTTTTAATTTTAAAAAGAGAACTTGTGCGTTACCATACAGTAAATAAATCGTTTTATTTACAATGGCTGTCATATACAAAGACCGAAATGCACTCTAGCATGTGGGTAGACAACTGCGTTAAATGTCGGTTCAAATCAATAAACTTTTATTTTAATCAAAATGTGCGCTTCATTTTGAACTTTATTGTTGACGCGACCACCGACGATTTCGCTATGATTGCGGTTTAAAACTTTTAGAAAGAAAACAACAACGTTGCATACACAACTTCTAACGTTCTATTGCAATTTTGTTTCCCCACACAATTTTTGCTGACCACTTTTTATTTCCAGTCGTAGTCTTACGCAATCATTTTTTATTTTCTATATTTCTTCTAAATCCCACCCCTCTCAGAATTTTATTTGGTAGAAGTCGAAAATGGTGAGACCAACTGTCGTTCCTTTATCCGGTGCCTTTAATATGTTATAATTGAAATGACCTGTAATTGTGTGAAATGAAATAATTGCGACGAGAACTTGATATAAAAAAATCGAAAGTTATGTACGTTTTCCACTTTCGGTGTAATATTGACTAAGTAGACATGTAAAAATTTTAACAACTGTGTCTTCGTGCACTGAATGGTTCCACCGAGGAACAAGTATAAATTGTGCACAACTTTGTGCAGATAAAGCGCATTTTTTTAAACCGAAATAGCTTTTGTTTTGACATCACCAATGGATATATTTCTTGCAGACGTCTCAATCGCCCTTTGTGAGTACCCTCTTCCGACAATCCGGTCTTGAGGTATAAGGGAATATACCCGATCACGATAAGAGGTCGAGGAGCAGGGCTATGATTGGTAGAAATGAATTCCTATTAGAGTACCATGAAGGAAACTAGTTCCACCCCAGTCAGTGGAAAAGTAATGGTGTAACAAATAAAAATAATTTGCAACGAACCAACACGGTAGAATCTTCACTGAAAAGGAAGACATGCGATGAATGCGTAAGCAGAAAGAAAAGTATGGGTGGGATTAGAAATATCATGGAAAACATCAGCGCGGCCTCCATCGGCAAAACAAAGAACTATTGCAATAAGAATTGGGATGGCCTCTAGTGGCAAAAATAAAGAACTGGGATAATAACAAATTGATTACTGGAATAACTTACATCTTTAAACGGATTCACAAAAGGAATACCTGGTGTAAAAATTAAAAAAAAAAAGTACCAAGACACAATTCAGAACGTTTAAAGTACTCGGTTTGTTTACTATTTTAAATACATGGTTACCTTATTTAAACAGAAAACTAATGGTAGCGTCTGAAGGCCGTCCAACCTCGAAATATTGGTTGATCCACTAAGCTACTCCAAAATGATCCGAAGAAGTGAAAAGGGCAGTATACAAAATCGTAAGTGTCTGTAATGAAGGGGTTCTTTTCAAACACGATCACTCAAAAATTAGGGAACTGGACTGCAAATGTCAATATCATATAAAAAATATTGTTTGCGTACTATCGGCCGTTTCAGAGATGCGAAGAATTAGAAACATTACAAATGTTCGCCTTGAATGATAAAAGCATAATTTCGCGCCGTTGGCCATATTTGCAATAAAGTTCCTGGTTCGCAATTCAACTTTATTTAAGATCATGCCGTTTTTATCTTTATGGGTTAAATTTCCACTATTGTGCGTATTTCGCGTAATAGTTTTTAATGCGCACATTATCCCTTGAAAATGAGGGATACCAAACTTTAATCCAAGTTTAAACATTTGCTTTTACGTGTACTTGCAACAGTAGGCGCAAGCGATTTTTTCGTCAAATAATATACAATCTCGATTACTAGAGTACAATATACATATAAAAAAATACCCTGCGATAAATTAGAGATGGTCGAATTAACTGCGCAGACGGCTCCACGCCAATTTGAATAACAAAATACAATCCAACCTACGGTAATTTGCAGTTGACTTAGCTTCGCTAACCACTTTACGCTAATGTTACACAAAAATAAAAACCACCCTACAGTGGTTCACAGGTGATCAACTTAACTTCTTGGTGCTCCCCGAACTACCAACATCCCACTACTTTAATTTTTGATTGACATCTCTCGTGGCAACTCGAACCTTTTCCATGAATCAAAATAAACTTTCGCGTCTAATCAGATCATTTGACAGGAATAAATAGACTCAATGTGGAGTAATGTTTCGCAAAACTCATGCTACGCAGCAAGTTCGATAACTATATGACTGCAAAATAAACAAACTCTTTCCTGTAATCCGACTCCCATGACTCCCTCGCACCGCCAGGTTTCAAACGCACTTAAAATCGAAAAAAATTTAAAGTTTGAATAATCCAGTAAGTAACGGGATCCCGTTGCAGATGCCCTAAAAAATCTTCAATACGGCCCTGTTAAGTTTCAGCAAAGAATTTTACATCAATTCAAAAGCGATCTTTCCTACACATTCCTCACATACATTTGATTCACACGTCAAATTTATTGGTGATTTACTTTATGATGACAGAATAGAATTTGTTTCTTGATGGTTCTGTTAAACAAAAGTCAACTAATAAAAATTCTATTCTCTGCCATGTACTACCGTTACTTTTCAGTGGAGAACAGACCTTTACCTTATAAAAGACAAGTTAGTTTGAAAATGAATGTTTTAAAAAATTTCGGAAAAAACTCATCTCCAAAACCGTTCGATTGAAGCTTATCATTATGAAATTATTATATATTATATTGTTGTGTAAACCACGTCATGCGGACGTTTTATTTGGTATCAGCACCTACAGTAACGTTTCCATCACCCTGTATATGTCAAATTTCAATTATTTGTACCGTTAAATGTGGTTGTTCATTGGTAATGAAAACGAATTGAAGACGTTCATTAATTTTATTTACAATTATTTATTTATTTATGTATAATTTTTTTGAAATAATCGCTTTGCTTAAGTTCTTTATTTTATTGTAAAACTAAATTAAGTGTGAAAATATTAATTTTAATCATTTTGAAATAATTGCATTGTGTTGTAAAAGTTTATCTCCGGTAGTCCGGTCATTACGATAAGGCTTCGTTATCGCTCCGTGAGATAATTAATTTGGAAGATAAGCAGGTTTCGCGGAAGCAACACAGGTGTCTCGAAGAGGCAAATTCAAATAGAGGAGAGGCGCAACCGTTGAAAAGAAAGGGAAATTGTTTTAAATAGAAGAGACGGACATTAATCGTGGCTTGTTGGGTGGTGGACGTTGTTTTTTAGTGCATTTTTTTTATTCGTCCAAAAAATAATTACCTACATTAACTTTCAAAAAGGAACCCCTAAATTAATTCCAATAATGTAAATTAGATGTGAAAATTTTTTTTTTTGGACATTTCAACAGATGTCAATTAAAAACACTTATTACAGTTGCAGTTTTGTTGAAGCACATTAATTTTACTCTATCTAATAATACATCTTCAGATGAAAATAAATTATTGTTCGTATTCGATCACGTATACATTTTGCGCGAATTCAAATACCTACAAAAAATAGCACTTGGGGAAATTACAATTCATTTCTTTTTCCGCACATTTTTATAAAGTGCGAGAATTCAATACAGGTAATCGCTTCGCTACCCCCTCACCCTACAACCTAACAAATTACACCTTCTCCCCTTTGAGATTTGCATTTTAAATCAGCAACACCCGTAGGATGTTTCAACTAAAATACAGAGAAGTTTTCCGCAGGTTTATATTTATTGTAATTGTACGTTGAGGGGGTGTTTCTGAATAGACCGTGTGTCGACGCAACTGTACAGTATTTGGGATACCTAGAGATACCCTAGGGACTCTCGTTACCATAACGACCTGTCAGACAACTCTCTCTCGAGTTTCATACACACGTAGCAACTTCCCGTCGTGATTTGAAGTGTAGGATTAAAATGCAAGCCGCGTCATTTCGCGTTTAAAGTTCGCGAGTTTTCTTACTCCCCGACAGCTTTTTCGAAATGATTTAATAATGCACTCGCCGGCGCGTATTTTCCACTCGTATGCGCCATATAATTAACACTCACCTTGCGTCGAGCTGTACGCAGCCCGTAGCGAATTAGGGTTAATTTACTTACTGCGAGTAATTACACGTTGCGAACTTTTCTCGCTCGAATCCCCGACAAAATTTTATTTTCAATCCAGATTTTCCGAATGGAAACAAATGACGACGGGGAGTTCCTCCAATTCTCCAACGGCCACTTGCACGAGAAAATCGTGCGCCTTTTCGAAACTGTGGCCAAAAACGAATTTGATGATACGGGCAAACGTTAAAGATAAACCGTGATTTTGATTTCGGTAAAATTAACCCTCCCGCGCGCATAAATTATTCCCCATATCTCTCTCTCCCGTAATAAATTCTAATCAACCCCGCCCAGCGCGATGTCATAATTTAAATCCGACGCGATCATTGTTCGAGTACGTTTTAAAGGCAGATAGCAAACAGGAATCGATAATTTAATTAACCCCATTATTAACTATCGCTTTTTAATAAAAAATAATAATGTTGTTGTTCCTCGTTCTGCGTTTGTACCAATTTAAACTGTCAATTGTCGGCGTTGGGAATATATGAGTACAATTATAATCCTAAATTAGCAATTGACATTACGTCTGGCCCTTGGGTTACGAGTTTAGGGTGAATTTTAGGGTGACTGACAAGCAAACGGTCAAGCTCAATCATCTGCCCTTTTCATTTTACCTCTACCCACACGTCACTTTAATCCCCTTCCCTTTGTACGAGCGTATTAGCTTTTCGACATTTGAGTTAATTCGCTGCACAAATCCCTATTGATTGTACGTAAGCGGCAATTACTGATAAATTAGTTGTATTTGTTGATTAGTGATGTTTCCATCTTCGACGACCTGATTTGGTACTTTCAAGGCTATTAGATAAGCCCTTTGTGCACATGGATTGGCATATTGAATGTTTACAAAAAGTTTACTGTTTCGTGTGTGTCTGGTGTCACCCCCTTGGGTGTCGATTTGAAACTTCGAGGGCGTACCTACCTACTCAAAATCTTTAACGGTTCTTTAGTTATTTGATTGCCAATGAGTTGTCGAACCTGAATCTAACATCCAGGCACCCTAAAGATAAACGATGCTCCCCAATGGATGTCGCTCAATTGGAGCACTGACTCGTCCTCGAAATGGGTGCTGTGGATTGAAATGACAGGCTTTGTGAAACCTCCGGTCTTGTAATGGGACGGCTGATTCTTTTGATTGAAAATACGTTTCCCAATGGTGCGATGGTAGGCCTGAATGTTGTATATGTACGGGACATAAAAAAAATTGGAAACTGTTGGTTTCAACAGGATGGTGCGTGCATCCACGCATAATGTCCTAATCGTACGAGCATATCTATCCCACAAATTTTTGAAAAAACATCGTTTCATTTCAGAGAAATCGTCGTCAACTTTTAACAATTTTTTATACGGCCCTAAAAAAGGTCCCTACTGTATTGAGTATTATTTACGAATACGATAATGTAGAACACACACAAAAAACAAAAGTTGGTTTCAACAGGATGATGCACCCCATCCTGCTGAAACCAGTTGGTGAAGATTTCTCCGAATCGAAACGCTATACTGAACATCTCTCAACCTTGTCTTGTAAACCTCAAGTAGTGGCAATGAGAAAGTGTTTTTTTTGTATTTGTTCAAATATCCAAAACAAAATCGGCAAACTTCGGTTTTTCTGGTGTATCTTCGGGAGTATTCGGAATCTTATTGTTTTCTCTACAGCACGGTACTCTTTTAATTGCGCAACTTTTCTCCAATTTGACCGGTTTCCGAGATCTCCATGAAATAAAATGTAGGTCTTAAATATTTCATATGGGCGCTACACCTCCAAAAGGCTCAAAATTTGCTACTCCTGTTTAATTTATTTTTGGTTTTTGGGTAGGCCCTTTTCTATTTTGCAAAAATTTTAGTAAAATTCCTAGCTCAAGATCTCCAGAACGAGGATGCGCAAAAAATTCGGATCTAAACGAAATTTGGTATCTTGGTATAGGCTTTTTTTAAAAGTCGTCTGCAAAAACTGTTTGACAGTTTTCTTCATAAATACATAAACAGTGTACCTATCAAATGTTCTGAAACTCTAGCCACTTTCGTGGCCCGACCAAGATTTATAGTAGGGATTTTTGATCAAGCAGCAAGTTCCATCCTTCCAGCTGTTATGGTTAATGAGAAAAAAATTATAAAATAAACGCAAATTTGGGGACTTTTTAAACGGCTTTTTTAAATGCTTCATTATATTCTAAATACGGAATCAAAAAGGTGCTTTTTCTGATGATATGCTCTGACTAGGCTCAGTTGAGTTCGTGAGCATACGCACACTATTCACTTGCGAAGAACTTAATTTGAGTCGAAGACATAAAAGCACAAGAATACCATTTAATTGTAAAAGGTCAGTTTTAAACTTCAGGTTGTAGGATAAACAATTTGATTGGTTGGGTCGTGTAAGAGGTGGGCGCTTTACCGTTTCAAAAATTTGGTTTAGAATTTTTATTTTGTTCAACATACATATATACCTACCGCTTCTTATCAAACGTGAACAAAAGTATGTCTGGCGATAACAAAAAATGTATTGGGAAAAGCGTGAACGGTTGCCACGATCTCTTCAGACTTAAAAGTAGCGTTCATACCATTTGATCCGACTGAAAAAGCTAAACTCAGGTTTTCTGTTGGTTGTTAGGGCACTCCAGTCGAGGTCATTGCCTTCAAAAAGCCCGTTTCGGCTTTTCTAGCGGGCGAGTTTGGAATAGTGACAGAAGTGGGACAGCGAGTATTCTAAGATGATTTTCGTGGACAAGCACGTACCAGTTTGGGTACTCTAATTATTATTATTCCTGGTTTATTTCAAGTGAAAACGCAATGTTTTTGTTTAATTTTAGGAGCGATCACGTACACATACCGGTGTGTGAAAAAATTGGTTCGCGGTCGATATTTTTAGCTGCGTTGCGAGAAATATCCTCGCGTAAGTGTGAAGATTTTTTGGGGTTGGAATTCGGGAACCACAACATAAGTGAGCGAAATCTATCCGAATAGTAGTAAAGAATTAGCAGTTCCGGTTAAAAATATTAAATACCGAGAACTATTAAATTTGGAGTACGTCATGGAGGAGCATTTACACAAACTCGGGTTTGTGAGTTACCTACAAGTTTTGTGCGAATAAACGAATTGCAGCAAATTCCGGAACGAAGAAAAACTTTTTAGCAGCGGCAGCCTGATTCGTAGCAAGGCCTTTTATTTAAGAATGGTAAAATATATGCGAAGGAACATTTTCAAGTCGAAGAACCGCTTTTCAAAGAAAGAAGTTTTTTTGGATGGCTAACAGTGACGACTGGGTAAAAGGAAATTCCTTCAAAGTTGAGAGACGTAATTGGAAACGCATTGTGCGATAAATTTCGACAACTGCTTGATACTATATAACGTTTGATTACCTACTGGTTTTCTTTGTAATTACTACCTTTGTTTGATATTCATTTAGCGATTATAGCTCCCTTGTGGAAGCCTGTTTCGATATTAATACTTTTTCGGACTTTTTTTTTACTAAAAATTAATTCAAATGAATGTTGACATTTCAGATCTATATATTACCGTGTTCTATTTTTAAATTTGTTAAATTACCCTCGATTGTGACGTCAATTATTGTTTATGTTCTATCCATATCAAGTATTATCTTTATTGAGCTTATCAAGAGAAGACACTTTTGGTATGTATTCTCTTTTCTTTTGTGAAATTTGCTAGAAACTATTTTGTTACATTTACCCAAAGTGAACGTAACGATGTGTCTCGTCCAGATGTTCAACTTGCTCTTAATGAGTACCGAGATTAGTACTCTCTGTCGACACTTCGTTTTCAAGATTCGCTTCGACTTCATCAATAGATATGTCTCGTCCAGATTTTGGCCGAGTACTCTTCTCGACAGTTTTCGAGATATTCGCTTTTAAAGCTCACCAATGGATATATATTATTTCTTCCAGACGTTCCAATTGCCCTTTATGAGTAGCCTTTAGTTAGAATACTATGGAATATTGGGGGGGGGGGGGCACAAAATTAGGTGACCGTGTGGCACACCTTCAAAGTGTAGGCTATCCATTTCAAACAAATCCGGACAATTCCCCTAAAAGAAGCTAGTTCAAAACCGCAAAAGCGAGTTCGAACAAAACGCAAAAAATAGCACACTTTTTTAGTTTTTAAAAAATGGGCTAAAATGATGGCAATACATGGCTATAGGCACAGATCTACACATACACAGATTGCTAACCTTATGCATTTTTTGGGAAACAAATTTAGGTATACTTAAAAGCGCCCTCTATTGCGGAGCAGTATAAACATGTACCGTTTAAAACTAATATGACGCTTTTGGATTTATGCATTAGATGTCGCTGCAAAAAATTGAAGCGGTAAATTAGGAACCTGTCAAGACTTTTAAAGCCGCAAATAGTTTGCGCCAACTTCAAAAAACCTTCACGATTCCTTAAGAACCTGCCCTATGTTACCTCCTATCATATCATATCACTGTAATAATATGAATATTAAGGAATTCGAATTGTGCAAACTTTAGCGCTTTAATTTTGTTTCAACGACATCTAACGCATAAATCCATAAGCGTCATATTACAGTTTTAAACGTTACATGTTTATGCTGCTCCACAATAGAGGGCGCTTTTAAGTATACCTAAATTTGTTTCCCAAAAAATGCATAAGGTTAGCAATCTGTGTATGTGTAGATCTGTGCTATAGGCAACCAAAATAACACCTGACAAACGAGAGTTGTCCTTAAAATACTTTCTTCAATATTTTAATAATTAAAACTTAAATTCCTAACGTTCTCGAAACTCGTCTCGAAATGTTGAGACCCCTTGCGACCCTTTTACTTTTAAAATAAGCGCAAAATTCATTAAATACGCGTTCGGCAAAGTTCGTGGTGACGTAACATTTCGAATCGCTCACTTGACTTTCGCAGACCGGGAGAAATTTTATTAGGGTGTAGAGTTGGTTGCATTGCCTGTAGCCATCTATTTTCTGTATCGACATTGTTTTTTAACTATAAAATAGCACATCACATATGTATGCATTAAAAAAAATTCCTTGTATAGAAGAAAAGAAACTAAAGACTTTATTTAGGTGCTTTCCGATTTTGTAAAACGTGGTGGGTGAAAAAAGCAAGTAAAGTTCATTTTCCATGCATTTATCCTCGCATTTATCAGTACTTCCCTCCGTAGCTATGTTTTTCTTTACTAGAAAATTGGCATTGCGCAATGTTTGACAATATGCGATATGTTTGCATAATATGTGGTTAAATTTTGAAAAAAATATCCTTATATATAAGAATTGATCACTTAATCGTAAAGATTTGTTTTGGCTCAGGTGCAGAGGAAGGACAGACGGGCCGACAGAGAAGGTGGCTGCAATAGCGCACCCTACTTCACGGGAAAATGCAAAATTAGACAATTCAGAGCAAAATTAAACTGGAATTCATCATCAAAGATGGTCAGATTTAGCAAAGAATTTACTGTTAGTACCTACCGTCTTGAATCGCATTCTTAACGTTGAGAGGGGGGGCGGGGGTTGCGGAAAATTTTTGTATGCGATGTGTATTCTACTCGTACGAGTAACTAGAATTGTATTTTTTTTTAATTTGTACACAATCAACGACTTTTGGAAGCGTAGCTGCCATGCCAATTAATGAAACATTTCGTAACCCTAGATTGTCTACTGTTTCAAACTTAACTCAATGTTAATTTCGAACCTGAAATTATAAAAATATTACCTGTATGTATTCATCGTAATTTCTATTTCGGAATCTTTTAGAAATACATCTAATAAAATGATTTATTGTTCATAATTGCCAAGAACACCCTGTAGGTAGATAATAGTTAGCCGTGCTGGTTCATTAGCCTTAAATAATTAATCGTTCGAAATACAAAATTAAAACTTGAAAAAGCTTCCTCTCCTTTCTGAAGTCAATTATAGAAAGCAAAAGTTTTGAAGTGAATAAGATTTATTTTTCCTGTCCCGAAATGGCGTCCCGGCTATAAAACACTTAGGATAGTCAAAACCGCAATGGTCAAAAGTAAAAGTTTCTTGCATAACGAATTTTTATGACGGAAAATTGATGGCTCATTTTCATTCTAATTTGGCCTTGTTATGTAAAACTGCTCCGATCGGATCCGAAATTGAATCTGTCAGAAGCAGATTTTTCGATGTCTTACCTACCTTTAAAAAATATTGTCGAGGCCTACATAATTTGAATGGAGGAAACTCACCTGAAACAAAAACACAGATTAGAAACTTGATTAGCGTATCGTCCACGAATAACAAAAGGAGAAAAATACCTGCAGGTTTTGAAAAAATTCATGGCACGATTTTAAAAGGTAGAATCTTACAAGTTGTCATGAGGCATACTTTTCGCATCGCCCCATAAAAAAACCAGCATAAAAGCTTTCAGAAGAATGGCCACCAACTTTACAGTTACAATAAACTAAGCGAATGTTACAGGTAGAGTAATTTAAAAGTTATGTCCGGCTTTTATCCGTGATCTTGATAGACGTTTCTCTAAAATTCGGTTGCAGGTGTGCGCATCTTAAATGTGGATGTCAAAACAAGTTAACGAAAAAAAAGCGTTGCGAAACAATTAAGTATTTCTTTTTTCATTCATTCGTATGCGCGAATTCAGTTAAATATGCAAGAAAAGAACATCGCATGCACCGGCTATTAAGTTAACTACTGCCGTACGGAAATAAAGAGAGTACGCAATTATTGCTTCCAACAGTTATTTACATGACCGAATATTTAACAGGTAGTTTAAGGAATGTTAAAGAAATATTAACAGAAGAAATCTTACTTCATTAGCATAAACATTAATATCTAATATTAACATCGGTTTGGGTGAATTCGATCCCTCATCTTCGGATTTTCCAAATAGGTAGATAGTAGAAGTAGCCAAGATAACGAAAATGCGAGTCTGCTATTGGTTTAATGGGGACGCTGATCGTGGAAATTTCGTTGGTTCCGTTTTGACTTAGCATAAACAGCAAAATAAAAAGAGAAAAGGGATAGAGCAGTGGCCATAGTGGTAATCACGTAAGGCTATTTTCGAGAGAGCGGCATACGGGTGAATGTTCTATAAACAAATTTGAACCACATTATATTAATTTGGTGTTATCAAACCAAAAAATAAAACATTCGAGAATACTACGTTCGCGCGCCGAAATTCTACGAAGAATTCATTTATTTATCCTGGATTTAAGAAAAGCTGGCGAGTATCAATTCAATAATGAGACCTTTTCAATCTGGGCGAAACGTCAGACAAATCTATCTACTTCATGCGAGCCATTTTTCATTTCTCGATTTCGCATACCACGCAAACAAACCTTGACCTAAGGGGGTCCTGTCTTCAGACAAATTTCTACGACATCGATGCAACGTCAGGAAAAGAATATTTAGAATGTAGTGTAAAACGTTTGCTTGTATTGTTTTTGTTCGCCGTGTCCATTTAATTTTTAAAGAAGTAACCCTTATGTTATACTCTCATTGTATATGTATTTTCATTTAGCCGACTATTTTATGTGCATTACAATAAAACTTAAATGGAAGGTTTAATTGTGAATCAGTCAGGATATTTATAGTATATCATTTTTTGAGTCTTCATCTTCCCATTTACGTGTTCAGATGCGTTTAGATGTAAGGTTATCTAATTCTAAGATTATATTAAGAGGCCAATTTAGCTGCAAAGGTAATCACATAGAATTTTGCATAAGTTGGTAAGGATCACTTGGTTTAGTCCGGCTATAATACGAATGCCAGGGACGTAATGTGGCAAGCACATGTAACGGGAACCCGTTAACTGTTTTATTTAATTCGAATTTTACCTAAAATTGTCGATTTTATGTGAGCGAGTGGTTCCGAAATAGGTTCCTGACGTAAATGCGTTGGAAAGCTTGGAGCGCCAGTGAATCGTGAGAAATGACGCGGTTGGTTCGGATTACAGAGAAGTGTGTTTCTTTTGCAATCGTCGTTATTGAGGGTGCTGGTGAGAATTTCTGATTCGACAGGAAATTACTCCAACTTGAGTTGAGTTATTGTTGTCAAGTTATCTGATTGGACGAGGAAGTTGGTTTTGATTGGAAAATATTTAAGTCACAAAATGGAAGTTAAACATAGCAAGCTTAGCTTGAAGCTTAGGTTCTGACGTCGCGGTGGTTTCCATAGAAACAGGATGATAGTATGTTCTGAACTTTTATTTATTTCACACTCCGCATCCCATTTGAAATAAGAATAGCAGATGTCATTAGAATGCACATCATCTGTTTCACTTTTATCTACCCTTGCGGTTAAAATGATCACTTTATCTATCCTTACGATTAAAGAGTGACTAATTCAAACAAATTAAAATGTCAATTTAACTTTTGCTATAAAATAAAACACATTTATCACAATTCGGCTGTCTCGAAAGCGTTTACGAGAAATGTTAATATCACGGAGCACGACGAAATTAAAATATTAGCTTTGAACTCTGGCCACGGCCGTCTGAAATCAAAAGGGTGCTCTCTGCCAATAATCTGAAATCAGATAAAACACAACAAGAAAACAAGCGCGTCATATAAATGCGAGAAATATCTAACGTTTGTCACGTCGAGCGACTCGAATACTCAAATTGTAATCAACGCTTAATGGAAAGCAATAATTCAATTTACGTTATATAGCAAAAGCAAAATTCTGACTCGACACGAACTGTCTGTACAGAAATCGGCAATATATAAAAGTATAAACGTAACGTTAACTAATTTACAAAGTGAAGATGACTAAACTTCTATAGGTACAACAAAAGTAATTTGAAGTATTTCTTCGTAACGACACAAGTGACGTAAATAAAAATCGTTGATAACTGTATCAGAGTCGGTCTCGTAACTTACATTGAAGCAATTCGTAATAGCAACATTCTCCAAAAGGGTAATCGGTAGATAACAGTTACAAATCAAGAACAGTAATACACGAGGTAATTCCTGTGTTCAGGTGTAATTAATTTGTATGTAGGTCAATGTAAGAATATATCACGTGATGCCCTTCCACTCGAAACTCAAAATTGCGGTTTCTCGTAAAAATGCGTCATACAAATTCTGCGTAATTATCAAACGCGTCGCAACATTCAGGTAGATAACAACGAAGTAACAGGAAAAAAAGGGAATAAATCGGAAAATAAAAGAATTAATCAGTGTTAAAGCAAACATTGTGTAATTATAATTATAGGAACAAATCCGCAATAGCGTCAGTGAAGCGCAAAAAGCAAATCACAAAAGAACGCAGTATCTTACGCATTGCTGTAATACATGTCTCATTTTCGACACTTATACGGTATCTCTGTAATTGTTAATGCTACCCAAAAATGTATACAGGCTGATTCAAATTCGAGGGCCACAATGGGGATCTCGGAAACTGTAAGAGATAGATTAGGTATAGTTTAAATTTGGCAAAGTTGCGTATTTTGATGCTTAACAAAATGCAGTTTTGAAACTTAAAAAATTCCGACTACTTTCGGAGATATCCGGAAAACACCGAAATCGTTTTTATTTTTTACTGAAGTTATTTAAAAAGATATTTCGAAATGAATAACACATTATTATGGCCTTTTTTTCTCTCTACAAGATGCTAGCTTCTTATGGAAACAATTTTTACTTTTTGGGTCATTTGATAGAGAATTCAAAAGAGAGTTCAAAAATATAATCATAATTTTTCTTAAATTATTAAAATATTTTCTTTTTTGCCTAGAAAACTTTGCCTTAAGATAGTGTACGTACGTAGTCTTGCGTTTTTACGAATTACTTAATAGCGCTATTTCGTATTAAAAGAGTAATGTTTACGTTTTTGAAATCAGAAAAAATTTCTCTATCAAATGACACAAAAAGTAAAAATTACTTCCATAAGAAAAAACAAAGTTGATGATGATTGACTGGAGACGAAACGTCAAGCTTAAAATTTAAAAGTAGCATCTTGTAGAGGGACAAAAGTGGCCATAATAATGTATCATTTATTTCGAAATATCTTCTTAAATAACTTCAGTAAAAAATAAAACCGATTTTGCAAAGTTTCGTCTTTTTCCGAATATCTCCGAAAGTTGTGGAATTTTTTAAGTTTCAAAACTGCATTTTTTAACCATCAAAATACGCAAGTTTGCCAAATTTAAACTATCTACGAGACTACCTACCTACCTCTTACAGTTTCCGAAATCCCCATCGTGACCCTTGAATTTAAATCACCCTGTATAGGCGCCATGTGATCTTTTTGGGTCAAACTTAAAATCAAATCAAATTGTGAAAATTTTAGCACGTTCAAGACATACGGCGAACATTAAAAAAATTTGTCAATTTCGGAATGATCAAATATTTTCACAGTTAAGAGAACAGAAAAATGTTTATTACAAAAGTTTCTTTGTAATGATTATGGAACGATCTGTCGTTTTAAAAATAAGTATATGTGATCAGGTAAAAAAGTTACCGGATCTAATCTCATTTTTTTAATGGAACACCCTGTATATTTCATATAACATAGTAAATTCTCTTTTCAAAAATATAACACTAAATAAAAGGGAATATTGGCTCAAAAAGATTTTAAAAAAATACTTTTACAATTTTTGTGTATTTTTTAAATCATTTGAATATTTTAATTTTTAAATTCTTTTTTGAATCACTTTTTTTAAAAAAAAATACTTTTACAATTTTTGTGTATTTTTTAAATCATTTGAATATTTTAATTTTTAAATTCTTTTTTGAATCACTTGAATCTGTTTTTGAATACCATCTCTAGTGTTATATTTTTAAAAAGAGAATTGAATATGTTATCGTTTTAGATTAAAATATACAGAGTGTTCCTTTTAAAAAATGGGGTCAGATCCGATAACTTTTTTACCTGATATGCCGTTTTCAAAATAAGTATACTTGAAAACGGCAGATTATTCAACAATAATTATAAGGACACTTTTGTAGCACACATTTTTGTGTATCTTAAGATAAGATCAATTTAAAATTGACAGCTTGTTTATTTTGTCTCGTATCTCGTAAGCGCACGAATATTGTGGCGTTATTGTGGCGTTCCGCAAGGATCTGTATTGGGACCGTTACTTTTTACAATCTACACGTCGGTAATTCCAGAAAACTTGCTCCACTGTCAATATCACCTATACGCCGATGACACTCAAATATACTATTCGTTTGAACCCAATGATGTAGTGATGGCGTGTGATAGAGTAAATAGAGATTTATCACACCTTGTTCATATTTCTTCTGTACTATCCCTAAGTCTGAACCCGTCTAAATACTATCTAATGCTCTTTGGAAGATAAAATGACAGAGTAAACGTAATGGAAGATATTTCAATTTATATTCAAAATTCAAAATTGCAACTGGTAGACTGTGTCAAAAACCTTGGTTTACATCTGGACTATTCCTTAAAATTCGACACACATATAAATAAGTGTCTTCAGCGTGCTTTTGCTAACTTAAAGCAAATCTTTGTAAATCGTGAATACCTTACTGCTGACTTAAAGAAATTATTATGCGACTCTTTAGTGCTATCTGTTTTTAATCATTGTGACGTAGTTTACCATCCATGTTTAACAAACCATAACAAAAAGAGAATCCAAAAGCTACAGAACTCTTGTTTAAGGTTAATTTACGGTATTCGTAAGTATGATCGTGGAATATCACAAGCACTTGTGGCGACCGAGTGGTTGAACATGAATAATCGCAGATACGTACATTCTGCTTCATTATACTATACAATTTTAAGATCCAAATCGCCTCCATACCTATTCACGAGGTTAAGCTTAAGATTTAGAACTGACGTGCATAATTTAAATCTACGACATAGGGGATTGCTAGATGTCCCTCTCCACAATACCCACTTTTTCGAACGGTCATTTATTTATCAATTTACTACCTGCTACAATAGATATTTTAATATATTCAAAAATTCTCCTTCGTTATCGTTTCAGGGTAAATGAATCTGTCCAAAATTGTCCGATGAGGCACGATTTGAGGCTGTCAACCTATAAATTCACAAACGTCAATTAATTAATTGCCTAGATATGGCAAAAAAAGCAAACTTATTCTTATTTGTGGACGTATAGAAGATAATCAAGAGTATTTAAAGCTTCCCGTACTACGCGGTTACCATAAAAGCTACTCTTTACGCGATCCGAGTGGTGTTCATACGACTTTAGTTAACCTGAGATTCACATACCCACGACTACGGTGCCCTCTATCCGTGACCACCCATTTTGTATTGAAAGCATAGGGCTAATAGCAGTCCATGTAGTATATAGTGATCTAAGATATAACGTCAATATGATTTCATTTTATTTCCCTTATCTTTAAATTATATTGCAGGTATAATAAAAAATACTATAAGAAACGCGTGTATAATTGGTCTTTAAAGCACTTGCAACGTTTAAAGGTACTCCGCTGCGCGTCGTGCCTTTATACTCGTTCCGCGTGCTTTAAAGACTTGATTATACGTTGTTTCTTAATATACTATTTCATAATGAAAGCATTTCGCCTGGGTCGTGGTCTGAGAAATAATTGAATGTGTTCTTTCACGGTTAGTCGACGGAATATACGAAGTATCTCAGTTATGTCGATATTTTCTGAGCAAGAAGCAGCGGCAGATGAGAATGAACAGGATTTGGCCGAGTCGTTTTCGGTTAATATTGCCTTGTCAATGTAAACGGAATCCTTTATTTTCATGTCCTCAGTTTTTAGCGTAACACAAAGACAACAAAGGTAACGCTTATGTGCTCGATTTTTCGTCGTATGTCTGTCTGCCTGTCTGTTCCATCGAGATCTGGGCCCATGGGCCACCTAGAGACTTCGGGTTTTAGCTAATTGATAGGCACTATGTTTTATATTTGCCCGCTACTCATCAGCATCACTTACAGTAGGTTTTGAAACATCTTTTTTTGTAATTTTTGGCCGACCTTTCGGTTGGGCCATACCATTTAAAAATGTATCACATGCTCCTTTGGAACGTTGTGTGCTCGTTTTCCACGTTTTATCATTTAACAATTCAGGAGCAAAATGGTTAACCTAACAACTTAATTTTTTTTCCTTCAACCTTAACTTCAGCAACGTCAACTTCAACAATTTCAATTTCAATTTCTTATTTCATAATAATCGAAGGACCACGGTTCTTCAAACTTTTGTGTTTCGTTTTGGAGGAGATTTACAGATTTGTAATCAAGTGAACTTCAACCTTATTGCCTTTAGGATTTGAATTAAAGAAAAAATCTTTTTTAGACACGTTTTTTTATATTTACTAATGCGGCAATAGTAAATATCTAATGCCTCTAACTAATGCCGCATTAGTAAATATAAAAAACGTGTCTAAAAAAGATTTTTTCTTTAATTCAAATCCTAATCATCAACACGTTTAAAAGGAACGATGGAACAATACATCAATCGAACTTATTGCCTTTCCTTAGTTAAAAAAAATTCACACTGATCCTGATGGTCATAACTTCATAGTCTGACGGTCAGAACCGCACAATATAATACATACGCTATATAGTACAACAATATGGCCTATTGAATAATTTTGTTTAATGTTATGAATAATATCACTAGTCGGCCGTCAAGCATTTTCCCAAAAATTATCTTCTACCTATCCAGCGACCAGGGGACCACGGGTTTGCATTTATTAGTCGAAAAGAATAACGGGCGAATGCCTAAACGAATTCAATTCATTTAAGTTGAGATTGTGCTGTGTATAAATTGTGTGTTTAGGGTTAAACGATATCTTTAAAATCAGTTGAATTGTAAATGCACTATTTACAATTCGCTACTATACGCGAAATTCTATATATTACCTCTGTTAACAGAAACGTACACCGACAGCTCCTGGTGGAGTTGTAGAAACCACACGGCGTATTTTACGGCAATCCAATTCTAGAATTACATAAACTAGGGATGGCAATTACCGAGACACATAGCTCACATGGAATAAAGGATCTATATACACACGCATTTGAATTCGATACTCTCCTCGAAACATACGTTTAGAGGGTAATTAAATGAGGAAATCGAGTAAAAATCCCCCAAACATTTACCTCCAGACCAAATGTGATTCGACAGCTTAACTTGTTCATATTTTAGAAGGCTTGTTTGAAAGCCATACCGCAAAGCAATTAACATTTATAAAGTAAATCCTGTATTGGGAGCTTATAACGTACGCTCCGCAAGATATTAAACAATTAATACCCTGTAATTGTAGAAAATAAAGGCTGCAAGAGTATTAGGTCCTTTTTATTTTGTAATGGGATTTTACTCGGATTTTAGGTTTAGAAATTAATTGGTTTAATAACGGGAGAGTGCAGCAGGGATGTTACAGATGTCTACTTGTAGGTATTAACGACATTAAAATATTATACCCCAGACAGGAATTTTTTTGTGCAAGGTGTAGACGTTGAAAAAAGTGAAGCGTAAAAGTCATTTTTTACTGATAATTAATTTGAAACCACTTTTGAGAAACAACTCATCCATTAAGACAGTAATACGAAGTCTAACACACAGGGCCATTAACAAGTTTCTCCTGTTATATCTCAAATCCCATGATATTTGATCGCAACATGTGTCATCGTACGTAACCATAATAGTACGATTGCCTCAAGAAATTCTACTGAAAAACACGATTTCAACCTGTCTGCCCATGTTGACATCAACCCGTCTTCAACCCTCTGAAATACAGAACCGGGTCGGGGCAATTATGTGTTTTTTTGTAACCGCAATTAAAATTTAAATATATCTCTTCGCGTTAGCGTATGTTACAATGGCGCTTCTAGTCGCATTATGAAAACCTATAAATTTGCTTTGGTGTGAAAAATCACTTAATGAGGACCTGACTTAACAAACCTCCACAGGGAAGCTAAATCCATTATGGACTGCATGTGGACATATCATTGCAGGAGGTAATTCGGGATAGCTTGTGACAGTGCGCAGGGTTACGTTAAAGGTCATTCAGTAGTCACTACGGCGACACCTGCAGGTGGTTGTTCCCACAGTCTCTCAATGTTTTTACGTCCTGTTTTGTAGTTAAATATATCACGGCGAACCATATGTAACTCTAAAAGCAGTCAGTAGAAAAGTTAACACTAACAATGATTTATATCCCTAATTATACAGAATTAAACGTAAAAAACATTATTTTGCAATGAATATTATTTATTATATACATACCACCTGTTTTAAAAGAAATTGAATAACAAACGAGACGAATTGTTTATTCTATATACATATACAAAAGGTTCCGTTATTTAAAAATGTTAACAACAGCCGTTTTCCATCCACTAGTTTCAGGAAGGTTTATTTTTTAACCAAAACTGGGTCTACATTTAAAGTAGGTATACTGCTCTTGGATGTAACTCAAATAAACTATTCTTCCGGATAGGTGCCTACCGTCTCCTTTTGAGAAATAGCGTTTCAAATTATTCACATTTTCCACTTGGCGTAACTGAAGAACAAAATAATGCCAAGTTGCACAACATCTGTTGAAAATTTAAGAAGCACTAATCGAAAAGAATTTAAACCATTCATGATCCTAATGTCGAAATGCCTTTGAACATGGCTAACGGAGCAGTAAAACTGAGAAATGTTTCGACGAATTACAAGTTGGCATGGATCTTAAAATAATTTTATTCTTTCCCTCAAGATTTATGGGAAAGTTAGGCTGTCCATGTAAATTCCGATAGCTTTCAGAACCGAAGACACAAACAACCGTATTGCTTTAGGCTTATGTATACACCTACACAGAACAAATTATTTGTCGATATGACTCGACTTCTTATGTTAATAGGAAAATAAATAGAAAGGAAAACAGTTCAATAGGCGTCCGTGTTCTTTTCCATTGTTACACGCCGCTGAACGCCTTAAGAAAAACCGATTCGCAAAGAAAAAGCTACGACTTCTTAATTGTATAGAACACGATACTAATTGCCTTACTGTTGTTTTGTACGCCGTTGTCCAAGTGGAAGAGACTGCATTGCTTCTTTCATGCTTTTTATCCTAGTAGGCACGCCATGGTATTTATGTTCCTAGCGGAAAAGAATAAGAACATACGGGATTAGTTGGCTGCAACATTCGAAAGCTTCTGTCATTGTAAATGAGGCAACTTCTACTTTCCGCGTGACCTCTCACAAATGAACTTTTTTTTCTCGTTTTGTCAGAGAAGATCTCACCTATAAATTAGAATATAAATTACCTTGTCAAGAAAACAATAAATTTATACTAATTTAAAACCGACTCTACTTTAGCTATAACAAAGTGCCTAATAACTTACGAACAGAATAAAGCGTATAATGCCAACTTTTTCTGTAAAAGTACGTAACAGCTTCGTAATTTGCCAAAGGGAAGCTATCAGACCCGAACTGATACATAATGTGAAAGAAAACATACGATCGCGGAACTGAATAAACAAGGGCCAGTTTAAGTTGTCCCGTAGGAAATTTTTCCACAAAATCAACAATACACGAAGTATCTATTAAGTATATTCTTGAAATTCGGGTGAACTACTGAATTTGTGCCAAAACGCAATAAATAGAATCGAATTGAAAGTTCTGTCAAACGGACATAAAATTGGAAGTTACATGGCAATCATTTCCACATTCGCATAATCATTCCATTCAGTGCATCATGACGATAGAGCCATTAAACGTTAAATATGGCATGCTTGGTACCCTCGACCAAGCTGTTTGTACACACTTGTGCATAATCAATGCTTCGACAAAAAAATTGGCCAGCATCTCCAAATTTTGATCTCTGCACGATTCGACGAAATCAAAAGTGGAGGTCGATTTAGATGTTATGAAATTATGATCATGACGGTTTTTGTTGTACCATGCGCACAATTTATATCTCGGTTTCTCTGAGAGTGTCGTGTATAAGTATAAGGTTTTAGAGAAGTAGAGCTATAGTAAGGAAAGCCAAAGTAAACATCTTTGTCACAATATATGACAAGGTTTCAAAACTGTTTCGTTTCACGTTTGGGAATTACAGCCCGAATTTAAAAATTTATTTTTATTCGTTTTATGAGCAACCATACGATATAGAATAAAATGGAGGTCTAACAGTTAACAAAAAATCATCCAAATGTGTGCCCATTTTGTCGTAATTGTCCAAGAAATGATATCTACCTACGCGCCTTGCCTAAAACTAATGATATGTAGACGCAGTGCAGTAGTGATGATGAGAGATTTATTATCGAAACGCTTTCGTCGCTGGAAAACGTTGGCGTTAAAGACATCACAATTATTGACATAGCGATGATGAAGAGAACTGCTATGTGATGGACTATACAGCTTATTTATTTTATTTATTTATTTTATTTATTTATTTGCCTTTATTTTTGAGTGGGCGGGGTTTCAGCCAAGGCTGCTCTACCAACCCAACCCACTATACATTTACAAATATCCATGCCCGAACCCGGATTCGAACCAGGGACCCTTAGCACCACAGCCCAGCTTCAACTGAACTGCGCCACACATAAAAAGATGGAACTAAGACCTCCACTTATTGTAGGTATGCAATTCTTGATCTGAAAACCAAAAAAGTTTTTTCCATTTCCTTTAACCGGCTTTATGGTTCAATGGTAGAGCATTGGGCTATAAATCCGGAGGTCGGGTGTTCGAAGCTGGGTTGAGGTGAATTTTTCATTTTTCCGGCTACTTCGAATTAGTTTTCCTGCAGTTTTCCTAATTCGTAAGGTAAATACCGGAGTTGTATAGAACAACTTAAGATCTTCTGCAGAGGTACCTCTAAAAGGCATTGTGCGGGGACAGTCTCTAATTGGGCGCAAGCCTGTTGAGGGCCCAGAAAAAGAGAGGGATAATGAATAAATAAACAAATAAGTATAGCGCAAGGCTCGAGGATCAGTACAACTTGGAAATCTGATTTTAAAATTAATTAAAGTAACGTATTTGGTCTTTTTCCCAACGAAATCGATACCATAGATAATGATTTTAACATCTTTTGGGGGAACACAGATATGGCATTAAGAAAGTATAAAATCATATTTTAGGCATCAAAAGAATTAGTTGGCATTTTTCCCAATGAAGCTGATTAATAAATAACGATGTTGGGCATCAACCTGATGGGTGGGAAAATGTGTTGATAGATAGACAACTAGACCACTAAGGTGTCATACACAGCTAAAGTCCGCCTGAACTATGTCGTGGACCGACGCCCGACGGACAAAAATTAGTGTATACGCGGGTTTTGTTTTTGAGTGCCGTTTTGTCATAATTTGACAATGGAATTTTCACGGATTCACTTTAATGTGACATGTGACCGCGACATTGATATGAAGATGATGCATTTAATTAATTAATTAAATCGGGTATGATTAGATAGTGTAACGTTTTAAATTTAGAATTTATATCTTTTATTTTAGCAATAATTATTACACAAAATAGTGAATAACGTGTGTAATTCACTTACAATTTAAAATCACTAAATTTACATAATCAAGATGGCGCTGTTCATATGTTATAATCAGCAAACTAAATAATTTAAGAGATTACCAAATCAATCTTAACCGTAATGGCGCTAGCTTTAATGCTAGTGGCGCAATTGAGCGCATAACCAAATGTATCAAGTGACCTAGTTACAAGCGACAAAATACGTACTGGGGGAGGGGGGGGGGCTACGTTCACTTAGCCCCTACAAATGTTTTTTCGGATTTCTAAAAAACGATAATGGCACAAGAGTTATAATCGGTGGCGCCGAGCGCATTTTAAAATAATACGACTATCACATCTCTCAGTTGGGGGACCAAGTTAACGGACCTCTCACAAAACCTTATTAACGAAATGCAAGAATTTCCTGAACATTTTTAAAACAGATGCCACCTTTAATTATCATACCACACCAATGCAATGCACATCCCAACGCCACTGACCTCACCTGAATACATTCTTAACCTAAAACATGACACAGACATTTACTTATACATTACACTTCCACTCCGCACACTTGGACACACACTCCACGATATCTTTACGTAGATAAAACCTAAGTGTGATGTCACATAATCATCTACCAGTTTTGAATTGAACAGTTACCGCTAATACATTTTATGCACTTCATTGCAGGCGAAGGAGGAGAAAACAAGTTAAAAAGTAATCGTAAACGATTTACAAAAAGCGCAATTTCCACTAGCATTCACTTCCCATTTGTAAGATGCAACTTCTGTTAAAATCGTAAAAATCCGGCCACAAATATGAAAGATAGCGTTGCATAGGTGCAATCCATTTTTGACCTGCCACTTCAATTTCAGTTTATAAGAAGAATTTCATTTCAATGCTTTCATAAATAAGAAAGTTGGAACTGCGCATGCGCAAACCTAAATTTTAAAACTAACGTTAGATTTTCCTTTGTTCCAAGTGCCTATGATCAAATTTCATTTAAATGCTTCCATAATTAAAAAGTTGGCACTGCGCATGCGCAAAAACAAATTTTGAAACTGGCGTTAGATTTTCTTTTATTCCAAGTGCCTATGTATAATATCAAATTTCATTTACATACTTTTATAAATAAATAAGTTTGCAATTCTGTGAATTTTGAATCGATTCGACTCAACTTTTGGCATGGCGTATTATATAGGTAAAGCTATGACCATATTGAATTTCATGCAATTCAGTTAATAACTAACGGAGATGAAAAGCGATCGGACATTTCTAAACAAAGTTATCGTTCACACGGACAGATAGATGGACAGACAGACAAAGGAACAGACGGACAGACCAACGGGCAGACGACAGACAGCAATACAAAATTATAAACGATCTCTAGGATCGTTTATAAACGGCAAAAGTGTAAAATGATAGAACATGTATAAACAGTTTTTTGTTTTTTTACTTTTTACTTTACTTTTTTAGCACTAAATGCAGAAAAAATTTCTTCCTTGGTGCAAGCCTCGACACCGTAACGAACCAAATAGCGAAAAAAGGTAAGACAATAGCTCTTAAGATAAAGAACTAGTAGCGTCTCAACGAACGAGCGGACGAACGAGCGGTCGGTTTATTGAGTGTTGCCTTTTATAAATTTGAGCTTGCAGGGACTTTTATCTAAGATTACCCAATGTTATGAGTTATTAATCCAGTTAGGGTCATACTTAGGGGTAGATTAGTTTATTTCCTATAGATAGCATAGACTTAAAGGTTTTTCATGTAGGTACGTACCAATTCCGATAAGGTAGCTTTAATTACCTACGTTTTTAAAATTGCAAATTGTGGTGCAATCGTGTGGATATTAATTGAATTTTCCTTTAGTCTCACTAATAGTCTGTTTTGCCTTCAGGATTAATATTATTATTTGTTAAGCGGAAGTGAAAGATTAGTAACTACAGGGTAACTACACAATTTAAGTTATAATGTACATTTTGTATACGTGGTTAAAGTACTATGGAATTTTCCACGTGTGGCATTTTACATGTTAATAACTTGCAGCAAGGTGGCTACAAATTCAGTTACGATTTTTGTTATCGGCTTGTGCGATAAGCTATCATCGTTTTTTGTTTGTTTTATCTGAGAACGTAATACATTTGTCGAATTTGTTTCTTGTATTTCCAGGCCGGGTAAGCTCTGAGGCCCCCTTAGTATAATTACTACGAAAGTACTGACTGGGCATGTTAATGAGAATCATTTTCACTGATTCGATATGAAGCAATTTAGTAGTTTTTTTCAAATGGAACTAGTACTATTTTATTTCGCTATTCGATAGTCCTTTGTGTTCTCCTTAATTTTTATAGGGACTTTCTGTGTGGCCGTTTGCACCGACAAATTTAAGCGGAGCTTATCTTAAGCGTATCTTAAAATCCATGACAACGATTATTGAGACAATGGTTACCATGATTTTAAGCCACACTTAGGCTAAGCTCCGCTTACATTTGTCAGTGTAAACGGTCATAAGCCCCATAGTTTATAGTTTATTTAATATTTCTCGCAAATGTACCTGTACACATTAATTAGTTACGGGTGGTAAATATTTTGGGAACTAGGGGCGCACCAGCATTAAATTCAGCCCTTCCCAAGAGCTAATCTCATTTATGAGAGGACAACTCTTAATAAAGATTACATCATATTGTGAATAGATGGCGTTGTATGTAAGTAATGCTATTGTGACTTCTTCGAAAATGTCGCCAAAGTAACCAATACGGAATTCCCCAAAATCCCAAACACATTCAAGGCTTCCTCGCCCAAGGTTGCCACGAATGCTTCAAGGGCGAGAATGCTGAAGAACGCCCAAAGAATTCTTTGTACAAAGCAAAGTTGAGCGACCCTTCGAAAAACATCCCTGTAATCAAGTATCGTTTTCACTAATTGTTACCTATAAATGTACTATTAGAAAGGAAATTAAAGGAAATGATTGATAATCACTCTGAGAAGAATTTACAACAGATTACATCACAAATTCTACAACACCCCTCAAGTAATTTGTAACCGAGTCCAGCAAAAATGACTACCTACCAAATAGCATGATGGTTAACTGAATCCACCTTCGCAACATAGGTACTTATTATAGGAAGGAAACCTCTTCTAAACACCGAAATGTTTTTCATCGAAGTAATAGAATAAATGGACAAATCGGATCAAAATAAATTTATTATCGTTAAACAAATTAGTCGAAATGTAAATATTTTATTAGAACTGATGGGACAGCAGTTACCGTTACAAATAGATTTTCAAGTGACATTACTGAAAACATACACAAATTACATACCGTGTTAGGTACGTACATGGAATACACACATTCAATTACATACATAGTTTTCCCCTATGCTTCCAAATATTAAATAAGTGGACGATGCGTGAAACTAATGCATCACTTTCAGACTGAATATGATCACAATACTTGATTCAATTACATTTTATACAATCTGCACTCGAATAAGCGTCGGCAGAGTTGAGTGCATTTGTCATTCGCTAGTTCCGCTTGATTTGACAGGTCGCCGCGACGCTCTCTCCGGACGCACGCCGCTGTCAGCGCCGAGGTGCACGGCCGTCAGATCAACAAATCACATTAAACACAAATAATCACATTACACTCTCCGCTGATTTATACACCACGTTATTTAAGCGACCTCCATTGTTATAAATCACTGTAAACAGTTTAGCTTACTGTTATTTATTCCCATTTAATATCGCTTTTGTATTAAATTCGTTTACTTGCAGAGTATGAAAGTAAATGACGGGTGCTTTAATCACATCAAGAAAATCTAGGTGAAGTAAAATAGAAAGAAATTAATGGGCCGTTAGAGCGTGTACCGATCAACGAGAAATCGCAACTCTCCCCGCGAAGAAATAACTATAAACAACCTTCCTTAAAAATATTAATGTAAACACTAAACAGTCTGTAAACAGTCGCATATCGTTTACACAAAAAAAACTGCCGAAACACTTACTTAAAAAATAAACACAGCATGAGGTGTAAAAAACTTAAGAGGCGGATATTTTATTTCAAAAGATTATGCGAACAAATTTAATTGCTATTGCATCGCAAACATTGGAGTATTTTATGGACAAACAGTATATGTAATTATTTTCAAATGATTGCATACAATCAATAAATATCAATTGACGATGTCTTCCAAATACTAATTTATTTCGTGACGTTCCGTGCATTTAATTTATAATTAGTAATCAACAATGTACACAAAACGTTCTGAAATACGGCGAGGTATTAAACGGCGAAAAAATGAAAAACAAAAGTCCACAAAATACCCTTCTTATTGAAAGTTACTTAAAGGTATCAGCTGCTGTATTTTTTTACCGCGAAAGCAATTATGTCAGTAAAAAAGGTGGAGTTTAAAAACGGGTTTTCAATCAAGGGGTCTTTAGTATCTTTGCGTGACAATGAGGAAGGCTTCTTTGGGCGCCTTGAAATCCTCCAATGTCGGAAATGGGATGCTTTCATTACCAATACGTGCTCTAGTTAAATGGAGTTTTCTTGTAAAAAAAAGCCTAGGTAAGCACCTTTTATCGAGCAATTTCGTTAACGTTTAGACGCTATAAGTCTCCGTCAAGAGCACTCCATAATAAAATCATTAATGTTATTTTCTTGTCTTTTCTATTTATATTTTAAATTTTAGATAATTAACTCTCCCATTAAATGCGGTTGTATTTTTAGAATTTGACGTGATTATTTGTACGAGTTACGTCGTTTATTAGCATAAATATCCAGAATAAGCTACGGAAAATTGCGATTTCGGTAAACTTTTTCATATAAGTCGATCTACACGACGGTATGGAAAATTATTTGCACGTGTTTGTAAAAATATACGAAGGCGGTTCTGTTGAATGTTCATTTTGCAGCTTCTGGGTGTTGTTGAAGCCAAACCATTCGCCAATGAAAGATTAGTCGAATTTTTTTAATAGGTATAACTTCTCAAGCTGCATGCTCTCCAGCACTAAAACATTCATTCATGATTCACTAGTTATAGTACTTTGACTTTTAGATGTAGAACAAAAATTAACGATACGTCTCATCTTTTGTTATGATAGCCATTCTCTCGGACACGGAGTGCACCTGCCACTGAACTCAGGTGCTAATAGTCCAGTCAAATGGTAGTAGGTGTTCTGATTTACTTATTTATACGAGTAATTTTACTTACGCTGATAGGTGTTTAGCATAATAAAATTGCGCCGTCCTTGTATGTACAGGTGTGTCATGATAACACGATTGTTATAAAAACAAGTGAAAAAGATATCAAAAAGTGCAAATTGCAAAAAATAAAACTTTGTTTGTTGTCAAGCCAAAAGTTTTTTCAGGGAGTGACAAACCCAAAATTTTTAAATTGCAACACCTGTCGAGTTTCGCCCTATTGAAGAGGTAATTAAACGAGAAACACATCCCTACAAGCGTTTTTTAATTATCGTTGAATCACCCTCTAAAAAACTCCTCAGTGTATTAACGTTTTAAGTCATCTAAAATGTAGTCTTTATGGTCCTTCATTGATCTCACAATTTTCCGTTGTTTTCTTCACTCGTTTAAAAGTCCGTTCCGAGACTTTTGAGAAACGCTGCATATGTAGATGATCACATTAAATGCTGTATGAGATGAAATTGGGAAAACAAAAAATTTTGCTATTCAACGGTAGGACTAAACGTCATTTTTAGTCTTCAAACGATATAAAATCTCAAAACAAACAATAAGAAATATAAATTAGGTACATCGATTTAACATTGTGAGTAAGCTTGACAGTGATAGGTTAAAATTTGACTTTTAATGTAATGAGGGGCTTATAATAAGTAACATAAAGATGTCCAGTTAATCTTTGAGGCGACTTTGTGATATTTCTTGACACTACCATGACTTATACTGTGCCCTACTTTTGTTATTTTTCACATTGTATTGCTATTTTAAATACATGTACCTAAAATAGCAAATAGCAATGAGTAAAATGTATTAAAAGTTTTATGAGTTTTTAACTTCCCGAATTACTTTGCAGACAATCTTGGTACGTTCGGGCATTGAATAAAATAGTGTTTTTATTCAATGGTTCGGGTTAGTATACGCGATATATTGAATTTGGTTTCATTGCAAGATGCAGATTAAATCAAGGAATATATATGACGAATTGCAATTTAGTCGCACTGTCAAATTCGTTACGATCTTCAAAAGGAACACGAACATTTTTTCAATGATAAAGAGTACCGCAGCAATCTACTGCTAAAAACTCATTAACTTCCTACTTAATTTTCAAGTGTTGTACTAAACTTTATAATCTTATTTAGACTTCATAAGAAAACTTTCAACGTCCTCTCAAAGCCATCCAAAATGTTTATTTCAACATTGAATTTTGTAATTGTCGGCTTATGACTGAAATTAAAAATTTTAATTAACCACCATTTTTTTGCAACTATATTTTGCAAAATTTTCCATTTGTAAATTACGCGCACTTAAATTTTTTAGTATGGTTACAAACTCTTTTAAAAGACGATGTCCTTAATGGAGTCTCTCGACCCTTTTATTATGCGTTAAATTTGTGAACAAAATTATGCACTTAGTAACCTGTACTACAAAAATGTGGGTGGGTGAATATCACTCACGTCTGTTCCCCTGACATAATAACACATGAACTATTAAAGATTTCGAGACTTTGTGAAAGCACATTTCATGCGAGGTACAGACGGACAGATGAACTAGTGGATTTCATAAAACTCACAACGCATGGAAGATTACCGAAAGTAATGGGAAAGCAAGAAGTTTTGCAGATTTTTGCGTAGAAATCAGACGTATGCAAATAATTTTCATGTATTTTGAGAAACAACACAAAGGTCGGAACACTGGTTTTTCATATTCATTATTATCGAGTTCCTGGCGAGTTTATAATTTTGCGGTGTCTGTCCGTCTGTCCATTAGCACGATATATCGTAAACGAATGGACTGATTACGATGACATTTTGAAGGTGGATTCTTTGACATCTCCATTAGTTATGAACCGAATAGAATTGTATGAAATTCAATATGGACATAGCTTTAGCCATATAAAACGCAATTCCAAAAGTTTTGCAGAAAAAAATCGGTTTTGGATTTTCCTCGATATGTAGTACTAGTAGGTCATGGACTATTTTCTCAAAACTGGATTCCGAGATCCAAAAATCAATAAAAAATAAAAAATCCAATAAAATCTTTTCTAGGTGTTCCATTTTTCATGACAGTCAATTTATATGAAAGACAATAAGAACTGCGACATTTTAGATGAAATTTTAACAGTAACACCGGGTAATTGTATGAACTGCAACAATATTGTTGAGCGTTGGTTCATGACAAAGATTGAAAAGCAACTCATATAAATTTAGGCGCGCGCATGTGCGAGTATTGCTTAGTTTTTTTGTCACTTGGAGCGCCGCATACGCAAAATGGCATACAACGAAAGTTATCGCATCGTTTGATGTGTGTACTGACTTGTTTGTAAACTTTCTTTTTTCCGTGAATGAGGCGATTACGGGGGTGGCAAATAACTGTAACGACATAAGTTACGAAACATAATGCCGGAACTGACCTCGACTCTTAACTGTAGGCTTCAATTCACTGGACGAAGAGCAAGTTACCTATCTCGGGAGCAAGATCTTGCTAACAAAAACTCTTGGTTCACTGATTTTTACATATTTTGTCATTAGTTTAATTTGACCAGCAAGACCATGTAATCTTCCATCTTGCTTAAGAGAAGGGTTTTATTGCACCATTTTATCGACTTGTACCTTTTGTACAGCTACCTACCTTGTTTTGTTACCTGCTTGTTTCTCAATTAGTTCTTTGTTTTGCAACTTGCTTTTATCTTGTTTTTATATAATGTTTTGCGTGTGTGTAATGTATATTTATCATGTTTTATTAACAATCAATTGGAAGAAATTACCTTATACATTGACAACAGTTTCGCTATTGTTCATTCGAAATTATAGACTATTAACGTAACTGATTTTAATATGAATTATACTATTACGCTATTATATTTTATTTTGTGTTCCTTCCCTACAATACTTCAGGTCATAGTGTTGTCCGCTACTAACGTAAGGGAGACGTGCCTTAGACTTTTGATAACGTCCCACTTTTCGATTTCAAACTTAAGCGGGATCTGTTTAGTTTTGGAGGAAAGAAAATTCCGGGAATTGTTCTACTAGCTTGTCCGTAAAATAAGACTTCCAGTTATTTTCCCAATGAAAAGTATATTGGCATTGAATAATACATATTTGAAAAGCATACCCTATTTCCTAATTTTTCATCTTTTGTATGTCTGCATCGTAGAATCCTCCTGCCGCGAGGCGAAGATAGCTTAAAACATGTTCTCTCAGTTCCTCTCCGGTTCTGAAATGGTCCACACACGTGTTTCTTGAAGTCACGGAACAGATGGACAGATGTACTTGTAAGGAGGATGTGCGACAGTATCATATCCAAATTGTAAATGAGATGGTTGTCAGATGGCTAATGTGTGGACGAGCCCTGTGCTAATGGAAACGCACTCCCTTCGTGAACATGGTTCTCCTCTTGTTGGGTGAAGGTTCTTCTATGTTTCACAGTAGCGGTGCACATTGATTGTTGTACCGGTAGGCGGTAAGCAGGAATTCGAACAACAATATGACCTTCCTGACCCAAAAAACATTCGCCATCACTTTGCTTTTCCATGGTTCCACTCTATAACCATTACCTCAGTCAGTTTTGTTGTTGCACTTCCTGAGTAGGAAAATGGTGTTCATTATGATTGTGGTCAATTAGTCAAGCAAGGTTCAAATGCGTTAACATTTGGAAATTTGAATTGCTTACGATAACATGTTACGTTCTTTTCACTCTAATGCAAATGTGATTTTCTTACGCCATCTAGGTATTTACTATGTAATCCACTAGTTTAGATGTATGTTGTTCGTGTAGTAAATTTATTCTAAGTGTTATAGATTTCTTATTACAATACTTCTTTATTTTGCCGCTCGAGGTCGTGCAAAGCTTTCTTTAATACCTCTCGGCACATGCACTTTTTTGTAGAAAACGACATTCAACCATTTTACTTGTAAGAAAAACGTGTACGCCGTATTGTTAATCGATATTTTTGTCTGCCTTTTGGGATTTTTATATGGCTGTATTAGTGAAGTTTCTCTCTTATTATTTTATTTTCTACGCTTCGCTGACGCTGTTGCGGATATATTCCAAAGCCGTTTTCGGATGTTCTTATATCACCCTTAATAGCTGGCCAGTGAATTTCCATTGAAACGAGTGGAATCACACATGATTCATGAGGTTATATAGCACATCGGTTTACCTGAAACATGAATAGCCGACCCTAAGCGAAGTTTTTCTATCTTTAAAGTGAACAACCAGTATAGCTAGAAATGTTTGTAAGGATGACGATAGCACCATCGTAACGGAAATGGCAATGCATGAACGTGTTCCAATTCCCGTTTTCTGATCGTTTGTATCTTTATATCATCATGATTATACGTATACACTTATATCAAACAAATGGAATGGGAACATGCTATTTGTTAAACTTTATTTTTGTGTAGTGCGCCGTCTTCTTAAAATGAGGCCCGTGCCACTGTATCACACCGCTACAGATTTACAGCAATCCGAATGAACATTTGAAGGCCTTTAGTTCATTACTCCGTTATTGTACTTACTGGATAAAAATGGGTGAATGAAAGAGCGAGAAGGAAAAGTAATTTGTAAAAACATTACCATCGGTGTTTACTTTACAGTAACAGTTTGAAGTGAATTGTTTCTTTGTAGACTTTTGATTCTCTAATTTAGTCTTATATTAAAATGGAAACGAATTCAGATCGGATATCCCCTCAGATGCGCACCTACCGTAGATGCTCTACAATTCTATTGCCGCAACAAAGCCAATTCAGATTCCCTGCTAATGGCATATTACATTGTTACCTTCCTCGCATCATCCTGGCTCCATTCTTCGGAGACGCACTCAAGTGGCACCGGTTTCTCTCTTTGTCTAACTTAGAAATTGAGTAAAGTTACTGTTTCACTCAACGGAGCCGCCTGTCATTGCGAGCAATAATAGCTTCATCTCTCGTTATGATGGATAACGGTGGGGCATCAATTAAGATTAGGCCCGAACAATACCTATCAGAGTGAAAGGCTCACAGTCGGACTTGCGACGGTATTTTAGATGCGCGTCCCTGCGCTCATGTATACATGGCACAGCAGCGAAGCACTTTACTGTATTGAATTTAGACGTCGTTGTTATGAGGGTTTTTGTAGGGTCTATGCTTTCGAAGATATCACCCTTGCGAGCATTGAAACAACACCAACAAAAACTCGGCAGTATACATACACCGCACTTTCGTAACGATCGTGAAGGTGTATAATCTGATAACAAGCAATTAGTTAAATGCACTCATTTATCAAACGTAGGAAGCTTACGCTCGTTATTAAAGTATAATTAGATTATGACATAATTTCGAAAGGGTCAGTAAGTGGCCCGGCAGACGTTTTACATATCCCCCAAGCATTCAATAGAAGAATCGCTTAACGTTAAAGCTCAATTTGGAGCAGAACGTAGCAAATATGTATTAGGAAAGAAGGGAGCTGATATACGTGCCTTATTATAGTAGTGAAATGAGTCATTAGGTATAATGCAAGCCCCATATCACTCGAAAGAAGTTTTTCAAGTTGAGTTAACCAAAGATAGGTAATGGCCAATTTTTCTGAAACTGCATCGCGTCGTATATCCAGCTGTTATATGGACCACACGAAGTAATACGTGAAAGCAATTACTTAGTCCCAGGATGATTGATCAGAAATGTATGGCTGCATTCGGGGGATAAGTTTATGAGTGCAGGGTGCAGGAGGTCCAGTTACGAAGTTACAATATCCGGCGCCATCTGCGATGTGATGTGCGGTCACCACCGCGTATTCCGGGCTAAGGTGGCCCGGATATTGGCTAGTTTTATTACCGGAGTGGTCAGCGGACGTGCGACGCTCTCTGCATGTTTTTCTTCATATGATCTCATATCTGAGGTAAAACCAGCGACATAACCGAGCGGAAACCTGGCTCCGATGAAGAAATAACATTTTATGTTGTTTTTACAGGCGACCCGATGAAATTGCGTGACGCTAGCGCTCTATAAAACTGAGGAATTTTCCTTGAATTAATATCCGAACATTAAATTAATATTGTATCTTGTAAACACAACCATCCGATGTCTTAATAAATTATCTTAGTAAATGTTTTATGGAAGAGCTTTCTTTCTAATATATATTTTAATAAAACCGATTTCAATCAGCGCCATACACTCTTTCAAAATTCAAATGCCGAAATCCACCTTAAGACTCGCCTCAAAATATGAACGTGTTTTCCTCAGAAATAACCTCCTTTACAAACGCATAACCTATGTCCATCCGCATATTGGTATTTTTATTAGCCAGAGTGGTCTTATTGGCCGTATAGAAGGCCACGGGCTATCGAGGGTTCTAGCTGATGTATGCACGACTACGGCTGTTATTGCAGCGGCAGCCCGCAGCTATCCTACCGGTCCGAAATATCCAATAAAGAACACCGATCATCTTACATCGTTCTTGAAGTGGAAAAACAACCATATTTATCCCACGCTTATAAAGCTACTGAAAGCTCAATTCGATAGTATATTACTTGCAAAGCTGCTTTAGAAACTGCAAGTAACCTTCGTATTTAGGTCTCCTTTGAAGATCCAGGGGTATTTTAAATTAATAGCAAATGAAATTCTTTGGCATGTAATCGATTAGCTCGTATATCGTTAACGATATAAATATAATCTGATAAAACAGCATTCGTTCACCCCAGTCCAGAAGGGACGAAGGAACGGTATGCGGAATCTTTGTCTTGGAAAACTAATTTTCCCCTTGCTCTGTCACATATATCACGTATTGCTTGGAGCGTCAACGGATCGCCGATTGTTATTGGCGGAAGCAACGACACAAAGAAGACTTTACAGTGACACATTTAGAGGCAGATTACTTTTATTTTCAAGTCCTGAATTCATTGCGTCGCAAGCGGATAGGTTAGTACCTAGGCGAAGGCGTTGAAATTGTAGCTCGGTGCGAATTCCTACAACAGAAGGAGGAACGAATGGCGATCAGAATTTAATCAAACGGCCGAGATATTGAGGAAAACAGCGGCACTGAATACATTTCAGAGCGTGTATGTTCAATCAGAGTCGTTAGGGAATCGGGCCAATATTCACATACTCCTTTTACTTCGTTAACTGGAAAGCCTCCGAACTGCGATTTGATGGTATTTAAATTTCGTTTTCACTTCTTTCTTTTGACGTACAAATGAATATTAAATTCCTCTACATTTAACGTGACCTTACCCAATGTAGTACCTATTTTCTCAAATTTACTTAATGTTACTTCTCGAATGCCGTTCTTTTAGTTGTATTTCACAATGTCAACAGTCAACAAGCCATTGGCTACTTTACTCATCTACATATGATATTGAACCAGATAAGTTTAAAATTATTACCTCAACTAACAGTATAAATTCCTCTCTACAGAAGGTTGGGATCGATAACTATCCCCATTCTGATCCCACCTATTGGCCTTTCACTACAATAAACAAATTGCGTAGATATCCAGCACTACAAAATAAAGAAAAGGTTGGCGATAATTAAAAACAATGGGCATACTTAGGCAATAATAAGCTTTTTATTGCAAAACATTCGTCTTCAAACAGCTGAACAGGTGAAAATGCTGTAAATAATAGTTATATATTTGCTCAAGACCTGTAAATACAATGTTTCCATTCATCATTGTGTCCTACATGATCAAATTTAAATTTCCCACTTTTAATATCATTTCTTTATGTTGGGAGGATTGGATAAATAAATAAAATTCCCAAATTCGTAAATTGTATTTATTTATTTTTATAACCTCGTTTTTTTTGCCCTCTTTTCGAATTTCTTCAACATCATCTTAAATCAACATCAGTTAGAACACTAAAACAGTTCTTTTTAGAGCTATTTTTTTTAAACAAATAACCTCAAATATTAGTATATTCATTAAAATAAATAAAATATACAGAATATTTCGTGCACTCCTGGACGATGCGGAAGGGTGTCCCTGATGCGGACGGCGTTTTCACGTTGAATGGATATAAGGATATTATTTTAAGTAATAAACTTTTAGCACGGATGTCTCTGGATGGAGTTTCGTGTAATGAGGAGCTTCTGTTGAAAATGCAACAAGTCCATTTTTGAGTTTGATATTCAGTTAGGACAGGGATAAATATCTTAACAACGACTATGCATTCCAACAATGTTTATTTTGTTAATGGGGGTTTGCATATTAAAATACGACATTTTACAAAATCTATCTCAATCGTTTTGAATATTATGATTGATAATAAGGGTTGACTTGAAATTTTGAAAATATGGACTTGTTGCAAGAAGCTCCTCAAATAAACTTCAAAAATGATGTGTCCGCGGTGTACGGACCGATGATCTCAAAACCTAGGGAAATAAAGCAAAACTTGTTAAGATGAAATATTTTTCGTGCTTCTTCTTCGCCTGAGTTTCGCCTGTACTAGCGGTATAACGGAAATTGTTGAAAGATACTGCATTTTTTTATACCAAGGTGCCACTTGGTACAGATGTTCCTTAGAGCCATTTAGACGATTTGGCCCGAAGAACACGTGACATTTTCCGTGTGGGTAGATTTTAGAGGGGATGGGGGTGATTTATTGTAACATTTTTTTAAAAACTAAATATGGCCTAGAGACAAGATCTGGGTGTCGATTTCGTATGATTTTAACCCGAGGAATCCAATGGTAGCGCCAGAAATGTAATCCGGATACCGGAAGTCCGTGAAAAGCCGCCATTTTTAGAAAATGGCAGACTTTTGATCGAATTATATTTTTAAGGCACACCGGGTCGTGTAAGGTGTCTAGACTTATGTTTTTGGGGTCAGGGAATTCATTTTTGATAACAAAAATAACCTACTGGCATCGGAACTGCATGAGAGGCTTCCCTACTGCACTTTTTGAAGACATTGCGCGCGGTGAAACCCAAGATATTCCAAAGTTTTAATATATAAACTTATATTATTTTATTTAATAAAAATACACATTAACAAGACCTAAGATATATTAAAACATGGGGTAAAAAATGTATAAGCCTATGAAGAATCACCAAGTACATCGCTGACCTCCTCTGAGATTGCGTTATCACCACTGAAAAGGCACCTCTAAATAGCATGATGCGGGTCACTCTGTAATTGGGCGCATGCCTGTTGAGGGCCCAGAACAAGAGAGGGATAAAAAATAAATAAATACATAAATAAATAAATTTTACATATAAATATTAAAGGTTCGGTAATAAATTACATCGAAAGTATACAATATTCTTACCCTTTGTTTGAGCAATCTCCCATACATTTTTGGCATGCAGGGGAACATGGTAATCCGTGTCGCCGCAGCACGAGTTGGAGGAGCACATAAGGAGGGCGGCGTATGTCGCTGGCCATATCTGGGGATGTGCAAACCAGGTGATGAGAAGCTCACGGATTGCCCTGTTCCCCTGCATGCCAAAAATGTATGGTAGATTGCTCAAACAAAGGGGAAGAATATTGTATACTTTCGGATATACCTAATTTACTACCGAACCTTTAATATTTATACCGAGTGACTATTCCCAAAACGAACATAGAGAATTAACATGGGAAAAGAGGTTTTTGTAGATAGTTGCTCACCGTGTTAACATAGAGGGTTGATCATGACACCAATCGAAAGAAGATTTTTTCCTCGTCTAATGATATACGAATTAGTTCATTTTCAGGTGTATTTCTTACTATATTATCAAAAACTCGAGAAATCCACTTACCAAAATCATGTTAAGCCCTGACTAAGACGAAAAGCAGATTCAAACGTCGAAATCAATATCAGTTTATGACACCTGGCATTAATTTTTTTTTTAAATGCGGTTCACTGAGGAAAAAGTATTTATAATAAACAACGTTTACAGCGGAAATATTTACTCTAGTACGCGATATTTGTTTTCCGTGCATGTGAAAACCTATTTCAATTCGTTAGGAAATTTCCATGGCTTAACATGATTTTGCTAATTGGATTTATTGCCGAATTTTTGATAAAATAATGAGAAATACACCCGAAAATAAGCTAATTCGTATATCATTAGATGAGAAAAAAATCACTCTTTTGATTGGTGTCATTACAAACCCTCTAAGTTAACATGGGGAGCAACGATCGGCAAAAAACGTTTTTCGCATGTTAATTTCCTACCTTCGGTTTTAAAATATTCACCCGGTATGTGAAATTCCTATTCAGTGGTGATAACGCAATCTCAGAGGAGGTCAGCGATGTACTTGGTGATCTTTCATAGGCTTATAAACTTTTTACCCCATGTTTTAATATATTTTATGTTTTGTTAATGTGTATTTTTATTAAATAAAATATTACAAATTTATATAGGTAGGTATTAAAACTTTGGAATACCTTGGGTTTCACCGCGTGCGACGTCTTCAAAAAGTGCAGTAGGAAGCCTCTCATGCAGTTCCGATGCCAGTAGGTTATTTTTGTTATCATAAATGAATTCCCTGACCCCAAAAACATAACTCTAGACACCTTACACGACCCGGTGTGCCTTAGAAATATAATTCGATCAAAAGTCTGTCATTTTCTAAAAATGGCGGCTTTTCACGAACTTCCTGTATCCGGATTACATTTCTGGCGCTACCATTGGATTCCTCGGGTTAAAATCATACGAAATCGACACCCAGATCTCGTCTCTAGGCCATATTTAGTTTTTAAAAAAAATGTTACAATAAATCACCCCCATCCCCTCTAAAATCTACCCACACGGAAAATGTCACGTGTTCTTCGGGCCAAATCGTCTAAATGGCTCTAAGGAACATCTGTACCAAGTGACACCTTGGTATAAAAAAATGCAGTATCTTTTGGTATACCGCTAGTACTATTTCTAAAGTTAATAAAACCAAAGAATAATTAGTTACCCTTTGATAAAACCCATTGTATGAATCAAAAAATTGTTACTTGTATAATGCAGGCGTCTTCCGAAAGTTTTGTTTTACATAATTTTGATCAAATCAGCTAGGTGATGTCCCCCATTCTTCATGTCCTGAGTAAACCGATTTCTAGCATTTGTCATGACCTTGCCAGCATAGCAGGCGTCCTTAGACGGTTCACAAAACACGGGATTTCAAAAAAACCCATAGACAAAAATCACAAGGGACCAAATCGGGAGAGCGTGCCGGCCCTCCAAACCGCCCCTAATTGAGATCAGGCGCTCTGGTTGCTCGAAAAAATAATTAAATTTTATTTTTTAATCTGGGTGGCTATAATTGGACCAAAATCACTTCATTAGTTGTTGAAATATCAAAATTAGTTTTATACCGTTAAGAGGCGCACCCCTTCCGATAGATGGCGAAATAGTAGAATATCACATCAATTTTAAGCACACAAATAAGTCCTTCACGAATGAGTATAAAGTTTTTGAACATTGTAATCGATAAAGGAAGGTTTGGCTTAAGCATTAAACTTAGTATTAAATGAGATTTGTACGCTTTTCTTTGAAAATTTGAGTTGTGTCAATTATAGGAACTACAAAGTGTGATTTTAGCGTAGTAAAGATGTCGCTTTAAACAAACAAGAAATTCCTTGTCTAAGAGAAATCCGAAGTTAGTTTATTTACTTACAGATTTGGCATTCGACTGTCCGCCTATCGGTGGGCCTATTAAGTGCGAATTTTGAGTCAATCTTACTGTCAGTCAGGACGTTATATTTTGTGGTAAGACATTTGGAAGGAATTTGGGTGCCCAATTGTCTAATTAATGTCATCAAAATTTTGTTTTCTCTACTTAATTGTCGGGGGGTCTAATTACATTTTAACATCAAACAATGTTCTCGAAATCGAGCGTTGTATTTGTTTATTTTCCGTATAAATGATAAGATATTTCTTAGAATTGTTAGATTAAGAAATATTTGTACCTTTATTTGTTTATCAAGGTTCATTAATGCAAATGTGACAGTTCCGATGTAACTTATTAAGTTTTTCGCTCGCCCCAAATTTGGATTTCTTCGTCCCACCTAGAGGTCAATTCTGGCTACAGGCCTGCCGCGACCCTCCGCTAAAAAACTCGACGCTAACCAAGATGCCGCCCATTGAACCTAAGTGACCTACGATTCTGAAGATGTCTGTAATAAAAGAGGTCTGTCATGAGAAAAAAGGTCGGTTTCCAGGCTTTTAGTCCAGTTATTGTTTAAGGAGTAAAACTGGGACTTGAAGAATAGTCAAGACATTAATCGGATCAGTAAACGACGTCAGTAAATGTTGGCTCTTGGACTAATCCAAGGTACATCGACATTCAATTACTTATTTTTCTAAAGATATCCATTAAAAATTCGGTAAAATGTTTTAGTTGGTTTGTTGGGAGGGCATGTAGATGATTATGTATCAAGAAGTGATGTAGTAATATTGCAATTCCAACATATTAGCATACTATTGTATCTTAATATTAATATTTCCATGTTTGTCCAAGAAAGCCATTAAGGCATTGTTGTCGAAGTTCTCACTAACGCTTCGTTAAGGAAAAAATGTCATATACTGGCTAGACTCCACTTTTGACATGCTTTGTTTTATCTTAAGAAGTAAGTAGTTAACGTTTGTGTTTCTAATTCTAGTCAGGACGAAATGAGAAAAATTAAATGATTAGTCTTAACATCGTACATAACAAAACAGAGCATTTGAACAGATCTAATACAGGCAAATTTTATAGTTAAGGGAAAATTTGTCGTTGAAGACGGAATTGTTACAAATTTTATGCATTGTTAAAGGCAGTCGCGCTGATTTTATTTCAGATGATGCCGTACATCAAAGGCATCGTCACGTCCTTGTGTTCTAACCCAAGTTCCGTTTGGGACCTTGTCTCTTCTTTCAGCCTTATCAGCATCTATGCGAGAGAAATCGGTCTCGTTAACGAGGGTGATAGTTTATCTACCAATATATAATGGTCTTGATCTTAGTTTACCGTAGCGCATAACAAAATTCGTGGTGGGAAATATTTTTACGACCTGCCCACCTACAATCACAATTTCTTCACACACACACACCCTCACACACACATAAATTATATTCTGGTAAATGAAGCGAAACTAACTAAGAAACCGGCGCAACGTTAAATATACATATCCGTAGGGGTTCTTTGAATTCATCCAATTAAAAGTTCTATGATTTTAAACAAAGGTGCACAGAAAATGCGGTTTCAGAGATCCAAAAGAAGCTTTTACGTGTTTAAAGTTATAAGATTGCGCAACTACAATTTTATAATGTACAGCTCCCCGAGGTCGTATTAAAAATTAACCCTTTTCCAAAGTATATCTATAAATTCAGATCAGAGGCCAAGTGAAATGAATATGAAATACCTAAGAAGCAGGTTAATTTCACCCTCGAGATCAAATCTCAAACTTAATATAATCCCTTTTATTGGACACGAAAGCATTTCACACACAATTTGTGTTATATATAAAAGTGAGAAAAACTGGGAAATTTAGATTATCTAATCAAATTTAGATACAGAAATTTATGCGATCGTATTGGATGCTTGGTCAACATCAACCTAACGATCGGAAGGGGTCACAGTCAATTTTTCTTTTACTTGGCTGGGGACTATAAACAGAACTGCGCGATTATGAGAGCGATAACTACGTAGTGATTCATTACAGGAAATTCCTTAATTGTTTGAGCGGTAGGCATCAGCAACAGGTACTCCATACACGAACATATGTTAGGAGTTCTCTCGATAAATAATGATAATTCTCGTCTTACGGGTAGGTACCATTAGCATTGTTTTAGCATGTAACCCTGAAAAGTTAACTACTTACGAAAAGAATAATTTATGTAATAATGTACGACTCGCACAACGACGCACAACTCGACTGTACATTGTACGGGGTTCTCATTTCAAGAAGAACAACCCGTGTGTAACGGGAGTTCTATCTTTTACTTCCTATCCACCCCCACTTAAAAATTATACCTCTTAAAAAAGTGTAAAAATCATGTACGGTTGATGGTACATGTTACTGTTTATGTATCCCACATTTTCAATGACATGAATTGCGAATTACAATCATAGACACAAGAAAGAAAAGTTAAATAGAACACTATCGGTATTTATACGAAAGCTGTGTTTACAACAACAATCAATTTTTGGCAATGAAGTGCAAGTTGGATTTCGGAAGGTGTGTTCGTTTTTTTCCTAGTTTAAAATTAACCTGAGTATTTTTATAATGGGAATTAAGATCACTGTCTTCAGACATGTCGTGACCGCCAAGTTTGTGTTGCGTCGGAAATGATTAAAAAACAAAATTATTTTTGAATAGCTTAAGTCTCCACTAAAAATTCCGTAAGGATTTCAAGTATTTCACGGAGCACTTACTGTACTTCCACCGCAGCATTAAAATCCCCAAAAACTTGGAATGTTTCCATTGTTTATCACAAAATGACAAGATGTAGTGTATCACGTTCAGATTGTAAAAAAAATAAAAGTACAAGATTCTTTACGTAAGAAAAGTAGCCGTCCACTGTTTATGCTGATATTGGAAATGCATTGCTCTCATTGCTCGGACTAGTTGTCTATTTAATTTATTTATTTATATGAATGTTTCTCAAAGCAACAGAACTAAATCCAATAATAATTTTAAGGATCCTCAGTATTACAATCACTTTTAACGAGAATTTATTTTAATCTTACAAAATACATCAAATTCATGTCTTGGGCATTGAGATAATGCTCTTAATGGTGCATAAATAACGATTTTGACATGTTTTGATCAAAATCCATGTGGTCGCCAAAAATAGATCAAATTCATGTTTTGATCATTAAGATAATGCTCTTGGTCTTTCTCCCAACGATCTTGGTGCATAAATAACGATTTTGACATGTTTTGATCAAAATCCATGTGGTCGCCAAAAATAGATCAAATTCATGTTTTGATCATTAAGATAATGCTCTTGGTCTTTCTCCCAACGATCTTGGTGCATAAATAACGATTTTGACATGTTTTGATCAAAATTCATGTGGTCGCCAGAAATAGATCAAATTCATGTTTTGGTCATTGAGATAATGCTCTTGGTCTTTTTCCCAACGATCTTGGTGCAATAACGATTTTCGCATGTTTTGATGATTTAACATCTTTGAATCATACACACGCGCTTATCAAATGTGCACGTGATATACTCTTTCAGCATCAAGATGTTTGAGCTTTTAAAACTCTAAATTATGTATAAAGTATAATTTTGGCTACATTTTGCTCTAAAGCTTTCGACCTATACCACAGAGAAGAGTTATATTGCATTGTTACACATCTAAGAGTCATAGGGAATAATGTAGCGATACTCGATACATGACCTAGGGAATGAAATATGTTGATTTCTATTATATTGCGCCCGCAGTTTTTCCTGTTCCCGATTCACTCGAAGTCATATAACTTTTGTTCCTGTTGAACCAGCTTCCCGAAAATCAATCCGTCCTTAATGTCCAAAGTACCCGTACACCAAATTTCAACACAATCGGCCACTTTTAAAAAAAGTTGAGCTCGGACTTTCGCTAGATTATTCCTTATGACTCTTAGATGTGTAATAATTCAATATAACGCTTCTCTGTGGTATAGGTCAAAAATTTTAGAGCAAAATGTACCCAAAATTATTCTTTACACATAAATTTGGAGTTGTAAAAGCTTTCAAACGCATTATCTTCACGCTGAAAGAGTACGTCGTGTACGTCCACATTTGATAACCGCATATGTGTGATTCAAAGATTTTAAATTATTTTTCTGAGGTCACATGGATTTTGACCAAAATATGTCAAAATCGTTATTTATGCAGCAAGATCGTTTGGAAAAAGACCAAGAGCATTATTTCAATGACCAATACATGAATTTGATATATTTTTGGCGACCACGTGAATTTTGATTAAAACATGTCAAAATCGCTATTTATACACCAAGATCGTTGGGAAAAAGACCAAGAGCATTCTCTCAATGACCAAAACGTGAATTTGATCTATTTCTCGCTACCACATGGATTTTGATTAAAACATGTCAAAATCGTTATTTATACACCAAGATCGTGGCAAAAAAGACCAAGAGAATTATTATGGGAACCAGATTAAGAGCATTACCTATCTATAATATAATATAAGATCTTTATTCTTGAAACTGTGCATCACAGCCATTGAAACGTCATACAGAGTGAAAAAATAACAAACTTTACGTGCAGGTACGAACAACATTGAGTGAACACATAATAAATATCTCAATGACCAAGACATGAATTTGATGCATTTTTGTTAACTATGAAATGTATTGTGTAAATTGTCGTTAAAAGTAATTGTAATACTGAGGATCCTTCGATAATTCGTTGTATCGGTTTATTTTCAAAGATAGCGTAAATGTCAGCCACAAAGTTAAGTGTTATTGTGAGATTTTTTGTTTTTTGAGAAAAATCTGGCAGATTCATGTTAAAGTGTGCGTTTTGGCGAACATCGCATATTTCTTGTCCTGACCAGTTTATTGGATTATTATTAATAGAACTCTGAGTAATTTTTGAGATCGCTTAATTTGTTTTTAGATCGACTGTTTGCAAACGAGGTGTCTTGTATTCAAAAGGCAACTGTTAGCCTTAAATTTGTCTTACAGGATTTTTTTGTATTTCATTTTCTTTCCATGATGTGTGTTAGAATAAATTCGGGTAATTTTTTTGCTAATCATACTGGATTAAAACACTCTGTACATAAAGACTAACTTAACAAGAAACACACAGCGTAAAATGATAGACTTGAGGCGGTTTCTATACGCTTATTGTTATGTTCTATTACTTTCCTTTACATATAATTTAGTGTTAATCGACCTTCGCCTGACGGAACTGGTTTTTACCTTTGCATTACGAGCGCTTTTTGTGTATTGATGTATACAACACTATAAATTATGGGCATTATAAATGCTTAATGACAAATGTTAAGTTTAGTTTGAGACGGACTATAGTTTAAGTATTTTGATTTGTCCGCAACTGAAGAATACAATATTTAACAATACCAGCAATTTTCAGCTATCTGCTTATTTTGACACATGTATTACCTACGGTGATGCTTATCTTAAACAAATGAATTCTAATATACCGTTTGTCCCAGGTTGAACGCGCTATAGGCAAACAGAATTAATGTATTTTTTACTTAGGATCTTTAATATGTATTTGAAGTTGGCGTTCAACATATGTTATTGCGCTAGCCTTATGCTAGAAAGAGATTGCAGTAGTAGGTTGAACGCTAATTTCAAAGGCCTCGTGAACTTTCGTGAAAAAATACATTGCTGTTACCCTATGGTGCGTTTCTACCTGGGACACGCTGTATATAAGTGAACTGTTTGTGTGTTGGGTAAATGTCATCTAATTCATTGTATATCTTCAAATAACGATTAGGTTTGTATAGGTGTAAAAATTTCGGGTGCCAAAGTGTCTCGGTGCCAAAGTATCTTGGCGCCATAATAATCCGGCGCCACAGTAAAGCTAGGTATATGGTATACCACTTCTATGTATTGATTAAACCTCGAATTGCTGACTTTCTGAAGAAAACCATGCGATTAGAATAATTTAATCGATCGGGTACACTAATGGGATTATTACGAGTACGTACAATACACCGTGACCAACAGCCATAACAGTTGCTGAAATTACATGGACTATGGTGTGGGAGAACAAAGATAATTTTACACATTTGGACACAAGTTCAACAAGCACAATAGAAGTTCGTAAGATCGACTGGAGCCTGCTAAGCGAGCCAGTACTGCTGCACACTGCAGTCTCAAAGATTTAAGGTTGATTAAATCTCGCTCAGTACTTTTCTTTGGACATTCGAATCATATAAAAAATTGTTTCGCCAAAAATTTATAAAAAAACTACGAAGAACCAAGTGAAGGTGAAAGCAAAAATATTTGGTAACAAATGCTGTAAACGCATAGCCTGTAAAATCGGCGATGCGATGTGGATGCCAAAAAGCTACTCTGATTTGGTCTGGCGCCAGGAGGTATCGCACATTTTTTTCGCTAAAAGTCTTGCTTTAGGAGAGAATGAATGACAATTAAAAATGCTCCCACCTGATCGTAAAAAAATACCAACATCAGAACTTGCAATCGCCGGACACTAAATTTTCGAAAGTATAGTTTAGTCATTAATAAACCTTCTGTAAGATAAATTAATAAATAACATTAATTAATGTTTTATGGCAGCATGAACAACAACTTCATTCAATGAGCATGCGGGAGCAGGTGTCGTCCATTACCTCCACTTACGTCTAATTAAAGACAATTATTATACCGAAGATAACTGCTATTCTACTAACAAATAACAACATTCTTAGTTTTTCCCATTTGTAATATATCTCCGCGTGTTTCTAATTACGCGTCAAATACAACATTAATTGAAGTGTAAAATATGAACAGATGCCAATTAATTTAGCAATTGCATCCCACCTTTAGTGTGGTTACAATCACAAGCACATGTAGCTTATTATAGCAAATTCTAATTTCCGAAAATATCAATTAAATGTTGGATTCCATGTATAATTCTGAATAGTAAATAATTTACCCAGCAGAAACCGTCACACCCGCAAAAAAACCGGTAAGTTGATTTGAAAGACATAATAATTAATTTAGGTAGTAATAAATAACCATGCTTTCTAAATCCATTACATTAAAAACGACAATCCCTTTTATTAATTTAGTAAAGAGCTTCCAACAAGAACTTTGCCGACGGGACATGAACTAAAGTTAAATAGGTTTAAATTAAAACGTCCGGTTTAACAGGTGAATGCCACCACCTATATTAAACAATTAGTAGAACAATAAAAAGTCGTATAAAATGGAAAGTGATGAGTCATGTGTGGGCGGTTTGTAGTAGCAGATAATAAATGATTTATAAGGGGAGAATAGTCCTTTGCCAGTCGTTAAAAAGGGACAAACGCAACACGAACCACTCTCGTCCATGGAGCACTGTGGAATTTCAACAAGCGAAAGTCCAGGATCGGGATCGGAAAGGCGTAACGTTGCGACATCTTTTGGGTGCGCGGTTCTGTGGGAATCCGCTACGCGACGCCTGTGTACAGGAATGCGAAGGTTTTGTAAGGGAATTTCTACCTTCGAACTCGCTTGCGATATGTATTTGAATTTCAACATAAGCGCACACCCTTATTTACACTCTTTCTAATTACAAATTATCGAACATCACCAGTTTCTACCTAATAAAGCCGCTAGGCTTCCTGCTTGAACAAACACTAAAATTTGTTCAATAATAACGCATGAGAGATGCTGATATATATCTACATATTTTATAACATTCACGCTACGTACCAACTGGCTTAAGTAGCTGTAATAATAAGAAAAACCAATTCTGCCTGCGCTGCGAGTGGCAATATCGTAATTCACATTTAAATGGATCATACAGAAACACATCACAAAATGTCAATGACAATTATTCAATTCAGCTTTAATTAATAACTCTAAAACTACCACCCTTTCTTTATCCACCTGTACAGACATATTCTATTCTTAAAAGCCTCATTATTATAGAACACTGCAAGTTCTTTACAGCGAAAGGCGACGAACCTATCTACTTACAACATTTTGGAAAGAAACAGTACCTACCTACTTGTTTACCTTTACCCAAAGAATGTTTTAAGTATTTTCCCATTTCTCGTTGCGAAATACACAAAACATGGTTTGTTTTTGAAAATTGAAATTGAAAATTCTATTACGTTGTCGGACTTGTTAGCACAACCTCTGGTATATAAAAAAGTATTTCAAATGTGAATATCTCGAGAACAGTGTCGAAAGGTGGTACTCTCATGTCTCATAGGAAAAAAATGATGCATATAAATAGATGAAGCGCGTTCGTCGTTGGGGTCAAAGGTTGAAGTGTGGTTAAAACGTCAAATGTGATTAGCAACAAACAAACGGAAACAAGGTACTCACAAAGCGAAAACGAAGGATATCGACAAGAAGCATCCGTCAGTGTGTCAAAGCTTCAAGTACTTACATTTGTAAGGTGTTCAGGATGTCTCGTAATTGTGGCCACGGCATCCATACATCCATGGGTGCGCAAAAATGTGTTCTCTGGTTCGTTGGATGTAATTCCAACATCGTTCAATGATTATCTTAGCAGCTTAAGAACGAAGTACAATCCCACTATTCTGCCAAAAAATAATCGATACAACAGAAAATCAAAGAACATAACAGATAACTCTCTAATGAACTTCTATATTATGTTAGTTACAGCATGAAGTTGACATTTTGACTCCATATAGGGTTTTTGCTTGGATCCAGAGAGACCTACATAGCAAGTTTCATCGCTCTCTCCCGTTCGAGTATTATTGTGCACACAGTCGGAGGGGCAAATGGACAACCACACGATTTCAAGGCGGACCTGCAGGGTCTGTAATAATGTAATGTAACAATTAAGTACATACAAAGGACATCGAATTTACGTGATATTATAAATAAATAAATAAATAAATGAGATGCCTCAATTTCTCGTCCTTTTTTCAAACTAAATTAACGTTAAGTAAAGTTACCATATGCTTCAAGTGAATGGCAGTCATAAAACCACTTCAGTATCATCATCATCAGTAATATCAAAAATAATTGAAACTGATATGAAAACTCAAATATCTCAATATATTCAAAAAAATAGGTTACTCACAGAAAAACTTGGTTTAAAAAAAAATAAAAATACCTCAGCTGCAGTATGGAATTTCATGCAGGATATCTTCGATTCTATGTCCCTGAGACAGTTCACCATCGCGATTTTCTGCGACCTGTCAAAAGCCTTCGATTGTGTTTCGCATGAGCCTTAGTTGCTTCTTTGACTTTCCCTACTGTCAAATTTACCTTATTTGCAGATGACACTTTCCTGATCATCCATAACGCGTGCTATAACACAGTCTTACTATATGCTAACCATACCATTGGACAAGTCATGCTACATCTTTTTTCATTCATCAAATGTACAATCAACGGTCCCGATATAACTGTAGATAAGAATCACATTAAACCGGTTTCACCAAATTTCTTGACATTACCATTGACGATACCCTCTCTTGGGCACCGCACATTGAAGACCTTTGCTTTAACTTAGCGAAGTCGATTTTCCTTATTAAAAGCGTAAAGGATATTTTGGGTACTAAAACGTCTAAACAAGTGTATCACGCCTGCTTCGAAAGTCTTCTCTCTTACGGTATTGAGATTTGGGGTAGTAGTATTCATGTACATAAGGCCTTCTAATTGCAAAAGCGAGCAAGTCGCACGATTCTCAATATGAACCGTTTAGATTCTTGCAGAGGCAAGTTTTGTTTAATGCAAGTTTTTACATTAACAAATCTCTACATTTTCAGAATATGTCTACAAATTTATAATAATAAACATAGCTACATTAAGCCGTCAGATGTAATGAGCACAAAACTAGATCAAATGCTCAACTTCGTTTACCTTAGGTACGTAGTACACAATTACAAAATTTTCCAATATACCAGGGCCTAAAAATATTCAATAAGTTGCCGTCATATATTACAAATTTAGACTATGAATAAATTCAAAAGCAAACTTAAATTGTGGCTAAAATAAAATGAGTTTTATTCATTAGATGTTTTTTTTCAAATGTAACCTGTTAATATAATTCCCTATTTTTTTAATTTTTTTTTTATTTTGTAATTATCACCTAAGTTCACCATTTTATTCTGAACATTGCAGCTTATTTATATAGTTACGTACTCGATTTTTTTTCCTCTACGCCTTATATGGCTTGGCTGTTTCCTTATATTAATTTTTGTTTATGTTTGTAAATATACGTCATGTAAAACAATTAAGGGATTAATAAATATTATTATTATTAATGTTTCTTTATTTTTTTAAAATTGTTTTTAAGTGTACCTATCCTCCATCACTATATAGATTACCCGTTGCAATACCGACGAGGCATTACACCCTAACGGGAAACTATCTGACCACTACACCCTGGCTATAATGCTCCATGTCGGTCATGTTTTTTCCAATTTATCATTGAGCTGATTGGTTTACCCGAATTAGTAGATTTTGCTATGGTTACGATAATGCTTCCACAATTGTGTCCAGCAAGATAAATTCATTACCTTGGTTTCCGGGTTAATTTCTATACCAATTCAGTGTATTTGCCCAAAATATGGCGAATCTCTCCCTACTACCAATAGAAAATAACACCAACACCACCGTATGACCACACAGTCTCTACAGCGTCACTGTAACTAAATGGCCACAGAAATATCAGGGGACTTCTTGTCAGACTCCCATACGGTTTTGTTTCAATATCTTGGAAAAGAAGAGGTGTAAGTTGTAGCGCATTTTTAAGAATTAAAAAAAAATGTGCTAATGTTTGCGTTTTGTCCGTCCGTCCGTCTGGACGCACTTCTGCGCTTTTGAACTATTTTTAGGAGAATTGCCCTAGAATCCTGGAATTGTTGCAATTAGTAGCCTGTGTGGTGCCAGGCGACCATCAAATGTCTCTGTCTTAAGGAATATAAATTATATCCGGCCTTTAGTGGGGCCAAGTAAACTTCTGGAATGGGGGGGGGAGGCAGGTTCTACCCTTCATGGTATTCTAATTAAAGGTCTCGATAAAAGGAACTGCTTTCCACCAACTATCGCCCTTCTTTCTAATCCTTAAAAAAGTTGGGGGGGGGGTGCTGGCTTTATACTTCATGGTTCGGAGGAGGGTACTCATAAAGGGCGATTGGGACATCTGGAAAAATTATATCCATTGGTGATGTCAATAATTTAAAATGAATCGTCTGAAAGACATATCTATTAATGAAGACGAAGCGAATATCTTGAAAACGAAGTTTCGGTAGAGCGTACTCCTAAAAAGCAGGTGGAACGTCAGGACGAGACATATACAGGCTGATTCAAATTCGAGGGCCACCTTGGGGATGTCGGGAACTGTAAGAGATCGATAGGTAGTTTAAATTTGGCAAAGTTGCGTATTTTGATGCTTAACAAAATGCAGTTTTGAAACTTACAAAATTCCGACTACTTTCGGAGATATCCGGAAAACCCCGAATTTTTGCAAAATCGTTTTTATTTTTTACTGAAGTTATTTAAAAAGATATTTCGAAATAAATAACACATTATTATGGCCACTTTTTTCCCTCTACAAGATGCTAGTTTCAAATTTTAAATCCGACGTTTCGTCTCCGGTTGACCAACATCAACTTTGTTTTTTCTTATGGAAGTAATTTTTACTTTTTGGGTCATTTGGTAGAGAATTCAAAAGAGAGTTCAAAAATATAAACATCACAATTTTTTAAGTTATTAAAATATTTTCTTTTTTGCCTAGAAAACGTAGATAGTGTACGTACCTAGTTTCTTGCGTTTTTACGAATTAATAGCGCTATTTATGGTTAAGATAGTGATATTTACATTTTTGCAATCAGAAAAAAATTTCTCCATCAAATGACACACAAAAAGTAAAAATTACTTCCATAAGAAAAAACAAAGTTGATGATGGTTGACTGGAGACGAAACGTCAAACTTAAAATTTAAAGTAGCATCTTGTAGAGGGATAAAAGTGGCCATAATAATGTATCATTTATTTCGAAATATCTTTTTAATAACTTCAGTCGAAGATAAAGACGATTTTGCAAAGTTTCGGCTTTTTCCGGATATCTCCGAAAGCATCAAAATACGCAACTTTGCCAAATTTAAACTACCTACCTATCTCTTACAGTTCCCAAAATCCCCATGGTAGCTCTCTAATTTGAATCATCCTGTATACTGCTGAGGGCTGATGTCAAAACCTTCAGTGCAAATATCTGGAGAACGGATAGTCGGAGTAAGGTACTCTCAAACGGCGGAAAGATCGTCTACACGAAACACATCTACTGGTGATGTAAAAACTTAATTGTGAATATGTCGAAAATGTTGAAGGAAGATACCTACAAAGGGAAACTACAATAATTCGCGGAATTTCTCTAGTGTCAAGTGGACTTTTACCCTTTAAGGTGCACAGCCCTTAATTTTGGATCGTTCTTTTTATTTTGACTAAAGTCATTATTAAGTATATCAGCGACAACATCGTTGAAAAGATATTGGAGGATGACATTACGTACAAAACCGCCATACTCGTATGTGCGATGTATCCAGTACCAAATCAATCGCCGTGAAAAAGATTTGCAATAAAGACCGCCCTCTCACCTTCGAGTCAGAAGTTTAGCGTACAATCGGATCACCCGCATCTTGTCTTACCACTTACCGCTCAACATCTGCTTCCAGCAATGTTGCTCCTGGTGCAGGGTGCAACTGAACTAGAACCAGGATTGGTATAGCGTGGTCATTAGTGATTAATCTCTCTTCTATTTGGGAAGGCGAGAAGGCTGTACGAATATAAAACGAAGACGATCAGGAGGCCCGCTTTTCCAACAAGACACAATACTGGTTTCAGCAATATACACTATAACGCGAATTAAAGATCCATTGCAAAGATCCAAATAATATTTTAATGCCGGGATTGCTATATTTTTTAATTAGTGTATATTATGGACTTGCCTAAATGGAAAATCTACCGATAAAGTCCGTTAAGAGTAAATCAGAAATGTCAGATTCAAAATATAAACTTTCTCTTTTCCACATTGTATACAATTGTGTCGACTATCTGATAAATTAGGAATTTAAATTCCAAATTAACTTGTAATGTAAACAATTGTATAAATCTCGAAAACAAAGCCGGAGTGGTATCTAAATTAAGAGAAGGTATCACAACGTAAATAATGCTTCTTCAGATTATGCATCAGTCGAGAAGCTCTTACTTATTCTCATCTACCTTGCTTTATAAAGATAACCATAATAATTAAATCCCCCTCTTAATGTCAAGTTCGCTATGAGAACTTTATACACTGTACTCTGCAAATCCACAAGAACGCTGTTACCTATTTGACAATGATGAGCTTGATCCACAATATCGTGTAAGATTTGAGGTTCCTACTTAATCCTCTTTACATATATATCTGGAATTGCCTTCATCCTTTCAAATCCAGTTATACGTTGCTACTAATTTAAACTTCTTGTCAAGACAGTTAGTTATATTGTGACAAATGCTACTTGCGCCTAGAAATGCTTACATCACGATTAATACATTTTTTTTAGGTGGAAATAGGATTATTGGATACATTGAGGGCACAGGAAGTTAATTTGATTAAAACTTATGACATTATCTCAATTTGAAAGCAACTTATATTTTATTCTTCGAAAACAATTCCATCACTTCAGGTGTGTGTACTGGAATTCTCTAGAAATTGTGTAAGAGGTGCAAAAAGAATGAACTTGGCAGGGTAGGTATTATTTTATGAAACATTGCAAAACGTTCTTATGAAAAAACTGTGACGCTCACTCATATTTTATTAATTTCTCGCTTTGAGAAAAATAACGAGCATAGGTACTCATATACGAGTACCTACTTTACAAACCTGATGGGACAATTCATCAAGCACTTAATTTTCCCTATGAGTGAATAATGAAAGAAATTAAGTACAAAATTATGTTTCAAAGAATTTATACGTATTAGCCATTATGAGGTAGTGATATTTACTTTACAAATAGTATATACATGAGTACAAAATTATGGTGCAACCCCAATATTAAAAAAGGGAAATAATTCCTGCAAACGCGAATTTTGGTATAATTATAGGTGCAGGTGTCTTAAACCACATACATTTTTTTAAAATTTTTTTGCAAATAACTCGTGAACAGTAACCTATAGCAAAAAAATGTACTTAGCTTAAATACTCTATACATAAACTCATGGAAAGAGCAAAGTGGGAATTTCTAAGCTGTTCACAGCTAAACCAGACCTGACCGAAAAAGTATATTTTCAGTGACTGTGAGAGTATTGAACAGGCCGGCGGGAAGCTAATTCTTTTTTGAAAGCATCGATGAAGCCGAAATCAAATCTGGCAACTCTTCCTCCTAGCAGAGTTTCGAAGCAGCACTCGTTTCTGTAGGTAATTCACAAATGGTCGAATACTGTTTTGGTATAAATGCAAATATCTATTTGGCCTAAATACTTTCTTTTTTACCAATACAACAATGGTTCGGCAACCCCCTACCACCTACCCAATAAGGATGGACCAGAGAAGACGGTGGTATTCTCAGACCGGTAACAACCAACGACCCAGTGGCACTGGACTCCCTTCTTACCACCATATTTTCCCGATGTACGACTGGTGTGGCGTGCGATGCGGCTGCCGGAAAGCAGAATTTCGTGCTTCAGTGTCTGCGGTGTATGCTCTGGCTCATGCACTAACAGGGATCCAAAGCATCGTCGAAGATAATTAGATTTTCGATTAAAAAAATAATTTTTTATTATCCATCTTCTTTCGTCCATATCTCATTAAATATTGATCCTACCGAAAAAGCGCATAGAATCTTTTATGTAGATTAGTTAAGTACATTAAGAACATTTTTTGCCCTGTTTACGAGTTATTTACAAAAATGAACTAAACAAAAATCCTTCACTTTTCAAAATTCACTTTTACAGGAATTATTTCCCCTATTTTTCCTTAGTGGAGTGGGCTAATAGTGATACAGAGTTTGGTACCTATACGTACAAACGAATGCAATCTTTCCAATTGAATTATTAGGACTCCGTGATGTGGCCCTTTGCATTCTTCACAGAAACATGGATCGTCAGAAATGTTTCATATAAAAAACATCAAAAAGGATATCGGGACGGATATCATATTGGATGCTGCAGCAGTGATAAAAAAGTAATCTGTAAATATGTTAGGAAAGCACTTACTTTCCCTATTTAAAATGGTTTTCAGTTGAAAACAAAGGTAGATGTTCAACAGGTGAACGTGTTGAAACTAAACAGACCAATAAAAGGAATGCCTCATTACTTCTTATACCGAGACCATTTGATTTTCAGACTTCAGAGGCGAGCTGAAATTGAAATTACACGTTATAAAGTATCTGTTAGTTTCATGCCATGAGAATAATTAACACTTTAATAATTGTTTTAACGTATACATTTTCACACATAAGTAGATTGAGCGTTATTTCTTACGATCAAAGTCAAATGAAGACATATACTATATCTTTACGTCATTATTAATAAAGGCAGTAAGGATGAGTTTTGATCATTTGCCAACTAAAAATTACGTTGAAATTATGTGTGCGGAATATAAAATGATCGGGGCTCTTTCAGATTTCTAATTCAATTTTCAATTATTTGCAAAAAGTGTCCGCTTGTAGCGCGAATAATAAATCGCCTGCACTTTAATCGCTTTAACTAGCGTTTTATATCCATCCTTAAGTTCTTATTTCGTATTTTACCTGCGTACCTACTTAGGTACGGAAATGGAATCGTAAAATAAAACTGGCATAAAACACAGTACTTCAGTAAACCCAACTTAAACTCGCAATAAACATGACAACCAATTAAGATGTAGATTGGAGCAACTTCTGTATTTACATGATGTAGGTGTGTACCACCGTGTTTATTCTGTATCCGTGTGTTTGGAATAAACTACGAAAAGGCAGAGGAATACTTGAAACTTTCTGTTAATTTATTCCTTTCATTTTCGTATTTTCGCTAAGCTTGTTGGCTTGTACATACACAACTCCTGCTTTAACTTATAAGTTAACGTTTGTTACTTCAGTACCTAATCGGCCGAAGTTACAGGAATTGCCACTAGTTAATATTTTCATAACTTATGTTGATATTTCTCATGACGTCTCACTTCGAAATTCGTCTTCATTTATATGACAACCACGTGTACACGATCCCACCTTTTGCACAAATGCAAAACTGATATTCTAAGCGCAGATAAATTTGATGAATATGTACTCCCATAGAATTTGTATACACTTTAGCAAACTTTTGCGAACTTTCTAGATGTATACTTCCGCAATAAAAGTGAAGTCTTGGAATATTTATAGACCAAGTCGAGATCCCCAACACTAATTGGAATAATCCACTCCCAATTAATTTTGTGGGATGTTTCAACGCCACCTCAAACATGATTAAACCCAGTATTGCGCTTTTATTGTATTTCCTAGTTCAGGATATATCTTATAAAGGTGATTCAAATTCGCATTTTAATTAAGTAGAATAAGATTACATTACAGATTGCAACGCCTGTAACTGCTTCATTAGTTGGCCATCTCACTCTCTTAGCCGTTGTTACATATGCATAAACTGCACCGTGTCTCCTTATTCTATTGGAAATTACAATTTAGATTAATTTCCTTGAAAAGTTAGTTGTAAATTCTTTAATTAAACGGATTGGGGCTTCATTTATATGCAATCTAAACTCACTTTGAGGAATTTAAATCGACAGATAACTTTTAGGTATTTCCAATATGGCATGCAAAAGATTGAAGTTTGAGTTGAGCAGAGGTTCATGAAATTATTAAAGCAGTTACGATATGAATCTTGATTAAAAGGCCAATTTAAACTTGTGCATATATTGAATCAATCACACTTACACAACTTATTTATATTATTTTATTATTATTCCGTTTAATTATCTTGAAACGTAGGCAATTGCAATTTTATAGAACGAATTGCAAACCTTATCTGCTTTATCTGTTTTACCTTAAGATATTAGTGTTCATTAGCCCTTACTTTTTGAATGTACTCAACGCGTCGCCTTCAATTAACAGTCCACAGACTGGGACATATTGCCACTTCACACAATATTTTCTTAAGATTCCCCAAATTTCTATACTTCTTCATTCAATTTAAGTCAGTTTTGATTACATTACTTGAAGTTTACTGTATACTTACCTAATGTCTTGATGCGTAACATTCTTACTTAGGAACTTTAGTAACAGGTATAAATTGTGCACAACTTGTGCAGATAAAGCGCATTTTTTTTTAACCGAAATAGCTTTTGTTTTGACATCACCAATGGATATATTTCTTGCAGACGTCTCAATCGCCCTTTGTGAGTACCTACCCTCTTCCGACAATCCGTTCTTGAGGTATAAGGGAATATACCCGATCACGATAAGCGGTCGAGAGGAGGGCTATGGTTGGTAGAAATTAATTCCTTTCGTTGAGACCTTTCATTAGAGTACCATGAAGGATAAAACTAGTTTACTCCCCCCCTCTTTCCTCCACCCTCCGTACTTTGATAAGGGAAGAAGAAGGTAGTAGTATGGTAGAAACTGGTTCCTTCCGTTGAGTTAGATAGAATACAATGGAGAGATAAAATGAATTTTTAAATGCCCCCCCCCCTTCCCCCCTCACTAGATCACGAAAGAGTCGCCTGGAAAGGGCACATTCCCTTTGTCGGTAACTCCTACGGTGTCCTCTTCACCCCGGCAATTGGCGTGTGAGGTTTTGAGCTCCGCTATCATTCGATCTTGTTGGGGTCCAGATACCTTGGTCGGTTCCATTAATAAGTAATCAATTTACTTATTCAATGTCGGTTAACCCACTTCCCAAGTCAGTTCACCGCACATTCGCTTTTAAGTTTATCTTCTTTTTCACATCAGTAAAGAAGCTTGGTCGGGCACCTATATTTCTTCTTTGTCGGACGCTCACCTCGACGTTCTGTCATGCCACCATTTCGCATTTTGGTTGATTCCACTAAACCCTTCTACCACAAAAGTATTCAATTTTTTGGGGGTACTCTACTTGTCATGGCTCGAGCTTTCTATCGGACGACATGAGCCACAATTAGCTCTAAAGAAAACTTTTGGGCGCTCAAAGTTCGACTACCGTGGAAAACGAGCGCCTTGCAAAGGTGATTAATTTCGTCAATAGGGAATTTGAATTTTTTACAAACAATATTATAGAGGAAGGCTCCGTTTTGAATACGAAAACACATCGGTGCAAGAACGTTTTACTATTTTGAATCAATCTGAAGGAAATCGATTATAACTGAATTGATTCAAAAAAGTACAAAGCAAAACTTTGCAAAAATTCAAAATTTTTTGTATAATAACGATAAATGAATTATTCCGAAGGACCTCTGCAATAATTCTGGCAGACAAGTGGTATCGGCAATTAGAAGACTTGAAGACCGGCCGATTTGGAAAAGTTTACGCAGTAACAGAGGGATATGTGGCAGATTCGCCACAAAATAAGAAAAAAATTGCTCTAACACTTGGGCCATTGGTCGGAACCTTCAGTATTTCTAACAAGTGAATCGACTGTCAAGACCTCAAGTTCTGGACCGAACAATTACCGGAAATTCAAATTGTACATACAGTATAGTACAAATTGGCTTTGCTTATGTTCTATATATCTTGGCTGTTGTCATGGCGCCTGCTGTAATGATAATCGTGCCATAATATTTATAATTATAAACAATTTTTAGTGTGTCTAACTATAAAAGAGACAATTATAAGACTACTCGGGTACAAATGTTGTTGTAAGTTGTTTGACAGTTCAAAATGATGGTGTTTTGTCATTCGTTTTTATGGATAAGTAGTACCTAATATTTACCTTCATATTCTTATGTAGGTAATGTAAAATATCCTATCGTACTATTTAAAATAGGAAATTATTGGATTTATGTACAAAATTGCATGAATAAATTCGATGAAATGTCATTTACGTACGTTTCAAAATTTTTGGAACAAAGAGACCAGACTAGAATTTTAATTAACTTAGGCGTACAATTTAAGAAACTAAAATGAAACAAATAGGTGCAAACGCAACCAATAAATTATATAATAAGCCACTCTTAACAATTTGTTTGTCCTCTTGCCAAAATTACAGGAAAAAATAATAGGTGAAAACTGTTTTATATGAGAACACAATGTAATAATTTACAAAGAACGTCGTAATAACTGCGTCTCACTAGCTCTGGAATCGTTAATTAAAATTCCTAGCCAATTAATGTCAATAACTCAGGTCGACTTAAATGTACACCTGTTGAGGTTCCTACGTGTACCTATTTGAAAAGATTCGTCATATTTTTTGTGAGATATATATCGAAAGGGCGAGGGGGAGATATTTTGGCGATGACTAAGGTGTAGGTACGTTTTCGTAAATCGCAATTTTCATACAAACTCCATTAAAGCGTGAGATATATCTGATAAAATTTCCAATATAAGCTTATAAGCAAACGGACGGTTACGTTACGCTCATGGAAAGTTCAAAATGCTTTTATGAAAACTAAATCGGAACAAGTTACCGACTGTATCTAACCATATCATAAATTTTCAGTTCAAAGAAGTCTGAGGTAAAATCACCTCCTGGGAACAATTCAGGGAAAAAGTCTGTTACGCTTATTGCGAGAACAGGTGGAAGATATAGACTTTTTAAAGATTCCAATTCAGTTAAAATACTTTATTGCTCCTGTAATTCAGCTACGTCTTACAAAGATGGTAGCATGTGTACGTTTTTTCAAATGGAATAGGAATAATTATATTTCACGTGGAGTGTACGCCGAAATATTTCCCAACCACAAAGGTGTTGTACATTCCGATGAGCGCCGATATACGAAGGTATTGCGTCGTGTTGTAAAACGGAAATGTGCGATTCACTGAATTTCAGAAGTGCGAAATGAATTGAAATGGGCAGCGGACTGTTGAATTAGGGAACTGCGAAATTGGATTTTATTTGGACACCTATGAGCTATCAGAACAATACAAATTGACTCACCTAAATACCACAGATGATTCTAATCATTTACATATTGGCCCAAATGAAATTACTCTTCAAACGAAATCGGGAATCCATTAGCACACTTAAATTTCATATTAAATCTTATAAGCGACAACATAAGCGGTACGGTACACTGCAGCCTCTACTCCCACTAATGAACATCAATGACCTTAATTTTATAATTAGAATGGTACTAAATAAGTCGCGTATTTGTAGTTCAGTTTATTAATTTGCTGCTTTGAAATTTTTAACAATCGAACGAAATCGAAATCGGTTAGACGGTTACGTTCGTTGAATTTTTCCCAAAAGATAAGTCGTACTTTGCTAATTTCCGGTCACATTTTAAAAATGAGAAATCCCATTAATTCACAATGAGCGAGATTAAAAATAAAGCGGTTGACCTAATATTCCGAATTATTTTAATGTTCTCAATTTTAGCATAGATAAGAATTATGGTCGGCGCACCAAAGAGCTTATGTGCTTCAAAATCTGTACGAAATAATTTACAGGATATAATTTAATGTCCGTATAGTGGGAAGGGAACGGACAATACAAATCATCAAGTCGAGTAAACAATTCCACCTGATTATAAAAACACTTAAATATACCATTTCAATAGTTTGCAATATCTTTAGCAATTGCTTGAAGTGTCTTTCCTTCATTTGTTCACAGATAAAATACCCACTGTGATTTGTTTGATTTGCCACCGTTGACGATCATACATACGCTTGGTATAATCAGTCATAATTAAACTGGAGACCGCTTCCCTGAAGTTCGCCGAGAAAAATGGGCGGCTCAAATCGACTTGTAATATCAATGTACCAAAAGTCATGCCCACTGCAGCATTGCGGTTTTCTGAAAATTCCGATCAGAAAAATCAAGTCCAACATCACGAGAGCGCCGGAAACATTTCAAAATGTCAAACAAATCCGCAGACAATTCACATTCTCCAAGATTCATTGTAACTCAATCTTGGGATTTTTGCTGGATCTTTTTATCTTTCATTATACCAATTATACGTACATTCAGGATGCGGACTATGAGACATTACCCTCAGCGTTCATAGTTTTTTTTTGCTTAACATTGTGTTTTAGGTAATACAATGACCATATTTTACATGTTCCCCATAGCAGCTTGAGAGTCCTTAATTTTGGCTATATCACGGCTTCCGCCTGTAATTATGTTATTGCAACACCTGCCATTAATTAAACATATGTCAATTATCCGCGACAATCATATTCACACCAGCAGAAAAAATATAAATTTTGGGGGAAGACAACACTGAGTGTTATTAGTACATACACCCCAATTCGAGAAGATGGAATTCCCAACGTTTAATGTTTTAGTTTTTAGTCTCCAGGTATTTTTTTACGGTTATACTAGCAATTTGTTTAAATTTGCTGACGATTTGTTCTTAATTTGCGCGGTATTTGTTCTTAAAAAGTTCTTAAAAGTATTCAGTCTCCCATTAATAATTTAAATCTGAAAATTTGCATATCAGTATAGTTTTTTTTAAATCTATCGAAAAATATATCATAATGATTGTTTCACTTCCGAGATTACCGGATGTGGATAGCAACTTTCTTATTTCAAATAGAACATCCTGTATTTTATTGCATTTTCGAAATCTACATGAAAATCTACGTAGTTTGATACCACAATTCCCTATAGCCAGGTATCAAAGGTTTTCAAGTTATTTAAGATTTTTTGAAATTTTTGGCGTTTGACTACTTTTCATTGGGGCTCTGTATCTATGACGCCGTTGACTTGAATTTTAAAAGGTTTTCTAAAATCAACAATACTAACTTGATACTACATGAGAATGATTTCATTTTTGATCGCCCTTCTACAGGGTGATTTAAAACTAATGGTCAATGTTAATAACTTCAAACCTTAAAAAGTTGATTTTGCTTTATTTTGCGTTATTTAGTATAGGCAAAATGACGTTTTTGACATAACCTGCACATTCTATTATACATATGTAGGCAACTCTATTGAACTGAACTCATGTTGGAATTGCGTATGCCGGTATGCGTTTATGAATGCAATTCCATTCGTCAACAGGAAAATGATTAAGCTTCCCTAATGCTTCGACGTTCTCACAAAACTTGTCTAAGAGAGAACGAAGTTCCTTAGCCGAAGGACGTTGCATTGCGAGACGGTATATGTAGATTTGTATAGTACGTTGTGGTCCAAGCTGGACCAAATTACCCTTATTTTGATATCGTTTTACCAAAGGGGCGAATGTGTTGGTATAGTTTTCATTGGTTATTGGTAATTAAATTGGTGAATTAAATTTAATGGTTCTCCCCGTAAAGACGTTACCAAATAGTAAAATTTTTCCACGTTAGATAAGCACCCATTTTCATTTACGAAAGACTGGAATCGATCAAAAAACGAGGGCCACTCTTCTAGATCTAGTATACCGGCAAGTATTGGCAATGAAATTTTATTTAACTTAGGGGTGACCTTAGCAATAGAGGATCGGTTGTATTTCATTGCAAAAGTAAACATTTAATGGAATAATGTGCGTTATCAGCTTCCTTACGAATAGCATCATGGATCATGAATTCGTCGTCATCAATTAAGCCAATAATCTGATTATGAATGGTTTGAAATCCTTTATACACGGAATTAATCCCCGAGGCCCTCGCAATAAAAGAATTTTTGACCGATATATCTTTGGTAAGGTTTGCACTGCTAGATAACGCTTCTTTCAAGCGGTTTAACGCGACAGATCTTTTAAAAACGTATTTAGTAAGTTTACCTGACATTACAATGAGCAATTATTGAAAATATATAATTATTAAATTAATTAGAGTGTTGCGTGAATCACAAAGTACCAAACTACCAGAAATTAATTTGATCCGGCTCGAAGGACCACTAATGAGCGCATCAGTGGACTGTATGACTTTATACGAGAATAAATAAAAGACAAAAGAACATCAAAACGCCTTACCTTTTATTACGCTGTCCTTGGTCTGGTAATAGTAAACCATAATGTAAATGAAGCATTTACTGTTTATTGGTTAGGCAAATGATATTTTATTTAACTACTTTGCATAGCATTTTAAACACTCCTCGCGTGCACGCATCAACATTATAAATATTAATTTCTGATTAATTTAGGGTTGTATATTCAACACCTTGAAGAGAAAGAAATTGAAGACTATCGAATAACGAAATAAAATAGTGGTAGTTTCATTTGGAAAAAAATACTTATGTCACTTTGAAATTCGGAAAATTTACTCGGGTTAACATTATTGCTGAAATTTATTTCTTAACTTCAAAACACAAGGTCGCTACGATTCATAAAAGTGAGGCTTGCTTTGTGGGGAATTGTTCGGAAAAACATTAATAAGATGGCAACATTAACAAAAAATCAAAAAGTTCATAGAATGTAATGATATTGAAACAACTAAAAATATACAGGGTGTTCTGTTATTTATTTACACCGTTAAAATGCATTAAAAAATAATTTCTGTCGATGAGCAACCATATTATATAGTTAACATTTGCCCAGAAGGATTTTTTACATTTTGTCCAGGCATGAGCTAGGAATGACCGACAGGCGGCAGACGCTTTATTGACAGAGTATAAACACTCCCTGACCCAGACCCACACAAAACAACAAAATGAATAAAACTGTCGCCCGGTTATCAATCACTGATAGTAACTTGAACAACTAAAATTCAACACAAAATTCAATTGGTTCATTTTCACAATCACTTTTTAAAATATTTACTTTATTACCACTTTGCTTGCCCAAACTAACATTAAACTCAAAATTTACTGGGTTCATAAACATGTGATAAAATTGTTTAACATTTACAAACACTTTAAATTTCAAATTAAACCCGAAATCCAAACTACCTGCATCTTAGCGCTGTAGCTCCAAAAATTTTGAAACAACATAGCGCAGGTAGGTCGACGTATGGAAAGGCCTTGGATTCTTAGCGCATTGAAAAATATTAGCTTTTTGTTCGTTCGATTGATGATTTCCTATGAAAAATACGCTTTGGTAACTGGAAATATTTTTATGAATATAAAGAAAATGCACGAAGTCCGTGCTGAGCAAGAGCATTTGTTTGTCTTTTCATTTGTACGTAACAGCGTTGATATTTAGAATATCACTGTGTTATTTAAATGTGTTAATTTTAGTTTAATTTAAGATAACCGACAACATTTAATACAGACTTCGGTGTATACGTGAAATGTAGTATAAAACAGAATATTGTTGGAATATGCTTGGTACAAAGGGAAGAATGCCCTGGGAAATGTTGTCAAGGTGGGGCACACGCATAGGTCTTTGTACTCTAAGGGACGATGAAAGAATTATATGGAGTGTCAATTTTTTGAACTGTGATGTGATGTATCTGTGATATTATAGCAATCCTAATTATATAGCATGTGTAAGAAAATCCTAGTGATATAATAAATATAATAATAATAATAATAATATACACATTCAAGTTTCATTAATAAAGATTCTATATTAGACCGTTGACCGGTACGTAACTTTTTTGATTTTCAGATTAAAATTGAAAGCATATTCGTGTTTGGTGATCCGGGTGAAGACAGACAGAAACGTTATCGACGAGTCGATGATCATACATTATTTTGTGAATAATGATCTCAATACAAAACCCAATAGTGTCATTTATAGAAATTGAAATTAGCTGTAATCCTAGAAACCTGTCATAATTACTTTATATCCTTCTAGTCCGAATGTTTTCCAGAAGTTCATTTGCATTTACACCAAAACAAAGTTTTATAATATATGAACCTCCCCCTAGAACTAGATAAAACGATAGTATGTAACTAAGTAAATAGTATGCAGCTCTTTGAACCAATTTTCCATTGATGACTGAATATAAAAGTAGTTTTACAAATGTAAGATTACCATAAATATATTCAATGACCGATAAGATATGTTGTACCTTGTAAGACAGAGATGTTGAGTAATGACTTTATCACTTATCGAAGGTTTGTTTGTTTGACCTAATTAAAGTTACATCACTTAAATGTAAATGAAAATAAATTTAAATGAGCCGAAACGGGAATTTTAATTGTAGTCAAGGCTTCGAAACAGTTTCTAAACTAAATTCCATCAGAATCTGTTATAGGTGTAACACCTTTTCATTAAAGCTTTGCACCGCTATAGGGTTTTCGGACAATAGGTCGATTGTTTTACTGGCAAGAACAAGGGTAGAAAGCTCAAAGCTAAAAGCATCGTAGAGAGAACATTTGGACAATAACATTGTCAATCAATGCAAAGTAACGCTTATATATTAGTTCCTGCTCTGTATTGCAAATTAAGGCTCTCAAATACGGTGTAGCCTAACAATAACAATCTCATTTACTACTCTACTTAAATAGAAGGAACAAAAAATGTGCAATATCTTATTGATTGACGTGCGTCTGGAAACAGAACCAATCACGAGCGTTTGAATGCCAAGCAAATCAAACACCTGAGACGTTTCTAACTTAAAGGACAAGATTGATGTATTGCGTATAAAGGTGTTAAATCCCGAAACTGATTCTTTTTGTTTCGAATTTATTAAAATGGGATTCCCAGAAGCGGATTACTGTGTTTGTCACCTTTCTGATAAATATTTCTAATTTAACAGCGGTTATCTACGTTTGTTTTTTGATTAATAACTGACCATTGGGTGTAAACGTATTAGCTTATGATAGCGCTAGGGTCTACGTATTACACACCGTTTCAAAATGTGTTAACTCGAATTGTATTTTTTAATTGGGATCGCCCCAAAATAAAGGAAGGAAGGGAAAGAATTTAATTTACAGAATGGAAGTTTAGACGGATAAAACCAGGAGAAATAAACAAAACCTGTTCAGTTTAACTTCAAAGTAGAAACGGCTTTGATTTACCTTTTTGATTACTAGATTCTCCAAACACGCGCTCTGTAGGGAACACTTAGAAGCGAAGTCAATCTTTCCCAGCCCGCTTCCATAAGCTACATTTATGACTGAATAAAATTAATGCAAATCTCGAAGATACACCTTGTTTGTCTGGGAAGGAATAAGTTATAAAATTGCGAAGCATTTTACCTCCAGTTATTCCAAGTCAAACAGCGCCCCAAGTTAGCGATCTTGAAGTATGCAAAGTGCGAACCACTTAGGAGTTAATATATAACAACGCGGCACTTTTAATCGGATTTACAAGACTACTAATTAAAATACATCAACGTTAAAATACACAAAGCCGTGGAATCTTTCTAATTGCTAATTATAAGGCTGTGTATTTTATAAATTGAGATTCTAATCGCCAATCATGATAATGAATTAATCGCTGGATTCTCAGCGAAGACGAACAAGTCTTAATTATGCCGTGTTTAAATATCTCGAAGATTGCTTTTGAATAAGGTACTCCGTCTTTAAATCTTCATCTATTATCTGAGGATTTGAATATATTTCATAAATTATCAACAACAAAGACCTAAGTTTCCGAAATTTTTCTTAACTAATTTCATTATGTTGTATCTCAATATACAAAGCAAAGCTTTTCAATGATACGAAACTACCTATTTCTTGTCGTTACTTTATGCGAATATCACTAAAAACACAATAAAGGAACTCGGAATAACAAGTACTAGATGAACTAGGGACACAAAACACTGTCTACATTCTTGTATTTCTATAGTAAAGAATTAAACAATGCCTAGGTATAAAAAATGTAAAAATGAAGAGCGAGTTGTCAAAACGTCAGAAAAGATTCACAGATTTCGCAACCATCGGAGATATTGGAAATGATTGCAGTACAACTTGCTCCACTCGCTTGCCAGTTCGCTCGTGTTGCAAACGTCAACCTTCTGCATAATAAACGTTCATGCTCGTAATATAAGAAGAGAAGCACGCAGCGTAACAGCTGATGTGCGCATCAATGTGAGAAAGTGCGCATGCAAACAGAAATATTAATTACGTTAATCTTAATTAAGGGTACTCTTGAGTTAATTTTTTTAGGCAACCCATTTTCACTTTGTTTGTTTATATCGAGGTTTACATATTAAGATTGCTAAAAATGTATTTCACTCGGTAAACAGATGGGCGAAGATTGCCCTTATGTGGGATCTGACTATTGTGTGCTTGACTTTCCTTCGTCTGTTTGCCTGTCTGTTCCATTGAGATCTGGGCCCCCCGGCCACCTAGAGACTTTGGGTTTTCGGTAATTGATAGCTGCTACCTGCTATGGTCTATAGTGACTCGTTACTCATCATTTACAGTTGTGTTACGCCTATGATAGGGTTGTAAAACATTTCTTTAATCTGAATACAACCGTTTCCGTAATATTTGGCAAAAATGTGAAGTCTAATTCGGCTAAATGAACGTCTTTTCAGCACGCTACTAAAACATCAATTAAAAATGAGTAAATGAAAAAATAAAGAAACTAGAATAGACGTGGTCACTCGCGACGCGACCGACGAAAGCGCATTTTTCCAGCACAGAATCAGTAATAACTAGAGGCCGTGCAATTAACTACTTTAGAGACGGGGCGATGTGATGTGGGGTCGGCGACATTTGGGCGTCATCCCCTAGCATGTTATACTAACCTGGAGATTTTTCACTTTTTTCCTATCTTCTTCTACAGTTCTGATCTGATTGTTTTCAAATTGGTATCGGCGGAAAGATCTTGTAAACGAGCACAACTACTGCGTGGCGGAACTACGTCTTTATCCTGGGGGCACAATTAACCATCTTTTGCAAGGCGCGCGTCTTCGAAGTGTTGTCAATTTTGAGCGTGTAAAGGTTTCTTAGAGCTCTAATCGAGGTCTCTCTTTCGCGTTTCGCCAATAGAATCTCGAGATATGAGAAGCTCCCAAAAATTCAATACAATTTTGTGGCGGGGTTTAGCGAAATCCACCAAAATTCGAATTTCGGTTAAACGAGGCGTCGGAAGCGGGTACCGATAAAGGGAATGTGTTTGTGTCGAAATGCACATAGAGTTGTGTGGGCTAGTTTGGCTAACAAACCCCAAAACTGTTATTATTGTATGTTATCGACCACCTTCTGGTGATTTTGATTTGTTTATGAAGAATTTATGTGCACTATTTGTTATGATATACAAATGTAATTATAGATACATACTTGCTGGGGATTTTAATGTGCATTTTGAAACGGACACAAAATTTGCTAAGCAATTAAATAAGTCTTATGGAATCTTATAATATGACTGCGGTAGTAAAAATTCCCACTCGAGAGAATGCAATTTTAGACAATATTTTTCTACACAAATCTACTGATGTAACCTGCGATGTATTGCCTTTCTTGTTCTCTGATCATAAATGCGTTGTACTTAATAGTAATTTGCCACTACCTGTGACAGTAATCTTACGTTTACCAAGGGTAGAAAATTTACGCTAGCTTCTATCTCTCGTTTTCATGAGTTATTGGAGAATCAGAACTGGTTAACTTTAAATTCTGCTACTACATTCGATGATGCGTTTACTGTATTTTACAATACTTTTGTCTCTCATTTCAATTCATCGTTCCCAGAGACCAAAATTTTAAAACGTAATACTTCATATGTGAAAAAAGGATGGGTAAACAGCACCGTTAAAAAGCTTAGCCAAGATCTTAAAAACTTTTACCACCTCCAAAAAATGTATCCCGCGCTTAAAAAACTTTATTTAACACACAAATGTAAATACCGGCAATACATTATGAATTGTAAGAAATCGTTTTATGGTAACTTAATCAAATCCTCCAACAATAAAAATAAAACAGTATGGAGCCTTATATCTATACTTAACAATAATGAAAAGTCGCACAAAAATATCACTCTTAAAAATTCAGAAACAATCATTGACGATCCTCAAACAATTGCAAATACTTTTAATGAGAATTTTATTAATGGCCCTCAAAATATTCAACGTTCTATAAAAAGAAACATTTATTCGACTAGCAACTTTGAGTCTAATATGACTATTCGCGAAAGTATGTGTGCACTGCCTTTTAGTGAAACGGAATTATTAAATTGTTTTAAAAAAAGCATAAAAAATAAACATTCCTCGGGCCCCGATGATACCTAATTCTTTGCTTAGGTCAAGTTTGCATATTATAATAAAACCTGTCACACATTTAGTCAATATGTCTTTTTCAAACGGTGTCTTCCCGAAAGAACTTAAGCTGTCAACTGTGCATCCCGTTCACAAAAAAGGTTGCTCTCGAGATTGCTCGAATTACAGACCAATTTCTGTTAGCTCGGCGCTGTCAAAAGTTTTTGAATACGCCATGTTAGAGAGGCTAAATAGTCACCTTGTTAAATATAACATTGTAAGTAATAAACAACACGGGTTCTGCAATGGGAAATCGACAATTACTGCCATTAACTCCTTTGTTAACGACATCATTTCACTTCTTGATAAAAAACAGAATGTCCTTGCTATATTTTGTGACCTCAGCAGGGCTTTTGATACTGTTGATCACTTGTTACTGTTGGACAAATTAAATACTTACGGTATCAGAGGCGTTGTTGCCAATTGGTTTTCATCATATCTCTCTGGAAGGTGTCAACAAGTAGAAATTAAATTCAAAACCGGTTCCACTATTGCAAAATTTTTATCAACAGCTTTGCCTGTTAATATGGGGGTTCCACAAGGATCTGTTTTAGGACCTATTTTATTTTTATTATTTATTAATGATATTGTCATGTTCTTAAATTGCTTGGTTTTATATGCGGATGATACGACGGCATTAATATCCGGAAAGAAGCAAGAAAATATATATCCAAAAGCTGTTGAGATTCTAAATAAGCTAAGTAATTGGTTTAATTTTAACAAATTATTCTTAAATCACGATAAAACATTTTTCCTACCGTTTACAACTTTTGGAAATAACCATTTGTCTGACACAAGCACCAAAAACATTAATATTCTAGGCACTGGGAAGTTTCTGGGGATCTATTTAGATCAAAACTTAAATTGGAAATGTCACTGCGAAAATCTTATTAAAAGACTAAACACTTATTGCTACCAGATACGGAATCTTAACGAATTAATGGATGTGAACCATACTTTAAATTATTACTATGCTCAAATTCAATCCAGATTGTCGTATGGAATAATTGTTTGGGGCTCGTCAAGCGCGGCAAAAAATGTTTTTCTTGTACAAAAACGAATAGTCCGGTGTATTGCGGGTAGTAAGAAATTTGATTCGTGTCGCCCGATATTTAAAAAATTGAATATTCTTACACTTTCATCACTCTATATACTTGAATTGTTAACTTTTATTTTCCATAATCAGCAACATTTCCTACGCCATAGCAGTTTTCATAATTACAACACGCGCAATAAACAACAATTTATCATCCCTTTAACAAGGCTTAAACTTGCCCATAATTCTCCCACGTCAATGGGCATTAAATTATTTAATGCTCTTCCAAGTACACTTAGAAGTCAGGGAACAATAAAGTGCTTTAAATCTTCTTTAAAAAAATTTCTTCTAGTCAATGCACCATATACAATTGATGAATTTCTAAATTGTATTGATAAAAATTGCGGATCTCTAGTGTAATTTATATTGCATTCTTTCTTTTTTGTCCATTGTATTGTGTATGACCAACATTTTTTAAATTGTATTTAATTGTATTTTTTTTGTGTCTGACGTATCCTATACAATTCAAAATTTGTCTTGGGAATTAATATATATTATTATTATTATGGTCGGTGTTTCTTGTGAGAACTCAGGTCTAGCCTGGTTAACTAATCGCACGGATTAAAATCAAGTAACGATTAGTGTCTGTGTCTGTGTCTGGTGAAGTTATGTAGGGTCCCTAAAAAAAAAAAAATCACACATGGGCACAATAAGCCAACGCTATTAGGAAAGAGGAAAACAAAACAAAACAAAAATCATTATAATAATTCCTGTAATTTTATTAAATGGAGTTTATTGTGTAAGTGTCTTTGTTCTTGAGGTTGTATTTGTGTGGTTGCTTGGGTTATTCGTGGAGATATTAGGTACAGTATTTTGTGAGCTAGTAGTGCTGTTTAGGTTTTTGCGTTTGGGTTGTATACGAGTGGGTTGTGATAACGTGGTGTGTTTATGTGAAGAAGGAGTTTTGTGTTTTTTAATTGTATTTATGGTGTTTCTTTGTTCCTGAGGTCGTATTTGTGAGGTTGTTTGGGTTTTTGGTGGAGATATTGCAGTATTTTGTGAGCCTGTGGTGCTGTTAAGGTTTTTGCGCTTCGGTTGTATACGAGTGGGTTGTGACAATGTGGTGTGTTTCTGTGAAGAAGGAGTTATGTGTTTTTTAAGTGTGCTAGGGCGTGTAACTTTATTGGGTGGACCTGTCTTTGTAGTGCATGTTGCGTTACTTGTATTTATGGTGTTTCTTTGTTCTTGACGTTGTATTTGTGTGGTTGCTTGGATTTTTGGTGGAGATATTACAGTATGTTGTGAGCGTGTAGTTCTGTTAAGGTTTTCGCGTTTCGGTTGAATACGAGTGGGTTGTGATACCGTGGTGTGTTTATGTGAAGAAGGAGTTTTGTGTTTTTTAACTGTGCTAGGACGTGTAACTTTATTGGGTGGACCTGTCTTTGTAGTGCAAGTTGCGTTACTTGTATTTATGGTGTTTCTTTGTTCTAGAGGTTGTGTTTGTGTTGTTGCTCGCATTATTGGTGGAGACATTACGGTATTTTGTGAGCCTCTAGTGCTGTTAAGGTTGCTGCGTTTGCGTTGAGTACGAGTGGGTTGTGATAACGAGGTGTGTTTCTGAGAGGAAAGAGTATTGAGTTTTTTAGCTGTGCTAGGCCGTGTAACTTTATTGGGCGAGGGGCGTCTTTGTAGTGCATGTTGCGTTACTTGTATTTATTGCGTTTGTTTGTTCAGGAAGTTGTGTTTGTGTGGTTGGTTGAGTTAAGGGTGGAGATATTACAGTATGTTGTGTGTCATGTTGTGAGTCTAAAGTGCTGTTTAGGCTTTTGCGTTTGGGTTGAATACTAATGGGTTGTGATAATGTGGTTTGCTTCAGAGGTGAATCTCTGAATGTAGTATATGTTGTATCATTTGTTGTACTTGTTTGTTCGGTAAGTTGTATTTGTGTGTTTGTCTGGGTTAGAGGTGGAGATATTACAGTATGTTGTGTACCGTGTTGTGAGGGAGTGCTGTTGTTTACATGTATACGTTGTGGATCATTTCTGTATGTAGTATCTTGTGTTATGTTTAGAAATTTACGAACAATATGGCATGTGTTGATAATGACTGCTTTTTGTAAATGTTTGTATGTGTTTTTGTCCAAACCTAATAGTTGTAAATTGTGGTGTATTGTCTTTGGTATAACTCCGGTAGCACTAAGAATAATGGGAACTATAACAGTAGATTTCATTCTCCATTGCGTCTTAAGCTCGATAGCTATATCGGTGTATTTGCGGTGTTTTTCTGCATGTGTTTTAGTTAAGTTGTTAATGTTGGGTATGGCAATGTCTATAATACAAATGGATTTTTGCGTTTTATCTATAAGTGTAATATCTGGTCTATTATTGTGGATAGTTTTGTCTGTGAGTAGTGTCCTGTTCCAATATAATTTGTGTGTGTTGTTTTCAAGTATGATCTGTGGCGTGTATTTGTAGTATGGTGTCTTATCTGTTATGAGATTGTGTTTAAGTGCTAATTTTTGATGTATGATTTTAGCTACCTGATCGTGTCGATGTTTGTATTCAGTTTGTGCAAGTCGTGTGCATGCCGATATTATATGTTGGATTGTTTCTGATGTTTGTGAACAGAGTCGACAAGAATCGTTTGTCACTGTTTTGTCTTTATGTATGTGTTTTTTATAGTTGCGTGTATTAATGACCTGGTCTTGTATTGCTAACATGAAACCCTCAGTCTCCGGGAAGATATCACATTCAGACAACCAAGTGTGCGTTGCTATAGAATCAACACAATCCTGACTAACCTCTTGCGGAAATCGTCCATGTAACGGCTTTTGGTTCCATGTCTGTATGTTATTTGTGATGTATGTAAGTTTGGATGGAGGTGGGAGTATATTAGTTTCGTGTAGGTTAAGTGGTGTGTAAGATTTGTCTGCATATGTTACTGTTTTGTGTAGGACTGAAGTATCTGTTTTGTTATAAAAGTATTGTCGCAAATTGTGTATTTGTGTTTGGTGCAATATTTTTATATCTGTAAGTCCTCTACCTCCTTCCGAACGAGGAAGGTAAAGTCGTATAGTAGAGGAGTGAGGGTGATGTATATGGTGTTTTGTTAATAGTGTACGTGTGTTTCTCTGTATTTGTTCTAAATCTGTATTTGTCCAACGTATAATCCCAAAAGAGTATGTAAGCACTGGTGTGGCATAAGTGTTAATAGCTTTGATTGTATTTCTACCGTGTAATTTTGTTTTAAGTATACTGCGTACTCTTTGTAGGTATTGTGTGATAAGTGTTTGTTTTATACTCGTATGTTTAATGTGTGTGTTTTGCTGAAAACCAAGATACTTATAAGTTTCATTCTCGTCCATGGAATTTATTAAATTACCCTGTTCTAGCTCATAATCTAAAAGTTGTCTTTTTCCAGCTGTGATGTGTTGTGTTTTACATTTATCGATTCCAAAGTCCATTTGTATGTCACGTGAGAATGTTTCGGTAATGTGTAGAAGGTGATTAAGTTTTATGCATGTGGAAGAGTATAATTTAAGATCGTCCATGTAAAACAGGTGTGTAATGTTGTGATGTATTTCGTGGTTGTGTTTAATATTGTACCCAAAGTTAGTTGTGTTTAACAAATATGAAAGTGGATTAAGAGCAAGACAAAACCAGAGCGGACTTAAAGAATCGCCTTGAAAAATTCCTCTTTTAATTTGTATTGGGTCGGTAATAAGTTTTGTGTCGTTTAGTGTAAGTGTTAACGTAGTGTTCCAACATGACATTATGTAATTGAGGAATTGTGTAATATTGTTGCTGACTTTGTATATTGAGAGTACTTGTTGTAACCAAGAGTGTGGTACTGAATCGAATGCTTTTTTGTAATCAATGTATGCAGTGTGTATGTTTCGTTTGTTATGTCTGGATTGTTCAAGTATAACAGAGTCTATAATGAGTTGCTCTTTACAGCCTCTGGAATACTTGGTACACCCTTTTTGTTCTTCGTATAGAATGTTGTTATCAGTACAGTGTTGGTATATTTTGTTTGTAATGCATGATGTAAGGATTTTGTATATTGTAGGAAGGCATGTAATTGGTCTATATTTAGATGGGTCTTGTGTATTGTTGTCTTTTGGGAGCATGTAAGTGATACCTTGTGTAAAGAATGCAGGAGTGCGATCTGGTGAATTAAGAAGTTCAGTAAATTGTTGTGCAAGGTAAGAGTGAGTGTAGGTAAAATATTTCCACCAAAAGTTGTGAATGTTATCAATGCCTGGACTTTTCCAGTTATGTAAGTGATTAATAGTTTGAATGATGTCTGTTGTAGTGATGTTTGTGTTATTCATAGGGGTAATGTATTCAGTACGTGTGGTTTCTGTGGTAATCCACGGGGCTTGTGGATTGTGTTTAATGTCTTTGGTCCATAAGTCAGACCAGTATTGCTGGAGTGAGTGTAGAGATGGTGGAATTAGTTTTTCATTAGTGCTGTTTTGTGTTAGTGATCTGTAAAATAGTTTTTCGTTATGTTTAAATTGTGTGTTATGGCGCTTTCTATCTGCAGTTTCCCTATAGCGTTTTAGACGGTTTGTGTATATTGATAGTTTTTGTGTCAGTGTATCTCTATGTTCGTTATAGTTTGTATTTTGTTCTCGTGTGGTGTGATTGTTTAGTTTTGTAGTTATGTGTTGTACTTGTCGTGTTAGTTTTGAAGAACGAGTTCCTTGTATGTATTGTGTAATCCGACCTAAGTCACGTCTGATGTCATCGATGCGAGTTATCAGGCGTTTTTCCCAGGCCGGGGGTGAGCGTTTTTTTGTTGTGTGCTGTTGTTTGTTTATTGCTATTCTTGCACCGTTGCATCTAGAAACTGCAACCGCACCGCAATACACAACAAAGTGTAGTTGATGTAAGCTTGTGTTATCGTTAATGTAATTTGGTAAAATGTGGTCATTTAATGTTTGTGACAGTGTGCGTAATTTTGTAGTGTGACTTTGTTTAGGTATTCGTGGTCTTTGCGTTGGGTCAGTGTTTGAGAATTCTAACAATGCATTGTCGAATTCTTTTTGAAGGGATGTGAATGTTTGGTTCGTGTGATTATTTGTATCTATCGATGGCTGCAGTGTCGCAAATGTCTGTATTTCAGAGTTGTTTAGAACGGATGTATTATCTTGTACGGCGAGTGTGTTGTTTGTGTTGAGTAGTGCTTCAATTTCGTGCCTGATTTGTTCCTGTGTGTCTAATGTAAGGAGTGTATTTTTAATGATAACTCTACGTTGGTCTGCAATGCGTTGTTCTGTTAAGTGTGCTAAATGTGGGTATTGTGTAATGAACGCGTGATGTAGTTTACCTCTGTATGCTGTCCTGTCCGTTTCCAACTTCGTGATCTCCAGATACGTACCGAAAATGAAGCGATTCATCCCTTCGTCCCATTTCATACGTCTTTTGGAGGTATTATTATTATTATTATTATTGTGGTAGTCCCCGGCAAGATCTTAATGATGGTAGAGTCTAAACTTGAAACGCGAATTGAAGGTGCACGAGGCGTCGGAATCGGGTACCGACAAAGAGAATATGGTTATAGCCTTCGACAAGACCTTATTGATGGTGGATGAGCTCGAAGTCCCTTCGATCTCACAGGAGCTGAACTATTTGATTTATGTGTTTGGTTGTCGTATGTAAAAGTTCTCAGGAAATAATTGGTGGGGGGGAGGGGGGGAGGGCTTTTAGACAGCGAAATTTGATGGCCGTCTGGCACACCTTTAAGGTATAGGACCATTCCTCTAGAAATAGTTCGAAACGGCACAAGTGGGTCCGGACGGATAAAACGGAAATTATAGCACATTTTTTTAATTCTTAAAAAATGCGATAAAAAAATTGGGTGTTAAGACAAGCACTTTTTCCAAATAAACCGAGGGTCCAACGTATTTCGTTTGGATGCCACCCCCAAAGAAGTGGTGAAATTTGGATTTCTTCTTTAATTTTTTCGCAGCAAGCATTAGAGTTACAAAGATGGGTGGCATGTCTTTCAATAGGTTTTCGGGTATGCCCTATCCGATTTTGAAAATTTTTTTTCATAATTCCTACCACGAAAGGGCGCACTTGGGGGTGCGGAAAAAATCTGATTTCGACGAAATTTGGTATGTGGGGGTTTTTGAACATGAAAATGACGAATTTGGAATTAGTTTTTGAAAATTCGAAAAAAAATGTTCCACTGCAATTCTTGGCCGGACAACGAAAATGGAGAGAATTACACGAAATTTGTTGTGTACATACTTGATGAGTTAGGGAGGGAACAAAATTGTCGAACAGTTTTTTAAAATAATTTTTCAATGAAAAGTGATACTCATTTGAAGATTGGGCCTTCGGGTTACAAAGTGTCCCTCGCCTACTAGTGAGTGATCTAATTTCACATGTACTTCATTGAAAATGTCGCAAATAACAAAAAAATAACGATTTAAGTCGATATTACGATACTTCCAATAATGCTTATTGATTGTAATAGAATTCTACTTAAAAAGCATTTTCCCACCACCGCAGCCACGAAATTTTTGGAATCGAATTTGCAGACTTGAATACCAAGATCGACATATCGATTTTTTTGTGATCATTTAATCATAATATCGACTTATATCGTTATGAAATTTCATCGTAATCGGACCATGCGTTCTCTTTTAAATCGATGGACATGTAGTTATCGAGCGAGCAAGGGAGGAAACGATCAATTGGGGGAAAGCATAAGCGACGCTATAACTGAGATCTCAAGCTCTCAGACGGCCGAAATTAATTCAAATATAGTATTATTGCAAAAAATTCGTTAAAAACCTCATCTCGATAACTCAAAAATTGAATGGACTAGTATCAGGATTAGTGATTTAGGTCACTGTAAAGTACTCGCACTATTTTATAGTATGTACCTAAGAAAAAAGTAACTTTACGCATACACATACACGTAAATGTCCAATGTCCTACAAAGTATACAAATCATGGGCTGACGCAACTGGTTAGAGGAAAAAAATCACAGTTTTATAGTATTTCGTTACTTTATAGCCTCATCGTGTTGTGAATCTTATGCTTAGGTTTTTGGTGGATTCCGCCTATATCGGCCCTTTAGCCCAGATCCTATCAACGGCGGCGATAGAAACTGGTCCAGTTTTTTCACAGCGTAACCATCTCGCACAACAAATGAAGTAAATCAAGGAAAAGATTTATTTTTGTTTATCTTATCTATACACAATCTCGAACAAATCTACACAATAAATTAGAGTTCTAATTTCATCTTACACCCACGCGCGTCTCTTACATTAATTTTTTTTTCAGTGCAGACGGAAATTCTTCGTGATCGTAACAAATATTGAATTAATTTATTTGGCAGAGAGTACGTTATTATAATCACCGAGTTGCTTAAAGTGAATACACGTAAAAAATTTCAAGTGGGTCATAAAATTAATGGCCGTGCCTTTTTAGGGTTCTGGAGAATACGTTATATATTTATAAAATGTGTGCGATTTTTTGGTTTCCTCTAAAATATAAAGCTTCCAGAGTGGGAAGAGAGATGACCTTAACCGTGTTGTAAAAATAAGGGAAACTAATCAAAAAATAAACAAGAGAAACACCCGTAGAAATATAAATGAATGTGGAAACAAACGTCGCGTTGTCATAAAATAAATTGAATTTCAAATCAGATGTTTGATAAAATTTCAGACCTGGTGCCTGGATGCATCGCAAAAAGTCAAATATCAAGATCTTATTAAAGGGTTTTAAATTCGACAAGCTGTATATGTTGTGACTTTTCCACTGCGGAAAATTGAAGTTGGAAACATTTTAGCAAGCGAAATTAGTTCACGGGCGCAAGTTTAATGTGCATCGGTAAATTTTAAGCATGCAGACAGCACCTTGCTGGCACATATCCTAATTCAGATACACAAAGGATACAGAAGCCACCTATTTTGGTACCATATAAATATACATTTCATTCTATTTACCTACGTAGTTCTTTTACCGAGACAGACACGTATTTAAATTCGAAAATAGCCCCAGGTAGTAGCAGCGTCGAGGCGCCGGGACATGTCTAATATTTCATTGTCGTAAGTGCATTTTGATTTATATCTCACACCAGCGAGCGTGCTCAATTGAACATTACGAAAAAGCAATCAAGTACTTACGTGTACCGCGACCCGTTCAATTATTAACTTGATTCTCATACCTGAAACAAAACGATCTAATTATTGAAAGCGTACAAGAGAAATGTTAAGTTTTAAAAATGAGTTCAATTTTTCACCTTTATTTGCGTTTGAAATAAAAAAATTCCTTAGATTCCATTACAACTTGCAGTGAGATCATCCATTTGTTTCTGTCTAAAAACAGGTGATTTTGTTTAACCTGACAGTTAACCTAGCGGCCAATAAAATGTTAACCGTGTGGCTCATATGACAACATTGTCGATCAAACTGTCACACAAAGTTAAAATGGGAATTAGTAAAATTACCTAGAGTTTTATCATAGTTTTTGTTTATAATCCGAAGAAATAGAAGTGGAACACATGTTAGAATCATTACCAGATGTATGACAATGAGTTTTATTATGGTTAAGCATAATTACTGATGCTTTTTACTCAATAGAAAAAAAAGTACCTATTCCTGCACTCGTGCAAGTGGATAATGCGTATTGTTCAGACGGCATCTATGAAAAATTTTGAATGAGTCAGTCCATCACAGTAAATAGTGATCTGCTACTTCATTAGATAGATCAATCAAAAGGGTTCAATCAATCAATCAATCAATCAATACTTTATTAACAATAAATAGTAGAACTATATAAGATTCGTCAAAGTGAAAACAACAAACTACAATTACATAGAAAGACAAACAAAACAAATTAAAATATATTAAACCTGAATATCACAGATCAATGGACTGGGATTGAAGAAACTCGTTCTTAAGGTGAGCAGCAAAGAAAGCCATAATAGGTGAACATGTTTGCTTATGCTGTAACTGCCAAAAAGTCATAAGGAAATACATCACGTAGTCATTCCTACCAGTCCGCTGGTAGTTTCGGTGAGAAATTGAGTAAATGCGCCCAACACAATTTTTTGCCTTACGATTTTCCGCTATTTCAAAAATGTGTAACGTACTTGAAATTCGCAATCAATTATAATTATATTAAGACTAAAGTGGCATTTGTTACTTGCACTGTGTGGTCGCTACATAAATCAGAAGCCCGAAAAAGACATGGTCATTGTCGCAGGTCAGGCCAATTCAGAACAAGTGGTTAGCCAAAGTGCGAATGGCCAAAATAAAAAATCCGGTGCCTTTCTTCATAAGAAATTTGCTAAAATAAAAACTGAATCTTTCGCGGAGGAAATCTACATTACGTATAAGTAGATTTCCCTTAGTTTGCGCGTGCGTCATCTGTGTATTGTGACATCACTAAGTATGTTTACATAGCATCATGCAATCAATGGAAGAGAATACGTATAATTGTAGTCACGGATCCGTGGCCTCTGCGTCATTGATTTTTGAATCAATGTCGGGTATACCTACATCTATATATATGTAAGCAGGAACACTGCAACATATAGCAAGTATGAAAAATCTATACAAAACTTGTCTGAAATTAATGCACAAATCAATTATGCAGGGACACAGATCCGTAATTACAATTATATGTAGGTAGCTATACAGACTACTGTATGTGGGTACGGTACCCATTACATAAAGGACTTCTACTGCCCAATTACTAAAAACATTTTTCGGTAGTGCAACAGACTATCGGGATCTTTTACTAACAATGTGGACATTATTAATCGGAAGAGCAAAACGATGCAAGCTTTATAGGGGAGTCGATGGTGTCCGTCTGTCCGTGAACACGCTAATTGTCAAACGCTTGGACCGATTTGGTTCAAACTTTGCACAGTTGACCTATATGCCACAAGTAATAAGCCTATTGAAAATGGGTCAAATCCAAAGACCCAGTGGGATCACGCTTCCCTGTCCCTGCCAAACGCTTGAACCTATTCACTTGAAACTTTGCACAGTAGACTTATATGCCGCATGTAACAAGTCTATTGAAAATGGGTCAAATCCAATGACCCCCTTGGATCACGCCTCTCTGCCTCTGGCAAACGCTTGAACCTGTTCGGTTCAAACTTTGCACAGTGAACATATTATACCGCATGTAACAAGCCAATTGAAAATGGGTCAAATCCAATGACTCCGTGGGGTCACACGGAGGTGCTCTGCCGCTTTTTTAAACGCTCTTTATGGGTTTATTAGTATATTGTTTTCTCGTAATAAAACGCCCGCAGTACTTACCAGAAGAAATCGAGAAGCGACTGCATACTGCAATCTTGACTTACCTCATACTCATGACCAGAGCGACCGTTACTTTCATGTCAAAACGACGGACGTTTCGCGGCATTTTCGAATATGGGTGACTGGCGATTCTTTTTATACACAAGTGGGAAAGGAAATTAAATAGGAACGTACAATTTTATGCGTAAGAAAAGACAAGAACATAAAAAATATATTACCGACACACACACAACCAGGCGATGTCAGGGACACCTTCTTCGGGACAAAAACCCTGGCTTAGCCCACCCGGCCACTCTACACGAACTACGATCTTCCTATTTTCGTCCTGGTAAAAATTATCACAGCTTTTTTACCGAAGACACGTTCTTGCTGGATCTTCTCATGAATTTAAAACCCCGCAGGCGCCGTTCTGCAGCCATTTTGGATTTGAGGTTGATATGTTTCGGTTATACTGTTGTTTGCTAATTACCCACATAATTTCGATGAGATTGAAAACGCAAACTGTCCTTGTCCATTTCCCCGTGGTAATCTGGATCATTTGTTTTTGATGCAAAAATTAGAGTTCATCTTATTGTTATCATTGGAAAGAAAATTTGATCGCGAAATCGTGCTGATCGAAGTTGTCTTGCAAAAAGCAAAATTTGTTGAGGAGTGCAAAAAAACCGCCGATAGCGTTCAACTACTTTGGTACTTTGGTAGCTTATTCCAACAGAATAACCATCAAAAACCACTATGTCAGGGCTTCGAAAGCGCTTCTGGACATAATCCGCGTAGTTTTGGCAGACTATCTGAAAGGTGGCTTCACTTGACTTGGTCCAAACAACATTACGCAACAGAAACCCACCATCAATGACATTCCATTTCTTGTGCTGACGTCTACGTCTTTGGTACGATGACACGCATGCCTACCATATTCTGTAAAGAAAGACGTTGAGAAGGGGCGTGTTCATACTTAAGCAAGTTTCTGAGATTGGTCTGTGATTGTTTGATTATGCATACTCGTTGGAATAGAGTTAAGTGAACTTTTTGTCCTTAATTTTCAGAGTATAGGAAACAGATGCCTGTAAATAAATTTTATCACCGCGCTCTACCGAAAACCAGATTTTGCCCCTCCATTTGCGGGAGCAAAGTGTCCGTTTACTTTTTGCGTGAGGTAAAGTAATCAAAACTAGAGATGTAACGGAGCTTCGGTTCCGATTCCGAAAGAGCGGAACTTCCGATTGATTTTGCATTATCGATTCCGATTTCGGTTCCCACAAATTTTAATCGGATGTTATATCGGCGGTTGATGGACAGGGTCGGTGCGGCCACAGTCAGTGCGTTCGCGTACAAATACCTACGTTTATACTTGTCGCGCGGGGAACCTTCCTCACCTAGTGCCTTCTGTTAATTACATTTTCACTTGTTGTTGTGTTCCTTAAGTATAATTTGCTTCTTTTCGAATCACTTTATTTGATCTATTTACACATTAGTATTATTTAAGATGTGACATGTCTCTTCTTTGCGGTTCCGATTCCGATTTCGGTTCCGATAAACCAAATTTAAAAACTCCGCTTCCACAATCGGTTCCGATATAACCACTTCCGTTACCTCCCTAATCAAAACGCCCTACGGGAGGTAAAGAATTTCCATGGATGCGTAAATGCGTTGGTCTGTAACCCACATTTTTCAGAAATGCAGTTAGTTTGGGGTATTTGATGTCCGCATAGTTTTCTTCACTGCTGAAGTCGTTTTTAACATCGAATACTTGGAGCATAGGGAAGATAATTAGATACCTACTTTATGAAGTTCGTAAAAATATATTGACTGAAATTTCATTCGTCTTCCTCGCAGTTTTGTTTATGCATCATTGATTCCGTACCGAATAAACCTGTAAGCACTTTGGTTGCGATTTCTGGGGTAACCTTGCAGCATTGGCTTCTTTTTTGACATCAGGAAGAGTATTTTGCAAATCTCAATCGCTTTTGTCGCTATTAAAAGATTTCCAAACTACTCAGGTCACTTTAAGTGCACATTTGAAAACTTGGAAATTACGTGTTAATTGATAGTATTGACAGCGGGTTGGTAGATGAAAATGGGCGATAGCGGATAAATTGATGTATTGTAACTAAGTATCGTTACGTCGCGTCGTTAAGGTAGCTCTGTTTTTTTAATAACGAAAACGATTAATGGTCGAATTGATGAACGCGAAGAGAAAACCAGAGCAACGAGAGCAAAGTATAATTATATACTTTGCTCTCTTGATATATAAATAGCTATTATACTTTTATTTCTTTAATTCTTGATTACTGATTTTTGCACTAGCCAAATTTTAGCAAATTTAATGTCCTACACCTTTGTAGTGCACTATGATAACGGGCGATCAAAAATGAGTTACTGTCGAGTATAGCCTTTGGAAGTTTAAGTTAAGTACGATTTCTCAGATAAACAAAAATTCCAAAGGTAACTCGACAGCAACTAATTTTTGATCGCATAGTACAAGTTAGTTTACAAGATATAAGCGAAAAACTGAAAAAAGTTTGAAAATGTCGGGGTTTTTGGCCTCCCTCCAAATTAGTACACGGTCCTTGAAGTCGGAAACTTCGGATAGACATTCTGGTGTACCCCCAAACAACGTTTAAAGATTCCATTAACTTTTAAATACTTTTCAGCTACCCTCCTATGTTTCATTATATTGACTGGACTAAACGGGATGAAGCGTAAGGATGTTGTATTAAAATACAAAACGGAATTTCTAATATCTTTTCGGCCGCAATACACCTAAAAAATCGTGTTTCAACGAAAAGTCGACCTATTTGGAGGCATAGTACACAAAATTGATTCAATCATTATTTGACTGATTTGACAAATCAAACATTACAATATCTTCAGCCTGTCTGAGGTAGGCAGTTGCGGAGATATTAATCAAAATTACAAAATAAGGTGGGAGTAAGAACTCTTTTGGGGAAGTAATGATCCGTAGAACAACTCACAGTACTTTTACAGAGAAAATTAATAAGGCAAATGATGGTCTATAAAAATAGAAAAAAAATTTGCATAAAAAATGTTCGTTTGGAATCATGCCAGTTCTGCTAATTCATCATTCCTTAATATCTACACGTTTTATGTATGAGTTTTAAATATTCAAAGGCGTGCCCGAAAAATTAGTATAAAAGGCCAATATACGAATTCGCTTAACCCAATTATAAACAATCGACCGTAATATAAGAGTTCAAAGCAACGTTACAGTGCAATCATAATTGTAGAGACTTTTTAGACATTTCTACTATACATACATATATAAAACTAATCCAGAGATGCAGATGCCTCGCCTATATTTAAACCTTTTACACCTTTACTCACGTATCTCGGTTTAAAAAGTATTTTTGCTCCGGAAGTGATATTAATATGTAAAAGCGTTTCTCTTTTATCAAACTTCATTACAAAATCCCGATAAGTTATTTTTACGAATTACACGTCTGTACAGGTATCGGTCAGAATAAAAGGCGAAACACCATTTCATACTTACACGCCCTGAAGTTAATTCATAATGCCAGTGTAACACGGATAATAAATTCCAAAAGTGCCACTACCAACACCTGTGAAGCAATTTAATTTCGCACAGCCAATTTGACAACACGAAATTATTACAAAACACATGTTTCTGAACCTGATGGACCGAGAAAATTTAATATAAAAAGGTAAAATGGATCTTCTCATTACTATTTTTACGTTTGATTCGCTTTATGAGTTTGCGGAATATCAATTATACGATTGAATAGCTTGCGGTGTGAAAGATTTCGTTCTCTATAGTATGTATATACGCCATGTATTTTCAATTATCAACCACCACGCAATTCCGTAATAACGTATTGTTTCAAATGACGAAACAGAACATTGTAACAATTAAATTTCTAAAGGTTGTTAACTTTCATTTATTTTCTATTTCTATGCCCTTAGTTACAAACACGTAGAACACAACCAATCTTATTTTTAAGAAATGTTAACGATTGTAAACTTTTCGTGCGTCTTCTTTGCATCTTTTTTTTGTGAAAATGATGTGTGATAGTCCATATGTCCGTCTGTCCGCTCATCCATATCAGCGTTAAAGGCTATTAGACAGAAAGTTTCCTAGGGATCGTCTATACGTATACATATTGAATTTCAATTATTCTTGACGTTAAATGTGGTTATGATTCGATCATGTTATTCGAATCTAAAATAGGTTTTGATTTGTATCAATATTAATGATATTTGATTTTGTTTAAAAATCGTCTTTTTATTTTGATTTGTAATTGTAAAGTTATGTTGTGATAGTAAGATAACGAACATCTAGAAATATTTGCGTGAAATGTTTTGTTAAAGTTATCTTATTTAAATCCGGTCGTTGCGATAAGAAAATGTTATCGCTGTATAAGCTAGATTCAAGATAAGAAAACAGAGGTTTTGGTTTTTGAAAATGTAGGTTTCATTATTACATAGAACTGCATAATCTCTATCCAGTAATAAAAAACCACACTCTCAAAATCTCTTAATTGTTTGTTTGCTCAAACACATCGATTAGTATTTTAACCTGTGCTCATTTGGATGCAATAAAATTATAGATACAGCGTCAAATGTGCGATATGACGTCAATCGTCATTTAAATGGCATCCTACGTTTTTATGGCAATTCTTACAGACTATATCAAGTTACACATGTGTGTCAAATTTCAAATTTTTATTTCTTGTCATTTATAAGTGGAATTCCAACAAGTATTGCTTTATCATTTCTTGTGGAACTGACCGTATGATTTTGATACCTTATCACAAGAGTAAGTTAGTAATAAAAGCAAGAAGAAGTGTAGCATCGCATTCGTCGCATTTGAACGAAGAGAGTATTAGTACTTCCACTGAATGTTCACCGTTTGTCGAAAAACTGGACAAGAAATAAAAATTTTAAATTTGGCATATACAATCCTGATATACTCTATAAGAATAATAATAAAAAAATAGGGTTGCCATTTAAAACATAGTCGACGACGTCATACTTTAAATTTGGGACATTCTGTATAAAATTTTATTACATAAAAAAGAACGCAGTTTAAAATACTAATCGACGGGTCCGAGCGTACCGCCGACAAAACCCTTGTATGATTTACTGAATTTATTCCAAGTTAGGGTCACCATGTATATTTATACCCAACATATGCCTAAACTGCACGATTTTTAGCGCATTTTTTAAGAATTAAAAAAAATGTGCTATTGTTTGCGTTTTGTCCGTCCGTCCGGACCCACCTCTACTGTTTTGAACTACTTCTAGGGGAATGCTCCTAGAGTCCTGGAATTTCTTGCAGTAGACCTATACCTTGAAGGTGTGCCAGACGGCCATTAAATTTCGCTGTCTAAAAGGGCCCCCCCCCCCCGAATTATTTCCTGAGATGCTGTTATTGAAAGTAAAACTTGCATAACCTTTACGACAACCAATTTGTCTCAGATTTTGCATATGCATGCCTTTAGTGGTGCTAAGTTAAACTTTAGGAAATGGGGGGGGGGGGGCATTAATTAATTATTATTATTTATTTTATTCTCATTGTATTCTAATTACAGGTCACAACGAAAGGCACCGTTTTCTACCAACTACTGGCCTTCTTTCTGTCCTCTTATGAAAGAACGGGGTGGAGGGGGTGAGGGGGAGTGGAACTAGTTTTGTCCTTCATGGTACTCTAATGAAAGGTCTCAACGAAAGGAATTAATTTCTACCAACCATAGACCTCCTGCTCGACCTCTTATCGTGATCGGGTATATTATACCTCAAGAACGGATTGTCACAAAGGGCGATTGAGACGTCTGTAAGAAATATATACATTGGTGATGTCAAAACAAAAGCTATTTCGGTTAAAAAAATGCGCTTTATCTGCACAAGAGTTGTGCACAATTTATACTTGTTTAATTATTCCGTTTTTTTTTCAAAAAAATGTATCATTTCGATGTTGGACACATTCTTTATTAACGAGCTCCTAGCGAGTTTATAATTTTGCGGCGTCTGTCCGTCCGTTAGCACGATATCTCGATAACGAATGGGCCGATTACGATGAAATTTGGAGGTGGATTGTTTATCAAATTTATAGATCGCAGTTCGGAATTGGCAATGTAAGCAAAAAAATAAGGATCAACGTTTTTCCAACAAAATTGGTACACGATGTTGTCATCTGTTGGTCAAATTTCATGCGATGCAATAATAAGAATATGAATCTAATTCCAAAAAAACCCAAAGGCTTGAGGGTTTGGCGATTGATTTATAAAAGGCTTCCGAACGAACATCAGTTAGTAAAACTGAAAATTAAGCATTGTAACTACCTTATTTGCAATAACTAAATGTAATATTACCTTGCTACAGCGTCGGAGGAAATTGGAAATTAAAACTACAAAGCAGCCAGAGCATAGGCACGTTTCTAAAGCAGAAAAACTTTTGAACATGATACGCGGTACTTTACTACAAATTAATAATTCTGTGTGTACTTGTACTCAAATTTTCGAATTTTTTCTAGAAAATCTGATTATTATAAAAAGCTGAAATTTTATTATCGATTCTAACGCTATTATGTGGGGTTAGGTAGGTTGGTAATAATACGGTTACACCAGATGAGATTCTCGGATACAAATTAAACTAATCAAGTGGCCATAACCGGGCAGTGTCCGAAGCTATATCAGGTTCTGTGCTAATTAAGGGGCCTGTTCATTATAACTAGCGGTAATTTATTGAATAATAACCGAGAAATCACCGACATAAATCTCTATTAGACTCTAGTGTTTCAATATGGCGACGTATAAAAACGTGTGGCGCCATGAAATTACCTATTAAATAAATTTAGCAACACTTAATTCACAGTTATTCCAATTATTTTATGAATCGCCACAATACCTACATAAAATGGTATAAAAATTAATACCTGATGTAGGCGTGACCGTAATTCTTCATAAACGAGGCACTTTCACTTTACTAACATGGTATTGGTGTGGTTCTAATAACCACCTATATCATGTGTAAACGAGATAAGAGTATGTGAACCGTTATCATCTCAATATTTACTTTTCCATTGATAATTCCCACTTTCGGCTAATCAGAATATACGAACGAGACGTGTGAATTGCGGGACGTAATTAAAAAGTCGTTCCAATATATCACTGTGAAATAGGAAGGAAAGATCAAGGAGCGAAAGAATTATGACCGCTCAAATAGCTGTTTCAGTCGAAGGTGTTCTATGAGTTTCTGATCGCGAGAGCTGTCTTTCTCCCTATAGGGTTGTATTTCGAGACAAATACTTGTTTAGAAAAAGATTAGATTTATATTGTCGATAAAACACAGATTACACCGTTTGTCGAAATAGCATTCCTATACTTTTTTCTTCTGCTTTGTGTTTATTTCTAAGGGGTTTAAGCAGTTACGTTCGCTAACGTTAGTTGAAAAGACATTTGGATTTGATTCCTAACATGCAGCAAAGAGCACGTGTCGGACTATCACGGTGACCGCTGAACAGGGCTCGCTTCACGTTTCGCAACATGTCGCACTGACAGCAGAAACCCTTTGAATTCGAGAAATACGCGGATCGTACTATAGACAATTTGATTTTCCAATATTGAGGTAAATTGAATATCTCCTTAACTATCCCAGAATCAATCTCCAAAATTGTTTAAGTAAGACCATATCACCATGTCGATAACAAGAAGATTACAAATGCTAAGGAACTGTTGGTTTTTACAAATTACTCGCTGAAATGTACAGTATAGTCAGTATAGATACAGTAAATCTTTTAGCGAACGATTATGGGGACGTAACTGCAATGCACAAGGTGCGCATGAAGAAAGGAACTTATTGTAAGAACATTCTATGTAGAAAAATCCGCCGAATCGGAAAATCATAGTCCCCCCGGCCGGAAACGCCCGGAACATATTGTTATAAACAAAAAACGAAGAAAAAACGGGAAAATGTCGTGTTTTTTCACATTTGACTGCCAATATCTCGTTAACTATTGCTCTGAGGGAAAAAATGAATAGAAATGAACTTGTTTAGAATAAAATTTTGTACAGTTGGTCCGGAACACTCATTTTCAACTGTTATTGTTTTTTAGGGAAAAATGTAAAAACAGTAATCTCTAAAATTAACACTTTGTTATTGTTAAGTAAAATTCATTCGATCTTTTTGAAAATCCGTATTTAGTAACTACTTTGATAACAAAACAATATGACAAACCAGATCACCGTAGGTTTCATACTCATTGATTAATTAGATAAACAAGTAGAAAAAGAGATGCTTTGTCTTTCAAACTGGGGGAGTACAAGAGTGTTCTCAATTTTTTTATACATATTATAACCCTAAAACAATCTTTTCCAATAATTGTCCCGATGATTCCTGCAAATCGACGGACTGTGCAATTTTTTTTTCAAAATCCGAAGAATTTTCTTAGCTAACAAATGGAATAACTCCCGAAATATAACAAAAAAAATATAACTCTATAATAGGCGAATGTAAAGCTCTCGGAAAGCCGTACATTAAAAAAAAATACGTCCAAATCCGATTAATAGTTCACGAGAAATCAGCTTTTGACTTTGAAGCCAGTTTTCGAAACAACCAAAAATGATTTTGCAAATCGGATCGCATCGATCGATTCTTTACAGCGTGAACTATTTTCATGCTTCTATTTCACCAAAATGAATGATTTTTATTAATCCGAGTGCCAAGGGCCGATTATAGAGCTACTTTTCTTGTTAATTCTCAGAAGTTGTTCGATTTGTTAGTTAACTAAAAAAATTCCACAGTCCATTGATTTGCAAAAATGATCGGGACAATTATTGGAAAAGATTGTTTTACGGTTCCACTATGTATAAAAAAATTGGGAACACTCTTGTACTCCCCCAGTTTGAAAGACAAAGCATCTCTTTTTCTACTTGTTTATTTAATTAATCAATGAGTATGAAACCTACGGTGATCTGGTTTGTCATATTGTTTTGTTATCAAAAGTAGTTACTAAATACGGATTTTCAAAAAGATCGGATGAATTTTACTTAGTAATAACAAAGTGTTAATTTTCGAGATTACTTTTTTACATTTTTCCATAAATAACAATAACAGTTGAAAATGAGCGTTCCGGGCCAACTGTATCTTATAGAAAATTTTATTCTAAACAAGTTCATTTCTATTCATTTTTTCCCTCCGAGCAATAGTTAATGAGATATTGGCAGTCAAATGTGAAAAAACACGACATTTTCCCATTTTTTCTTCGTTTTTTGTTTATAACAATATGTTCCGGGCGTTTCCGGCCAGGGGGACTATGATTTTCGGAATCAGCGGATTTTTTTACATAGGATACGCTTGGTGTCGTTGAGTGAAGTGACAACATCCAGCCCAAACCTTAATTTGACTGGACTAAAAGTATTTGTATATTAAGAACGGTGACATAACATGTGGGAACAGAGCTAAAGAAGAGGTGGCGATGGTACGATTGATAGAGAATTGAAAAAAACGATAAAAGAATAGGAAAGGCAAATGGAAGCAGAAAGTGATGCTCAATATTGAGGATGGGTGAAACTTGAAAGTATTAATAGAAGCACGATCGATAGTGGCCACGAGTCGTTTTGCTGACTGGACCAATTTTGAACATTCCACACTATAGACTACTGATAAGACGTTTAGGTGTACAAGCCAACAAATGTTGTACTCGCTTTACAATGGTAGACATTTGCATCGGGGTCCTCTATCTGGGAGGAGCTCATGTACCGATACTATAATACGGAAAATCGCTGATCTGGACCGGTCATTTTCCAGTGAGGCACTTGCAGTTTGGGAATGTTAAAACGGCTTCTATTTTTGGGCATTCGTATATGGTAACTTTCTTCCGGAACTCGTCCCGGTAAATTCACCTCAAAGCAACTCGCTATCGGCATATTAGCATTCGGCATATTACCGCCCGCAATATTCACACCCTGAGATGTGCCAAATAAAAGGATTTTGATTCGAAAGCTTCGCCCACGTAATATTCGTCCGCGGAACCAGAATATTTACCCTACAGGAAAATTCGACCTCATCAGGAAATCTCCAAGAAAAATTCTAGGAGCGCCGAGTTGCACAAATTATTGAGCGTACTCATATTTCAAGTGACGTTTACACATTCTTACAAGAAAACTCTTAACAATTCAATTGTAAAACAGTCTCTATGAAATCGGACTTTGTGTCTGTCCGTCCAAGATTGCTACCACGACGACTAAAGATTTTTTCATTCGTTTTTATGCAATTTGTAGCTTATGTATTCCTCTTAAATGAGTTCGCAAATGAACAAAAGCGCGTTGACCATAAAATTTGATTTCTATATTAATCACCGATTTGATTATGGCCAAATGAGATAAAACGTCAAATTTACAATTTAAGAGTAGCATCTTGTAGAGGGAAAAAAGTGGCCATAATAATGTGTCATTTACTTCGAAATGCCTGTTTAAATAACTTCAGTAAAAAATAAAAACGATTTTGCAAAATTTCGTTTTTTTCCGGATATCTCCGAAAGTAGCAGAAATTTTTTCAGTTTCAAAACTACATTTCGTTAAGCATCAAAATACGCAACTTTGCCAAATTTAAACCACCGACCTATCTGTTACAGTTCCCGAGATCCCTATGATGGCCCTAGAAATTGAATCAGCCTGTATATAGGTATACGCCGGTATTTCCTAGCTCATACCTTGCGTCTCGTAAAAAATATTAAAAAACCTTTTGTGCAAATATCAACTATAGATGGTTGCGCATCTATAGAAATTATTTTTGAACGTACAGGGTGTCCCATTTTTACGGTGTAAATAAATAACTGATAAACTAATAAATAATTGTATTCTAATTAAAGATCTCAACGAAAGGAACCGTTTTCAACCAACTACTGCCCTTCTTTCTGCCCTCTTATCAAAGTAAGGGGGGGGGGGGGAGGAACTGGTTTTATCCTTCATGGTACTCTAATGAAAGATCTCAACGAAAGGAATGAATTTGCCCTCTTCCTCGGCCTCTTATCGTGATCGGGTATATTTCCTTATACCTGAAGAACGGATTGTCGGAAGAGGATACTCACAAAGGGCGATTGAGACGCAAGAAATATATCCATAGATGATGTCAAAACAAAAGCTATCTCGCTTTAAAAAAATGCGCTTTATCTGCACGAGTTGTATACAATTTATACTTGTTTATTTCGTTATCCGATAGTCTTTTGTGTTCTCTTCAACTTTATAAGAGATGCGCTGTGTCTATACCTCGTAGTTTTTAGGTTATTAAATATTTTTCACAAAAGTACCTAACCCTTAATTAATTACATGTTTATGCACCGGAGAAAGCCGTGATAATAAAAATCAAAAGAATATCCGAAAAGGAACAGGTGTCACACATTAATTATTTGCTGTAAAAGTACAGGGTGGTTCAAATTCGTGACTCACCATGAGAATTCCGTAACGGTGAAAGATATAATGTAGGTTAATGGGGGAAAATGCCTCTTTTTGTGACTAAATTATGAAAATTATGAAAAATCTTTGAAAATAACTGAATAACTAAAATAAGATATCATCGAACAACGGGTAATGTCAAATTTTGTTTTCATTTTCCCTAGCTTAAACGGTTGGAAATGGATGGTTCCAGTTAGCACTTTTTCTCGGAGAATCTGAATCTGTTATCAGAATTTCCATAACACCCCAGCTAAATGTAGAAGCTGCAGTCGACTACTTTCTTATTTCTTATGGACGCCAGATCGGATTTTTATAGAACAAAAAAGAAAAATAATGACTATCGAGTAACGAAATAATAATAAATAATAAATAGTACTACTTACTAGCAATAAGTACTTTGAAATTCGGAAATTTTACCATTTCATTGTGAACACCCTGTATCACTATATCCAACTTTCTCATTATCAAAGCGTTGCCCTTCATTTGGATTAATACTTAAATTTATTTCTTAACTTCAAAAAACAAGATCGCTACGATTAATCAAAGTGGGGCTTGCTTATGGGGATTTATTGGGAAAAAGTGAGTAAGATGGCAACATTGACAAAAAATAAAAAAAAGTGACATTGAATCAACTAAAAATGTACAGGGTGTTCTATTTAAAAAATCAGTTATTTATTTACACCATAAAAATGGGACACTCTGTACGTTCCAACAATGTATAGATGCGAAACCGCCTATTATAGTTGACATTTGCACAAAATGATTTTTTATATTTTTTTACAAGGTATGGGCTAGGAAGTAAGAAAGACCGTATGTTTTAGTTTAATCGTTAGTTTTTTAAATTCAGAATGTAATATTTTTAATTTGCAAGAATTTTCTATTTCCAAATTTGTTGAATATCCGTACATTACAGGATTTATCAATGTGTTTTTTTTGTTGGTTTTTGATGTTGACTGTTAGTAGGAAAGATCTAATTATATTATGGTATTGTGTTGGTCATTTTGGTCCAATGTAATTCTGTTCTTGTGTAAACGAACTACAGTCCCCATTATTAATTCATGTGGATTCTTAGATAAGCGTCGATTCAATTCGACAAGTGTTTGCAGGTCATAATGCATCCTGCTTCGTCTAAGCTTATATCCCGAATCCTGACAAAGATGATCGATAATCTTGCTTAAAAAAATGCATCTGAAGTATATTAAAGCATCTTTGCATTTTAAAACCCTCATTTAGGTATAAAAGCCGAACGGCGAACTTCCACTTTCCGCCAGAAAAAAAACATTGATTCCCTCTGATACGAGCGCGTTTGATTTAAAGCCCTTTTTCAGAAGTCAACACCTCCGAGTAACACATTGCTTAGGTTACGTGTAGTAGTTTGCATTACGGATCTGATCTTTTCTGTCGGAAACTCAATAACACTCGGCAGCAGGTGCAAAGGAGAGGTGTCAGCGACAGGGGTCGCGTACCCTTACCTAATAAATGAGGTAATTTCCACACTTCCAGCCCCGCCGCAAGGCGTCACTCGTGTTGGCGGACCCGCTTATTAGAACTTGTACCTGATGTTCAAACACGATTGTTCAGCTTTACAGTTTAGGGCCACTTCCGTGCACAAATTAGCGGCAAGGAATATATTGGGAAATAACTGCATACGTAGAAAATAAACCTGCCGCCTGGTGGCGTTACGTTATTAATTAATAAAGTCGGGCCCTCCGATGAATACCAATGGGATAAACGGACGGTTATTTTCGAAGGGATATTTTATTGACGGTTACCTACCTACATAAAAATATGTAAAAGACTTTCACGTGGGGATTTCTGTAGGACATCCGCATGTTTATACGGGAAAAGGAAAGTGTAGTAAAATATAATTAAGCAGATAAAATATCAAGGTGATAGCAAATCCAGGAAGGAAAGTGTATAATTAAATTTAACTTCGACTGCACCGTAACTTACGTAGATAGTGATTCATTAACGTAATTCGACGGCAACGAAATATTGCACTACTTACACATGTTGCACGGGAACATTGTTAGCTGTTAGCATTAATATTGAGCAGAGTAAAGCGTCTATTGATTTGCACGGTGCAGATTGCAATCACTTCTAAATTGGATTGCGCTAGGGGAGTTGGAACCTCTATAGTATATAGAGGTACCGGTGACTGGCAGATGGCAGACGAGGGTAACTTGAGGTGGGTACAATGCATATGCATCAAGACAAAGAGGCAATACTCCACCCCAGCGCACCTCGTACCAGATGTGCCCACGTGAGAGTTACTGACTGCACACATCGCATTAGGGACGAAACCCATTCCATTTACTTTTAGTGGCTATTATCCCCCGCGGCCAATGTACTCAGGTGTCGAGCCTCGGGCGGATTAAATCACGTATGCAAGGTGGGCTTCAACCCCCAAATACACCAAATCCTACAATAGAAACAATTGAAGCCAGATTTGACTGGGACAAAGGGTTCGTATCTAAAGAGACTGATTACTTTGATAAACGATCCATTAATCATGCGCATGTGAGGGAACAAACAGATCCGAATAGTAATCAAGTTATCAACTAAAAATGTCTACCACAATGTTAAAGCGTACATCACTAATTCCTATGAATTCGTTATTCGTTAATAATAGCCTAATAGGTGCATTACTTTGTTTACTAGCTCGAACTTTTAAACGACGAGATAGTAGCAGATACGAAGCGTAGAGGTCACCGCTTCCACTGAACGTGCAATACTCAATGCTACTGATAAAGGCAATAATTTAAATGAATCGACGAAACCTTGAACATTTCAGAGATAATTTTGCGATTTACCTTGAAAAACATCGTTATTTCCGCAGCACGCGCGCAAGGTGAATCTTTGTTTGTTATTCCTTAATTAAAGGGCGCAGTGTACATATCGCATTATGAGGACGATTTAACCAGTAATCATTCAACAAAAGATGATTATACTTACAGGAGGAACCGCAAAAAATACGGATGAAACGCAAAGCGCTTTGTACACTAAGGTTAAGACATGTAAACGTAAAGTTTAAAACTAACAATAAATTATGAGTATCATTTCAACTGACCAAAATTGCTCACACACTACTGTATCAAAACTAGAACAGTAAAAAAAATGGCTGCAATAGCAAAATTTAGACATGTTTTATTACAGTACTATTAATTTATCCAAAAAAATCACCGAGAGAGAAGGTGAGAGGACGAATCCCAGTAATTAAGGGAGCTAGCAAGAGGTGTAATAGTTATTTATTATACAAGACGATAAAGGGATATTTTAACCATTTGAGTGAAAGATGTTAATTCACGAGATGGTTGGTTTCCCTTTATCGGCGTGTATAATACAAAACTATTTTTTAGCAGAAGCCATATAAATCATTGTAAATCTTTTGACAATTCTGAATTTAATTTGGAGACGTCAAAAATAGCAAGGTTAGGTTCTGCCGTGGCGATCGTTTCCATAGAAACAGAATTGTCATATGTTCTGAACGTCATTTTATATCGTGCATTTGAAATAAGAATGACAGATGTCATTAGAATGCACAATCATTTTTGTTTCACGTTATATATCCTTAGGGTTAAAGAACGGCTTAGCTTACTCATTCAAATCTATTAAAATGTCATTTTAACATATACTATAAAATAAAACATATTTTAGATGTATAAAATACAAACGCAAAAGTATAAAAAATTAGTCATTTTTATTTAAAATGGCGTCCATTTAAATATTTAGCTAATTAGTTTGAAATGGTAAAGTGGCCACCATTTTGAAAATAATGAAGTAAAGTTTATAGATATTTTTTATAAGTGCTTTTATTTTCATATATAAATAAACTGATAGGTATTGAATCACTCAAATTGCCTATTATACAAGAGAAAACGTTATTACACATTGGACTTAAAAGAACAAAAAAAACCATTATTTCAAAGTATGGGGCTTATTTCAAAGTATGGGGCATTTTCCAATCTTGAACAAAAATTAAATTGATTTGACTGTTTTTCCACAACAAAGGTCATTGAAAGCAGAAATCTGAGTGAGTTTGAGAAGTACTTTAGCTGTTCCTTGGCGTTCCTTTGAAAATAGCTGCATATTTGCATAAACTGTGATACGTGATGTTCGTTTTGTGAGCGTCCTAATGTAGGTTTCTTTCCAGTTATTTTTTTGCATATATCGTTCAGACATTCTTCACCTGGTACGGAAACGCTACATGACTGATGGGACTCACACAAGCAGCTGCGTGGAAGTGAGCTATCAAATATTGTATACGACCACTGACTGAAAGTCAGAAAATGCCCATTCACCTAATGCACCAAGTTTGATCGTTTTACCAATATCGGTTGTCCTAATTTTTTGATGTTCATGTAGGATCATTTTATACTTTAATCTTTGAATTTTAACACGTTTACCGGTATAAGAAATTTTTAAATGAAAAATTCCAATTTCAGCCGCCATCTTGGATTTTTACTGATTTCCTGAGGGGTCGGGATTAATGGAGATTTTGAATATGTGAAAATATACACTTCTCACTGTATCACGCAAAAAGAATGACTTGTATTGCAATTTTGCCCAGATCATAATCTACTTTTGCGCATTTTTCAACTCATGTTGGAAGGCGCTATTATGGTCACTTTATCCATCCGTCCATCCGAGAGAGTAAAGACAAACATTCGCATATTGTGAAAATCAGATGTGCGCATGCGCAAACTTCGCAAAGTGAGCTATCAAATATTGTATACGACCACTGACTGAAAGTCAGAAAATGCCCATTCACCTAATGCACCAAGTTTGATCGTTTTACCAATATCGGTTGTCCTAATTTTTTGATGTTCATGTAGGATCATTTTATACTTTAATCTTTGAATTTTAACACGTTTACCGGTATAAGAAATTTTTAAATGAAAAATTCCAATTTCAGCCGCCATCTTGGATTTTTACTGATTTCCTGAGGGGTCGGGATTAATGGAGATTTTGAATATGTGAAAATATACACTTCTCACTGTATCACGCAAAAAGAATGACTTGTATTGCAATTTTGCCCAGATCATAATCTACTTTTGCGCATTTTTCAACTCATGTTGGAAGGCGCTATTATGGTCACTTTATCCATCCGTCCATCCGAGAGAGTAAAGACAAACATTCGCATATTGTGAAAATCAGATGTGCGCATGCGCAAACTTCGCAATGTCATCTTATTTATGGAGATATTTTTTAAATTTTAAGCACAGATCTTCGCTAGTATCATCAATCATCAATTTTTAACAAACATAAGATATGTAAAGATAAATGTTTGATTTAGACGAAACTGAGTAGGTACATGGAGGTCATTAAATATTCAAATTGCGTTACGTTCACTTGGAGCAAAGTAGTAAGCACAGGCAAAGTAGAGGTGGGACGGGCTGATAACGGGGTTCTCGTACAATAGTAAAAAGGAGGAACAAGGCAGACTAAGAGATCGTTGTTGGCTTGTTCTGGTCTTGATAAAATAACGAAATAAAATAATTGACAAGGATACAACATAAACAAGAATTGATGTCACAAACGAGAGTAATTCAATAAACGATCTCAAAATATTACGAATAGTACACGTGACATCTACATCTGAAATGTCAAAGTTTAAATTTAAATCAATTTTTAGTAAAAAGGGGATCAACTCGTAGTCAGGGAAATTATTAATATCAAAACAGGCTTCTGTATAAAACAACGGAGCTATAAATAATTGTTAAATGACTATCAAACAAATGTGTAATTAAATGCATCGAAAACAAGTATATGTAATCAAACGTCGCCGAAAATAAAATAAATACCTTTGAACTCTGTTTGTAACGGCCTTATAAGTTCAGAAGGGCGCTTTCTACCTGATCTGTAACAGATAACAACAGAAACAAACAAACAATAGAGATAGTCTATGTAGCTCAGTGGTAGAACGTAGGCTACATAGCCGGAAGATAGTTGGGGATGTGTTTCACCCAATACATTTTAGATCTTTTATTTGGAAAAAAATTTCATTTTGGTTTGGTCTATCACTCACTTTCGTATACGTGTACCTATTAGTATTAGCTTGTAGTTATTTGTGGACTGTAGTTTTCGGGAAAGTTTTAGATATGGAGATTACTCAATGTTGCAAGTATATCTAAACCGATTTAATGCACTCCAACTGAATATAAAAATTAGATTGTAAACTGTGTTCGTAACTAACACACTTTGTTTATTTTAGTATTCTACTATTCTGCAGTGTTGATGATAAAGAAAGAAATGGGTATATTCATCAATCAACCTTCAAAGTGTTTGTGTAGTTGATACCAATAAATCTATACCCTCTTAATAACATCTCTCATCTAGCAAAAGAATTGGCGTCAAAATAAAATCTCTCTGATAAAGCCAGGTGGTATAGAATAACAAAACGGTAAGGGAGAACTTAACAAAAGCAAAGTGTGCAAGTGACGTAAACGGGATCCTACCTATACGGTGTAATCAATCATCGTGGCTTTACTAACTGCCTCGTACACTTCAAATCGACTCTAAAGCAATTAGTACATTCCTCAAAGAGGTCGTGTTAACAATTAACGGCGAAGAGCGGTTTAAAAATGTAAGGACGCGAATTCAGAGTTGAAAGAGATTAACACAAAAAGAAGGAAAAGCCCGATTTAAAAACCGCGACCCTACATGAGAGAATTGAATTTATCTACGGTTAGGAAGCGTTTGTTGAAATTGGAAAAGTAAGTGTTGATTTGATGCGCTTCATTTTCGCGTTCCCAAGAGCATCTTCGGTACGGGAAGTAGCCGATAGGGACAAATGCACCCTGTCCGCGGGGAAATAATCCCAGCTGCGGATATCGCTTTTGTAACCAAACCATTCTAGCATACCTATTCGAGCACGAAACGCGAACCGTGACCGGTGGTCAACCGAGTGTGAAGCAGGGTCTGGCAAAACGTGATAGCGGGAATTATAGGACAACAGTGTAGTGGACGCGAAAGGATTAGTGCCGAGGTAGCTGTAGGTAAACGGTCAACAGATAAGACATTTCATTGCGGAGCCCTGATAGAAACAGGTAATGGAGAAAGCAACTGAGTGGAAATAGAGCATTCTAGAGGAGCGACACTATCTCTCGACTCGACTTGATGAAAACGATCGGTCCATAACGCTGCAATAATGCGAAATTGTACAAGTCGATAACTATTTCTTCGTTTACTGTTTCTAATCAAAGTGTGTTAAAGGGGTAACGCTCGTTCATCAGGTACAATATTAATCCTCGAATTAGAAAATAAGTCTACCGGAGAATCGTTATTGTAGCTGAGCAATGAGAAATTCGTTTCGGGTTCAATAAAAAAAAGCTTCTATTCGGCTTTCTTGATACAATAAAATAGAAAACGACGTGTTTTGAAAAGGGTACCGTAATTACACTTGCATTGGGTGCATCCATCCTTTCAATTAAGAAATTCTTATAGATCCTACAATGAAATTAAAAGTAGATCACTCATAAATCGTTTCGCGATACCTTCATGCGATAACATACCCAAATATCCTCTTATTGACATCAATAAAACACAGTATGTTGAAAGTGAATTAATTTAATTAATTGCCAGAATAAGGATACGAAAGTGAACCAAGGAATCTACTTATTCGGTGATCTCTAAATAAACGAGCATAAAATAAATACTATATTGCTATGTGCCCCAGGTTGGGCGCCACAAAAGAATGCTGTGTGCACTGATCCGTAGGCCAGAAAGAGGAGAGATTCGACTCTGCTCTTAATTAACCTGTTAACTTCTAACAGATAGTGGGTCCACTCAAATACCTTAAACTCCAATCTGAACTGCAACATTTTGAATAATTAAGATGGACCTTGGTCAAGCATCCAATAAAAACACAGGTTATCAGACATTAAGAGATAAATCCAAACTTAAATTCTAGGAAAAATAAAATTTCAACTACACAAAAAAGGCGATAAATCACATCTACCTGCCTATTAAGTTAAGCATTTACATTTGATAACAGATAAAGACCCAACAAAATTCCCGGAACTTTCTACGTTTAAAAAAATGTACCGGGTGACCCAATAAGACTGGTCCTCGGCCATATCTCGAGAACCGTTCGTCATATGACTTAGGGGTAAAAAAAATTATTGGGTAAATCGGTCATGAAGAATCGCTGGAAAATATTTTCAAGTTCTAAAAATGACCAACAGAGGGCATAACTGCCATCTTAACTTTTAAAATTGCATTTTCTTTAAATTTCGCATAATAAACTGCAAATTTTTTTTTCACATTTTTAAAGAGAACTAGTTTATTTATCATTTTCGTAAAAACAAAAACTCAGTTATTTCAAAAACAAAGATGGTGTGGGGCGTTCAATTATTTTCGCAATAACCTGGTTTAACTTCTTAACCGTTTGACCGATTGTAACAAATTTGGTGTGGATGAAAAGAGCTTCCTTGCGCAATGAGAATCAACCAAAATATAGTTAATTTAGTTGAATCCTTCTCCGCCAGGGGGCTAGTTTTGACACTATGAATACTACGATGAATAAAACCGTAAAGCCGTTATCTGTTCTACCCCCTGTACCCTAGAAACATAAAGCATATATTACTACACGTAGATTCTACGAATTAAAACAATTAGCAGTGTTCGATTTTGATTGTAAACAAGCAACACATCAACTAAGTAACTACCTACCAACAAAGGAAAGAAAAAAAAACAAAAACAAAATCAAAAACAAAACAAAAATTATGTTAAATTAAGTTAAATTTCTCTCTCTGATTAATAATTTTTTAATTTTCCATTTAAAGGCATCTTCGGACAGAGGCAATAAATGTCTGTAAACCGAATTATTACAGACTTTGCAGATGTTAATTGTGCATAGGGATGGAAGCTAAACCCCTCTGCCTCAGATTGAAATGATGCACATCGGTCCGGAAGGTGATTGTATCGTACAGGTACGGTGGTATCTTATGAGTTAAAACTTTTCAAAAAAGTGACCAAGCATGCAGTCGCCTTCTTTCCAACATATTCAGCCAACCAAGTCAAGGTAAGGTGTGCGAAATTCTGTCATATTTCCTGATACCGAACATGAAACGTAAGCATGAGTTCTGTACTCGCTGAATTCTGTCACGGTCTTCAGCTAACAAATATGGACCAAAAAAGGTTTCCGTCTCCTCATTTCATGCCATAAACTTGATTCACTTAATGCTTATACTAAAGATAGGGAGCCCAAACAGATTTGAACGTTATACTAACAGTGATTAAAATCCATTTTTTGGTAATTGTGTCGAGGGCAATGTCGGACTGCATAACGCCATTCCATTGAAATTTAACGCTAAGATTTTTAGTTATAATTGGTAATGAATTTGTACTTTGTAATGTTCAATATTCGTCTATTTGATCTCTTCTACATTAAAACATATATTTTTTAGCTTTATTACGGAAGTACTTTCAACGAGAATCGCTCTATTAACAAGGTAGTTCAATTCCCTTCTGTCACATCTAGCATGTAGTTCTATCAAAACGAGAAACTTTCACATTAAACTTTTACTTTTATAATGAAGAAGATATTTAATTTATTGAAATCAAGGAATTTCAGTGTTTTTTTAAATAACTTAGGGCCAGAATTTTCCCATTTTCTCTACGCGGCATTTGAATTTCCACATAATACTGCGAAACTCATTGCTCATTTAACCTAATCTATACCTTTTTAAAAGTAAGAAAGTAGCCCATTCAATTCCACTGAGACACCCTGTATGAGGAAATCCCGTTGTGTTTAATAAAGTTTAATTAAAAATTTTTAATTATATGAAGAAAATGGTATGCACATTTTCATATACTCAACTTAAATCGTTTTTTTTTCAAGTTTCACAGAATCACAGCATCTTGTATAACAGCTTTAACAAGACAACATATCCCGTACCAAATTTTTTAACTAGAACTGCTGTTTTACATCGCTGTTCAAATTCGTATAAATGTCGAAAAGTGTATATAGATGGCAGCATTGATAGCCTTACGAAAAGGGTCTTTAACAAAAACTAAAGCTTGTAGTGCATACCATTGAATGTTGAAGTCTGGGAGACGTTTATCTTTTATGTGTTCGCAACTCATAAGATTCTTTTTTGTAGCACGAATGTTCTAATTTACTTTCCATCAGATCAGCTAAATATAAAATAAAACCCGTAAATGCACAGCGTACGGCAGCCAAGAGTGAAAAAGGCTTTTTATTAACAGTTGGGCAGCTTTCGTTAATCAATTTACTCGGAGAGACCATAACCGTGAAGCTTTTAATGACAGTTATCATCAAGTTATATTCCAGTAAAGTTAATCGCACTCTGCAGCGCCTCCTGGCCGCGGCCACTCCGAGAACCGCTGCGAAATGGGAAAGTTATGTCGGCGCAGGTTAAACGGATTATTCCCGCCAGAACGTGGCTTCGCCATGATACAGGTTTACGATCGTGGGCAGGTCTCCGAGGTTGAAGACATCATTGCCACATCTTCGTTAACGAAAATCCACCTCTGCCCTGCCTGCTCTATTCTAAGCTGAACAGATTAAGCACTAAAACTGGACCGTAATCGTTTCAACTTTAAGCCCTGGAACTTTGTCCGTCCCGAATCAATGGCTAAATGCTTTGGATTAGTATGTGAAAAGTTAATGATGACAGGTATCACCCCTGGCCATAATTTGCGTCAACTATTCCTATTCTATCCATTCAATGAATAGGCGATTGAAACTTACACGTGAAGCCTTTAGTACAAATATCGTAAAAATTTCATAAAAAGAGGCATTTTAATTTCAATCGTAATTAAGCGACAACACTTCGCGAACAGCGTAAAATCCTACAAGTTGCAAAATTGATTTTATACCGTGCTCAGGACTCAAGCACGCAAAAGTTTATTTACAGTGTAATAAAAACAGTTTTTAAGGGGAATTAACAGGAGTGCGTAGGTGTAATAGACCTTTATTGATGGCCGACACTTTAATCCCATAACTTATCATCCATGACAAATAAAGTATAGAAGATACACACATTCTGAAATCTCTCTACTCAAGTTATGACTTTCTCAATAAGAATGGTTTATGTTGATCATGATATTCATACTCATATAGTGTAACGTAATTTAATTAAGTGGTTTATTTATTTACTGTTAACTGACCGGTAAATTTATAACAGTTAAAATATTATTTATCACACACATATACACAATTTATAACAACGCGAACTATTTATTACTTCGGCCTTGAAATTGAAAGTGAACTGAAACGTAATTCCATTTGCTTATACAGTAGAACTCCGATTATCCGCGCGCGAATTATCCGGGATGCGGATTATCCGTGCCATGCTTGCGCGTTTTTGAAATTATATTTTTAAAGTTTTAATTGAAATACCATTGCCGTAAATCACTTGACGAGAATTTTCGCTAGTCCATGAGGGAGACGCAGGCTGTAATACAGAGTGCGCGCATGCTCAGAGAATTATCTTTCATCAGCCGATGCAGGTTAAGCGAATTTAGCCATTTAGCATTAGCGCATTTGACTGCGTGCTACATGTAAGTTGCAACTGTACTTGTGTTAGACCTTATCTAGAATTCTGTTTTTTTCATTGTGTTATGAACTTTTTTGTAGAATTTATTGTACATACCTTAGTTTGATTTTTTTCTTATATTTTTAGTATACATACGTATGCCTACCCTAAGAAACACTAAATTGTTTGGATTATCCGTGCTTTTCAATTATCCGTGCGCCATCCGGTCCCATTGAGCACGGATAATCGGGGTTCTACTGTATAGCAAACTCGAGTGCTTCCGAATGTTCTGGAACATTCATCGATGACTAAACTTTCATGGCGCTTCGACGCCTAACGGGATTTCTGGAATATTCGCGGATAAGTGTCTCTCAAATGTTCATGCTCTATACAGGAAACTTTAAAGTACCAAATATTTAACATTTCAACTCTGACCTATTCTATGTGTACCGGTGTTTCAAAACGAATCCGTTGTAAAAGAATTGAGTTTAAATACTTGTCAAAAAGAAAGGTCTATTAGGATAATCAATTTTTAGCTAATTCTTGCAGCATGTTAAAACATTCAAATTTAAAATTTTTTATCCAGAGCAGCCAACTTTATTTTTATTTAGTTAAAACATCATCATTTCGATTGTTTACTTCAACCCGGGCCCGTAGAATGAAGTAGCAGGGGTGGTCGGAATTTTTCTAGGGGGGAGGGCTTAAGAAGTTTTTGATAAAGACTTCCCTTGTAATTTTTGTAAGAGAACCATCAGCCGTAACTTCCAGTGGGGACAAGACCACGTTCTAGGTGGGGCTCAGCCCCCCCTGGCCACCCCCTAGCTACGGTCCTGCTTCAACCGGATGTCTTAGAGATTTAACATGGGAAGATAGTTTTATGCAATATCCTGCCCTCCTGTACATTTTACACAAAAAAACTGTAGAGTGTAAAGTTGTTCAGAATTAAAAGGTGCATACAACACTGTTTTAACATGTTTTATATTAAGCTTTTGGTATACCCGCAAATTTAAAGATAAATATCAACATTTCTGTTATTAGTAGCAACAGACTTTTGTTGTTTTATGAATTGCTACAGAAATGTTTGATTAACAACTGTTGATAATAATAAATGTTGATGATCTTCAAGTAGTTAGAGCGCCTTCGACTGAAGTCAAGCGATCGGCCTATCCATTACCACAGTGTTGTCTGTGCTATTACTTACTTAAAAGAAGCCAAAAAAAATTTTAAAAAAGGAAACATAATTAGAAATACGGTATGCGTGGTATTTTGTACCTTAGCATAATGCAAACGCTCCGAAAAACCCGAGTCTGCCCATAAGAGCCCATGTTAAAATACCCTATTTTTACTGGCAAATACTCAGAAACGGCACATATGAACTCTTTTTTCTTTTGACCATTGTAGAATCAGAGAATAAGTGCCAAAATTTCTTCTTGTTACTTATTACCTAGGCGCTCTAACTACTTTAATTACGATCATATGTATATTAAAAACCGGCTACAATATGTGCGTGAATAAATATGAAAAATTCCCACAGAGACACATTACCGCTTATACTGGAGATGAGTGTCTTCCAATCTGCCAAACACCAAGGTTCGTATTTGACCATTCTCTTATTCTGGCTAGTTTTTTCCCACAAAAAGTGTGTACGGAATACATCCAAAGCTTCTCAAAAAGTCACAAATTAAGCAATCTCCTCTCACGAGCGCCATATGTTCATTAGTTACAGCTTTTGCACATTGGAAACACAACAAATTATTGTTAACATTCGAAACATTCTGCCATCAATTCCCTGTTTAATTTATTTAAATTTACATATGATCAAGAATTTTCCATGTTATCCTCGAATTTTAAAAAGGCGAATCCATTCTGGAATGTTGACTTGTGCCGAGTAAGACACAAAAGGTGGCCGGTACGTTACAATGCTACAATGTGTATTGTAATTAAACTTTAATTGCAAGAAACCGGTCTAATGATTGTCGATATTATAAACAAAAGTAAATTGCCCTTTTGTTTTCAGATTTTTGTGAATATTCACACCGATTGGTTCAATCGTATGCAGTATAGAAATTGACGTTTAATTTTTTTGGTTGTTCATTAAGTTAACGGCTTTGCCTTTCTATAATTCACATATCTCTTTCGATTTTGATATAAAAAGGTTGCTTTTGTATCACCTGAAAAGACGACCCTTTTAAAGGCGGACAGTGTGAATTACATGATAGAAATACGATTGCTTTATACGATCCACCAATCTGATCCAAAATAGGTAGGTAACAATTAATCAATTTCACATGTTCGAAATGTAAAATGGAACGACCATTAAGTTTCGTGGGGTATGAAGATATTTAGGCATTTTGTGAAATTAACCTTCTACTTTAAACAGTTTCATGATGTTAGCGCAACAACAGTAGTGACAGACCGCCTCATCAGGGAGTGACAGCCACAGCATGTTGCTTTGACAGAGAACTAATTAAAGTCGAGTTTACCTGCACGCCTGCTGTGACGCAAATAGCCACCTCGGTGCTACAACTCTTTGGTGATGTCGACGTCGGAATGGCATTCCTATCATTGTGTTAACAGTTCTATTATTATGTTCACGGTAGAAACCCCCATCCCATTATTATCTGCGACAATCTCCAAGGAAATTGTTGGACATGATGTCGTATAAAATAAATCTCGATGTAAATCACCTATAGAAGACAATATGAACGACGAAAATAAATTGTATTTAACGGCCAAAAAGATAAATTACTATTAATATAATTTAAATGTACGCTAAGAGAAACATGTATTAGGATTTGTTTTGCATTCCAATCAAAACTTTGTGCTCCTCCAAATATATTAGATAAGCAAACTCATCTAACACTGAATTTTTGGATACCAACTTTATAGGGTCACCATAATTCTTCCAATTTTATGTATGCCACACGAGTTCGTCAATACGATGCTCGATTTAATAAAATTACTCCAGTTTGTAAAACACCAATTAAAAGTGTGGTTTTGTACAAAAATTTAATATTTTCCACGCGTCTGTGCTTACAGGATTTTCAGATTGGAGTGGGACCTGGAGGCCGACGAGGTGCGTATTTATACCGAAAAGAGGAATGCCACCGGTGAGACTCTGTCGGTCAAAACCAACGTGATGCGACATCCTTTCATGTCACGTTCAGATAAAACCAGTGATTAATGACCGGTGGTTTATCAAAATGAGATTTTTCTCCAGTCAAACAAGAAACCAATGGGGTGGGCTATATGAACTTTGGCATCCCGGATTAAACCTATATTTATGTTTACTTTTCTGTCCAACTTTTGGACAGGTGAGATCTTTATTAGAGTAATTAATTGTAACGCGCCGTCTTAGGTTGTTTCCAAAGCACGTGAGACCACCAATTATACATTCACCTTCCACTCGAGAACTTACATAGATATTAGCCGCCATGAATTGAACATTTGGGATAGTCAATGTCAGTTATATTTCGGATGAGTTTTATAGTTTTTTCAAAAAATTTTGTGCACGAATAACACTTGACTCACTTGGGCAATTCCCCACAGAAAAAAATTTATAGTACATACAAAAAGTACCTAGTACTTATCGAGTTGTTTGACGTTACCGGTTATTTGAATAATGGGTTGTTATAGAAACATCTCTCCAAAACTAGTAGCTAGTAAAAGTAGTAATAATGAAAAAGCATTGAATTTACTACCTATAGAGAACCGTTTTCACTTTTTGCATTTCGAGTTCTTTCATTCAGTAAAATGAAATGAATGTAAGGTATTTAATTATTAAATCAGTGCTTTTATTATGTTTCTGGTTTAATTAAAAAGAAATATTAGTTTCCATTAAATTTTCTTCTTTTCTTCAAGGCGTACTTATTCTCTAGGCTTCCAAATGAAATTTTCTCGCCTTATCCCTGCAAAAAGTGTCTTCTTTCGTCCTAATACAGACGAGAAACTGTTAGTTAATCTATTGAAAGGGTGAAAATGGGACAACATAAAATGGATCTGAGGAACAAAATGAGAACATAGTGCGATAAAGCGCATTTTTTTAAAACCGAAATAGCTTAGTAAATGGTAGCGTTATAAGGTAGTAGCACGCTATATTTATCGATGTTTTCTTTCTTGGTAGATGATTAATGGGGAGGGGGCTCTTTACACATAAACATTTAAAGGTCGCTATATAATAAAAGAAGAACCAAGTCCTTAGAGAAATTCCTTCCTTCCTCCAACATTTTCGAGATAATCACAATTAAGTTTTGACATCGACGGTAGATGTGTTTGCCCTTTCAGAGTATCCTCCTTCGATATTCCGTTCTGCGGATATTTGACATCACCAATAGATATGTCTCATCCAGACAATTCATTTTGCCTTTGTGGATGCATTCCTCCGACAAAACGTTTTCAAGGTATTTGCTCTTACATTTTTGACATCGTCTATATACAGTATGTCCCAGATCGCGTGGGAGTGCATGTGTAACTTTCTTATTATTAAAGATAGAGAATTGGTTAAATGGATAATTTTTTGCAGTTTTAGTTTTTAGGTGAATTCAAAAAAACTGAAATTGGTCATTTTCTTTAACCCTTCAGTATACGCGCATCTACCTTTTTTGCGGAAATTAATCTGATTTTACCACTAATATTGCAATAACACCCAAATATCATTAGTAACACCCTTTATACACATAAAAGCTATTATGGCACAAAAAAAAACTGCAAGAAGCTACTCCCCAAAGAACTGTTGGTATCGGAACAATTGGTACACAATTTTTTCATATTTCACTCCTAACCATGAGACGTACAGGTTGAATATAGAGAGTATTTGTAGAAATCCCAAGGTAAAAAGCATAAGCAGTGCGATCTTTTCCACCGCTTTTCCGCGCGTTCTATATAGGAACAGGAGTACACGCGCTACGGTGGAATCGACCGCGGTTTACCAAAACTCGTGGGTAAGTACCGAACCACTGCTACATAAATCGTGCAGAGTGGTTTATAGCTTGCAAATACACCCCAGAAGGCATACCTAAACCCAAGATCCCATTGGTAGAGCTAGAAGTACCGCCATAAAACCAAGAAAATTCGAAAAATGCGGTCTTTTCCACACTATAGGTGTGTACTGAAGGGTTAAGGGCCCGTATGAATAAAAGTAAGCAAATGCTTATACTTGAAAAATTCAAAGTAAATACTCGTAAGTGCTCCTTCGCACTGGGCGACTTAGCAGCGCTGCTAAGCAGAAGGACAGGACGCAGTGCGGCGCTGCTAAACAAACCAGTATAAAGGGGCACTTACGAGTATTTACTTTGAATTTTGCAAGTATAAGCATTTGCTTATTTTTATTCATACGGGCCAATGTCTTATGTCATCGAAAGTATAAGAGATATAAAAAAAGTTTCATATAAATGTTACTGTCTTTGATACACTTCATTTAGAATTGATGTTAAAAAATTCAAGATGGCTACTTTTGAGGAACATTTACCAACTTTCTAAAGTTAAATAGGCGCCATATTGGATTTTTAGATTATTTGATAGATTTTTTAATTCTCTTTTCAACGAGCATACGATTGAAAATAAGATACCCGTTATATTAACGGTTTTTATATTTTAATCAAGTAGGCTGGCTGTGATGAATTAAAAAAAAACAAAACACAAAATCTATTCGAGACAATAAAACAATTTAAATAATTACATCAATAATGTTTAAAATGCTGGCCATTATTAGTGAACTGAAACACACTTCAAGACAGTTTACTTTAGGCAACATTGATGCTATAACACGCCTAGAGCGACTTCGCGCAGTTGTGTACGTTATTATTATGATTTAGTTAAAGATGGAACGAGTAAATGCATTTTAATAACTAAGAAACTATACGAGCCTATTTAATGTTTGGGATTTTTCTAGAAAGACCTTTGAACTTTCGATGATTAAGACATTCAAGGAAATGACCAATTTTAGTTTTTTTTAATTTACCTCCAACCTATGCGTATGCGACATTTTGAATGAATTTAAGCATCTAAAACTGCAAAACATTTCCCATTTAACCAATTCTCTATCTTTAATAATAAAAAAGTTACCCATGCAATCCCACCCGATCTAGGTCACATTGTATTTTTGTCCATGTCAATTAATTGTGTGTTTATTCTATCCCATTGTACGACATGGATAGTGTGTTCATGTCAGACATTTTCGTATAAGATTTATTTCAGGAGTTGTTTAACATTTTTGTAATAAATTCTTGGGGATTTTCGAAAGTTCATGGTCTATTCTATTCTATCAGGGGAGCCTTTACAGGCAGCACTTAGGCTCATCAACGGCCCATTGTGCTAACCCCCTCTCTAAACAACCAAAGCTTAGAGCCCGTTCCCTTCAATGAAGGATAAGACCCTATTTAGCCTTAGTTTCCTCACCTCCCTCGGTTCCAAGTAACTGTCACCGATGAGTTTATGTCTGTCCCTGATCAGAGCGTCACAGTAACAGACTACATGCTCGGTAGTTTCCTCTACCTCACCACAAAACCTGCACGCAGGGTCTTCCACAAGCCCAATATTGTGCAGGTGATAGTTGAACATCCAGTGTCCCGTGAAGACACCGACGATCTTCCTAATCTGACTTCTGTTTAGGTTTAGAAGCTTAGAAGACTCAGATTTGCCAAAAGGCCCTGTTAAAAAGGTCTTGGACTGTCTGAGTCCAGCTGCCTGTTGCCATTGAGCCTGGAATTGACTGGTCGCCCAGTTCTTAATCCTGACCCTGACAACTGAGGGAGCAATTCCAAGGGGGGGCTCAGGCCCGACAAGGACCCCACTACTGCCTTCGCGAGCCAACTCGTCCGCCCTTTCGTTGCCCCCTATTCCAGAGTGCCCCGGCACCCATATCAAGCTTACCCTATTAGACTCACCTAATCTATCTAGGGTTCGCCTACAGTCAAGCATCGTATTCGAGCGGACCCTGTCAGCTAAGTTCATGGTCACTGACTCTCGCAAATCATTAATTTAGGTAAATATTGGGATTTTTAGCGTATTTTCGTCAAAGTGAAAAATCGCTATTGGCTACACTTTGACATCCGTCCGTCCGTCCGTCTGTCCGTCACACGTACTCCTTCTAAATCTCTGAACCGATTTTGGCGATATAGGGCTTATTTGAAAGGGCTTGGTCCAAGGATTCCGTGCATACCCATATTTTTTTGTTTTACGCATGCGCAGTGTCAAAAATTTGGTTTAACGCATGTGCAATGCTAACTGTTTTATTTATGAAGATATTTAAATGAAACTATAAACTACGAATATAAGTAAAATTTGCGATGTTTTCAAAATGTTGTTTTGCGCGTGCGCAATGCCACTTTCTTATTTATGGAGGTATTTAAATGAAATTTTATACATAGGCATTTGGAATAAAGACAATTCTAACACCAGTTTTAAAATTTGGTTTAGCGCATGCGCAATGGCAACTTTCTTATTTATGAAAGCAGTTAAACGAAATATCATATGTAGGCACCTTGAATAAAACTAAAACTAATACCGGTTTCAAAATTACTGGTAACGTATGCTGGTGTGTTTTATTTATGAAGGTATTCAATAAAATTTCTAATGTAGACAATGCGCAATGCTATTTACGAAAGCATTTAAAAACGTTTCATGAAGAGAGTGGGACAGCATTAACTATTAGGAGGAAAATACGCTCTCGTCGTTTATGTTTGCATAAGGACTTTTTAACTTGTTCTTTATAGCAGATGCCGGAAGTGTACGAGGAAAATTTATAAAAATTCAAATTTTTAATTTTGAGTTATTTGAGCTAACTGGACAGGTGTTTTGTGGAAGATATTGCGTAAATTAAATTTTTCGTGGGAATCAACAGAAAATCAATGTCAACGGACAGCCCGGAAATCGTTTCTTGAATAAGGTAGGATCCTCAAATAAACATAAAGAAGAAAACCGCAGAATATATTATCGAGGGGACTTCAAGCGCATTTTTGTGTTTCAGATCAGTAGATATTCTATTAGCTAGTTTCGACTCCGTCATCAATAAGAAGTTCTAGAATAGTTTCTTGCTAACAGAGTTTGGTGCAGTAGAAAATAGTTTTTTAGAATTTTTAAGAATTAAAAAAAATGTGCTATTGTTTGCGTTTTGTCCGTCCGTCCGTCCGGACCCACTTCTGCCGCTTCGAACTACTTCTAGGGGAATGGTCCTAGAGTCCTGGAATTTTTTGCAGTAGGTAGTCTATATCTTGAAGGTGTGCCAGACGGCCATGAAATTTCGCTGTCTAAAAGGACCCCCCCCCCCTCAAATTATTTCCTAAGGTGCTGTTTTTGAAAGTAAAACGTGCATAACTTTTACATACGACAACCAATTGGCCTCAGATTTCGCATACGCATGCCTTTAGTGGTGCCAAGTTAACCTTTAAATAAATTAAAATTGGGGGGGGGGGGTAAACACATGTTCTACCCTCTTCATGCTATTCTAATGAAAGGTCTCATCGAAATAAATTGATTTGTACAAACTATAACTTTCCCGTGCGACTCTTTTTCGAGATCAGTGAGCAACGGAACCGGGGAATTAATTTCTACAAACCATAGCCCTCCTCCTCGACCTCTTATCGTGATCGGGTATATTCCCTTATACCTCAAGAACGGATTGTCGGAAGAGGGTACTTATAAATGGCGATTGAGACGTCTGCAAGAAATATATCCATTGGGGATGTCAACACAAAAGCTATTTCCGCTAAAAAAATGCGCTTTATCAAGAGCTGTGCACAATTTATACGCCAAATTCGTTCTTCAACGGAGACAAACCTGATATTTTACAAACTTTCATTTTAAATGAGGCCACTTCCAAATGATAAGAAAGAACAGAACATTTCTCTGTATTGCCATCTCAGAAATGAAATCATCCCTACCCATTTCTGGCAAAACATTCCCGTATCCAAACAATATTTAGAGTGGCAAAGGTGACGCGCATATCCGCGATCCGATGAATATCGGAACTCTTTGTAGAGATTACCAGGTTATGGAGCCAGTCGCTTCTAAAAAGGTGGCGACTTCAAAGTTTTTCTTAGGAGTAGTATTTGATATTTAATTTGATTTTATATACATTTTGTGTGTGATCAATAAATTCTTGATGGTTTTTTATCTCAAATGCTTCATCGAAGAGGATATACAATTATACACGTCGGCACATAGATCTTTTAAATACAAAAGTGGTGGTGAAAATTAGATGCTAATAAAGACCCTTGTCATTTCCGCAAAATTAGAGATAGAAAAAATTACACGTCACCAAAATGAGAGACTGCTCGAGCCAAATTAGCAGGTTGGTTGACAATTTAAAAAAAAACACAGACTTCTCAACTTAGCTGTAATAAGAAGCTAACTTAATTTAAACTGAATTTACCCATACAGAGGAGGGCATTAATGAGAAAGAATAAGTTAGTAGGTAAGCTTGGATGAGGCAGTTACGTGCGCTAAAGTAAAAGTTTGCGGAGTGCTGCACGCTTGGGTCGCCTACCTATCACTTACCATGCAAATTAAATAATTACAAAGTAGGTAGTACAGGGATGATACATTCGCTCCGGATGATGTTCAAAGTAAACGAATAAACATTAGCGAGGGACAGAACTTTTATAATTGAAGTTCGTAACTTTCTTATAAATTGTTTACAACGTACTTTGATAAATAAAAAATGCGTTGTGTAATTCGTTTTAAATTATATTATCTGTTAGGTACCTATAAAATGCGAAAGTTGGAAATTATGCGAAGAAACACCTACCTACCCGTTTCTTTTACTTTCTTCATAGTAAAATTACAAAAATTATTAAACTATAAAGAAATGATTTTATTATTTGACTGTTACTGTTGACTTTTTTCTGTTAACGTACACAATTGGAGCTAGCGTCATAATTTTTGTGTTATTTATTGAGCCGATTATTTTTTGAAATGTAATATTTGTTATTTGATACTTAGGTAGCTATTAAATCTACAGAGGCGATAAAGTCGTTATTTTATTCCATTATGACTCTTCCTATTTGTAGTGCCAGAAACAATGTCATTTACCCTTAAAGACAGCGTTTTTATTCTTAAGCAGAAATGTCTGCAGGACATGCTTCGAATTGGTAAGCAAAATCCATACATAACTAGGAGCGATTTTCAGCAAAATGATGCAAAAGATCAAGCCCGCTGGCAATTTACCTTCCGATGGATCTAATAGACTGGTTCACTTTTCTGTCCTAGGAGCATTTCAGACAACATTTGGCCAACCAGGCTTTTTTTTACTAATTGGTACCTGCTGAACACGAATATCGATGTTGGCACCTCGAAATCTGAACCGGAAGTCCAGAATTCAAGATGTCGGCCAATTTCCGAAAAGATTTATCTTTTCACTCATGCGACCGATTTTTTCGATCTATAAAACTAATTATAATGTTATTCCTGACCCTGACGTACGTCACGATAATAATAGTTAACTATTGTTTTAACAATAATGTAATAGTTTTTTTAGCGGCAGGATGCGTAAAATTAAGAATTAAGAAATTCCTAGCTCTCCTTGCCAAAAGGAGGACTTGCAAAACGATTGTTTCTAGTAATCCTGACACGTATAAGTATTCCCGACATGCGTTTATATTGCATAAATCTCCTTATAAAGTTTAGATAACTACAATCTTTCGAATTTTACGTTAATTTTTAAATGAAAAAAATGAAGGAGTTAAACTAAACTGCGGTGTTTCGGAAGATTCTTATTTTGCTAGATATTAATTACCGTTACTCAGGATCATAGAGTAAATAATATGTCAGGATATATTATTATTATTATTCAAGTATGAAAGCATATAGAAAAGTGAAGACAAATTTATCTTATTTTCATGATGAAAGGTCAATCGTCTTCTTGAGAATATTGGGAGTACAAATCAGTTGAGCCTTGCAACATTAACAAAGTTTTGACGAGCATCCTATTTACAAAGACAAAAGACGATATCTAGAGCAGCCTTCGGAATTAATCTAACGTTGTGAGAATTGGAATGTAGCCATTTTCAATTCTTTCCCCAGGAAATCAAGGATAGGATATGCTCGTCTGAGCGACATTTCAGAGTTTAGGGTCAAAGAAGTACCTCTTGCGATTTACTCCTGATATGCCGTAATTAGGGAAATGGACGAAATGCTAGAAAAGATTAGATGGAATCCCAAGAGAATGGAGTTCAGAATTGTTAGATCTAAAGCTTCGCAGCTCCTGAAACCTGGAAATACTTCTCCACTATGGGAAGTCCTACTTGATTAACCGAGATGGGGCCAGGGACGTGCGCATTCTTCCAAACGGACGTCTGGTAGCGACTTCTCCCTACCGAACTAAGCGGGACGCGCACCGTCGGTGGAAATAACTTAAATAGAGGAAAAGACGCCACCTAAAATATGCGAGCCAGGTCGATACTCTGAACAAGTGAAGTTTCATGTACCTAGTTATGATACCAACATTGTATAGTTTTGCCACGAAGATTTTTGCAAAAGATATATCTTCTCACTGAGGAGTATGGTACCCAGCGTGAACAGTAATAGTCAGGGAGACATTTCTGAAAAGTGCATGTCTAACGGCGTTTTGTGCTACAAACTGACAACAGGAGGTTCTAGACTAATTTGCCCCCGCTGAAAACGATGCGCTCCGTTAAGCCCTTAAATCCAAGATGGCGGGCGAACTGCCGTTTTTCGGTTATTTCGAGCCCACAAGGCACGCCATTGAACGTTTTGGGTAGTGTAAGGGTAGAATAACATCTAGTACACACGACGACACCGTTTAGGCACACTTTCGTATTCATATTAGGGGCCTAAATGCCAAAACTCCACTTAAAAACGTCAAAAATGCAAAAATCGTCATTTTTTTTCTTTTTGCCCGGTTGTCGGCGTCCAATATGTATTCGTATGGTCAAGTTAACATTTAAGTATGTGGGGACCCCCAGCAACGCCATATGTCTGGGGCCTAAATATCAAGATGGCACCTGGAAAGTCCATAAAAAGTGAAAAAGTTCTTTTTGCCGTATTTTTACTACACTGGCCACACATTCCCCATTTCGATGACCTGGAGCAATAATATGCGAATTGCGAATGCCATTCTGGATGTTACACAACTGAAGGGCTTAACTGTGGACGTGGGGACTCGTTTCCTATAAACTTTAAGTATGGAACCAAGAGACAGAAGTTGGTTTGGCGGCGTAATTTGAGGGCAAGTATATTAAAACATGCTTCCCAAGTTTTCTTTGATTTTTTTAATTAATACGTAACACTTGGCAGTCGAAACTGTTTAGAATATTGAGCACTAAACTAATACTATGAAGAAGGTATTATGCAAGAATAAGAACGTTACAGAGTTAAACGTTGTCTCTTGAAGCACTGACGTTTTCTCTCTGGGTTGTTTTTGGCATATTACACATAGACTACTGTTAAAATCACCACCAGAGGATGATTCATGCTGCATGGCCTAGGGAAAACTGAAACAGTCAAATGGAAGCCATCATCGCAAAAGAAGATGTGACACCATTATACGATCAATAGATGTGACCTAACGTTTGAATAGAGCATCTTCATGTGTTAGAATGTAATGTGATATCATGCTAAATTAGTATGAACGAGGTTAATGTTAATGTAAATGTTAGAGTGGGTCGTTAAATCCCAAAAAGATACAAAACCTTCCCCATACTATTTTAATAGACAAATTGTAAAAGCAGCGACTAGTTTCGAACAACGCTCATCTTCTGGCTTAAGGAAATTACAGAATAAAACTTGTTAAAATATTTTAGAAGTACACAATGCAAAATTTGAAAGGCAGCATAGGGAAAAAACGATGACAATTAAACAATAACATTAAAAAATATCTTCATTAAATGTAATCTTAGTTACATGATGTAAGATTACTTGACTTTTAATATTAAATGAAATGTTTGGCGTAGGTGGAAGACGCCATCGAAGCGACAAAGACGAACTTCAGGAGCGGCGCCGACAAAGATGCACAACAACACTTAAACACTGATTGATAGTTTCCCGAATCCGTTCTGTTGGAGATGATAATTACACCCCCCTCTCGTGCGGGTGTATTACGTCCGGGGTGGCATTCATAATAATGTTCCAGAACACCAAAATGAACAGCCAACGTAAAGAGTGACCAGTGTAGTAAAAATACGGCCAAAAAAACGACTTTTTCACTGTTTTTGGACTTTCCAGGCGCCATCTTGATATACTCGTATAGGCCCCAGGCATATGGTGCTATTGGAGGTCCCCACATACTTAAATGTTAACTTGACCATATGAATACATATTGAACGCGGACAACCGGCCAGAAAGCAAAAAAATGATGAATTTTTGCACATTTGACGTTTTTAAGCGGAGTTTTGACATTTAGGGCCTTAATATGAATACGAAAGTGTGTTTAAACGGTGTCGTCGTGTGTACTAGATGTTATTCTGCCCTTAAACTACCCAAAACGTTCGGTGGCTGCCTTGCGGGCTCGAAATAACAGAAAAACGGCAATTTTGGCCGCCATCTTGGACTTAAGGGCTTAAATGCCAAAACCGGGCCTGGCAACAGGGCGCATCGTTTTCAGCGGGGGCAAATTAGTCTAGAACCGCCTGTTGCCAGTTTGTAGCACAAAACGCCGTTAGACATGATTTAGAGAGCCTTTTTCAGGAATGTCTCCCTGACTATAAGGAAGAGCACTATCTGGTTCACATCCGAGTTCGGATATATAGATATTTGTAAATGTCTAGTGGCTTGGGTTGGCAGACCAGCCTTGCCTGAAACCCCTCTGCTTAAAAATAAAGGTCAAAAATAAATAAATAAATAAAAATAAATGCATCCAAGCGTGGAAATTCACAACAGCAATGACGTGACATCACTATTCCTGTGATAGCGTAAAAGGACAGGATATTCGTTACTACTGCTTTTGGCCAGTTCCTCTGCACAGCATTATGGATAGGAACAAATACATATCTTTCTTGAAGTACCGGTCAGCACCCAAACTTAGTTTGCCAGTATTTTCTCGAAGTGATGAAGAAGCAACAGAAATACATCTGTATCTGTAGCGTTATCCTAGTATCCGCTTCCTTGTGAAAAGCTTGTAAGGATGGAAATCTGTGTCGTCTGACGGTTACGGAAAACTTTTCTTTCATCACTGAAGCCTCCAGAAATCACCAGTACGCCGTCAAATGAGACGTCTTCAAGGTGATGCGACAATAACTCGTTTCTTTTGTTTTCCTCTAATGAAAGGAAATTCTTCCATATGTGAGGTAATGGAACATCGCGGATATCTATCACACGACGCACAGGAACCAAAAAGCTTGCCAAAACAGAAATAATTTAATAATTACACGATGTGAACAAACTTAAACAGTAGCCATTCAGTATTATGAAAAAAAGGATTCCACTTTTACGCACTTTGACGTTAAAAAAACTATGGAATCATTGTTTAAACATTTTTTCACTATTATTATCGTGCCGTACCTCCGTCAGGAATAACATTATAATCCGTTTTTAGCTCGAAAAAATCGGTCGCATGAGTGAAAAGATCAACCTTTTCGGAAATTGGCCGCCATCTTGAATTCTGAACTTCTTGTTCAGATTTCGAGATGCCAACATCGATATTCGTGTTCAGCAGGTCTAAATTAGTAAAAAACGCCTATTTGGCCAAATGTTGTCTGAAATGCCCCTAGAACCTGTTAAAACGCTGCTTTTATAAAAGTGAACCAGTCTATAATAATGAACGGGTCAATTTCACAAATATCACATGTTATGGCACTACCTATACCACACAGTATACAGGGTGACAATTTGAAAACTTACCACCCCCCATATCTTAGTAAATAAACGAGATATTTAAAAAAATCAAAATCCGTTTCGGTAATTCGGAGGGGGAATCACAATGACATAGTTGGCGACGCACCCCCTCCAACCCCCTGCGCCCCAGCCACCCCAACTTTTAAATCTTAAATAGTGACCCCCCATGTGTGATACGTCGTTGGAAAGCTCTGAAAAAATGCTTTCCAACCATACCAAATAGCATTACATTTAGGTTAGTAATTATCGTGCAAATCAAAAAATAAACATGGAAAATCGTATTTAACTTGAACTTCCAAAGCCGACTTGACAGCAACTCATTTTTGATCGCCAGTTATAATCTATTCTAAAACTCTTGTCGAACCTTTCCTATGTTGGTTTTGCAATATTTCGACATTCTTGAATTATTCTCTGTCTTAGTTCGTCTAATGTTCGCCGGTTGCGTTTTAAATACGACAGATTTCAAATGTATCATATTAGTTTATTTTTTGATTTGCACGATAATTACTAACCTAAATGTAATGCTATTTGGTATGGTTGGAAAGCATTTTTTCAGAGCTTTCCAACGACGTATCACACATGGGGGGTCACTATTTAAGATTTAAAAGTTGGGGTGGCTGGGGCGCAGGGGGTTGGAGGGGGTGCGTCGCCAACTATGTCATTGTGATTCCCCCTCTGAATTACCGAAACGGATTTTGATTTTTTTAAATATCTCGTTTATTTACTAAGATATGGGGGGTGGTAAGTTTTCAAATTGTCACCCTGTATATGTTGGCCGTGCCTATACTGTTCTATGTGAAATGTAAAGAATAGAGCACAATCTATAATGCCTCGATTCAGACACAATCACACAATTATAGCTGTATTTACTTCACCTTGGGATTTCATATCAATTACAACTTTGGAACGCTAACTCGCCAGGTAAATTTAGCGAGTACTAAACTCGGAGCTTGCGGGAGAGAAAACTTTGAAAGAACTTCAGTAAACACGTGCAGCACACGATCTCCAGTAATCACCGGTATTGTTCATTACCTCAGGGTATTGAGCGGTCAATCAGCGTCGATACTTAACGTTGAATAGGTCACGTGTCTTGCGTATCCGCGTGCTTTACTGTTGATGAGGCCAGGTGGGCCCCTTTTCCCACGACAAATGCCCTAGAGCAATCAACTGCGTATTATACAAATTGCCTTTCCTTTCAATTTATACCTATACAATGCGTACATAGATTCGTTTAGAGATACAATGTTTATAGTGCAGCGGTGCTTACATTTCAGATTATTTAACAATAACCCACCTGGTGCTTAAAAATTGCAACGACCCCAATATGGGCTTCAAGTACAGTATTTTATTTCAGCACCCGTGGTTTCTACATTAAAACGAACTATATAGCTACATGATCAATATTGCCGTACGTATAGAACATTTGCATGGAAAGTGTACAAAATTAAATGTGTGCATGTTTCAGCACATTCAGTACGTGAATGAATGAGAATAATTGGTCATTATTGATGTAATTGGAAAAATGAATTTGGTTAAGAGTGTTTATTTGGCAACAAAGTCTTTAGGCTTAGTTATGATATGAGGTCAAACGTTTTCTGAAATAATGCAAACGTATATAATGCAAAGTTCTATTATCATGATATACCTACTTATGCTTAATAGGTACCGTTGTGAGTTTGTCAGGTTTGTCACTACAAGGTGACAACACAAACTTCTAACTCGCAAATTACAGAGAATATAATGTGCCGTATAAGGTTACATGGACCTTCATATCAAATTTCTGATTTGAAAATTCACTATTTCCAATAGGTAGTATGTATAATGTTATTAGGAGTAATGAGCTGTGAGTAGCACACGGGTTGTAAGGTAACAGACTAGAGTTTTTCAATATCAATTTGCTTACGTCTTTGCTCTTAATTTGAAAGGAAATTCATTGTATATTTTTGTCATGGAATATTGTAATACCACAAGGCGTGTAAGTGTGCGAATATTTTTGCAAAAAGAAAATACGCTACTACATTCTTTACGGTTGGTTATCTGGTTGGCTGTCCGGCTGAGATCTCAGCAATTACAACAGCTAGAGACTTCAAATGTTCACTAAAAGTTTTCTGTTATAGTGTAGATGTGCAGACTCTAGTCTATTTTGAGTTAGATTACTCGTAAGGTGTGTTTACCCTATGGTTTATATACACCGTATACCCACAGAAACATCAAAGCTGCGTGTCGCTTTCTTATTGCCGATCGACTCGACATGTCGGTTTTGAAGCGACGCTCAAGCTGTGTGGCGGTGGTATTTTGCGTTTTTAATGAGGAAAAGGAAAATTAATATCATGGCACAACAGAAAAATGAACAGAAATTTCATGAAAAACTAGTAGATATGTTCTGGGTGGTTGTCGAGTTTAGTAGCAGCAACAAACATTTTATTTTTTTGGTTTCTTGCAATAAAAGCACTCTGCATTTCCTTTTCTCAGATTTTCTAGAATCTTTTCTGGTTCGTAAGCACCAGTGCATCGCAGTCACATCGTCGTTTTCACTTGATAACATTTTTGATGGAATTAATATAAAAAACGCGTTACTTTGATGAGACAGCTCTATGTTGCCCACTTGTGCCATGCCGAATTTGTGTCGCTGTCGCTGAGCTGTTTCCATGTAGAGACATATTTTTGGAGAGAGTTGCGGTGAAAGAAGTACCGATGTCAAACAAATACTCCAGGGGGTGAATTTCTCGGGATTCTTATGAAGGCCGTGTTGGGCTGACCGCGTTCGGCATTGTGACATTCCGGGGAAAATTTTCCCAAAAGCGTATATTCCAGAAGAGAGTTTTTTGGAGACGGTTCATACATTGTTTCCAGTTTCCACTATTCTAATTGATCATTATAATGGTTTGGAAAACGCTTAATACAAAAAGGAACAAGATACCTTATCTACAATTTTTACAAACGCAGTGAAATCGTAAAATGCCTGCTGCGATCTTTTAGAAAATAAATATCACTTGGCTATTACAAAGGATAAAATTGCTGATCGCAATATGTCACTATTTAAAAATTCTTTAATATTCTAATATTCTAAATTCTTTATACCAAAGAAGGTACTGCCAGATTTTTATGATCTTTCAATGCGAAGATCTTTTCGTTCACAAGGACCGAAATACGTAAGGCCAAAACTATACAACTAATAATGCACTTGTTTTTAAAAATATGCCAAAATTGGGTCTAGCAATACAATTGTAATGGCTCGAGGGACAATGAAAAAAAAGACTGTAAATAAACAAGCGTTATAAGATGCTTCTTAACGAAAACACCCCCTTAACGGCCGATTAATTTCATTTTAAGTTCATTTAAAAATCGATGTAGGGACATATATGGAGAGATAAACAAGAAAATGACAAAAAAAGTCAACATACACTTTCATGTAGTGTCGTCTGAGATTATTGTCTTCCAATTCACAGACGCTTTTTCGGAACAGACTTATTTTTATTTTTACGAGCCGTAGTACTGATTGCACGTATTAGTTTCGCGCAATTAAGACAAACGCGTGCTAGAGAATAATTTGTACTTACATTCGTAATTACCATTTAAACGTGTATATAACTCTATGAATAATTCATTTTCAGTCCAGAAATAATTCATCTTACATTTATTGAATGTTGAACATGCTCATTCTAAAAATAATGGACCGCTTCGTGCCTTTGAGTTATTTGTTCCGTATGTTAAAATATCAGTTCCTCGTAAACAGTCTGTAAATACACATGCAGTGCCCTTATTTTGCAACATTTCTGTATATATGTGTGCATTTAATTTCCGCTGGCCTTCTACTTACTACATTGTGTTTAAGTTTTACAATTTGCAGGTTTGTCTACGGCTATAAATACACCTTATAACAAACTCTGCTTAATATTATCGAGTTCCCAAAAATAACTGCATACTAAAAGTGTAGGTATAGAAATATGATTGATCACTACTGTTCGCTTTACGCAAATTTTATTGAGAAATAAAGTTTTTTTGAATGTATCGTTTATTATTGCATCAGTGCTAAAGGTCTCTAAATAGAAAAACAAGCGCACCGTTACCGGTCTGTTAACTAATGGAAACTTCAAAGAGTTGATATTTGTAAATAAAACCAAATTGCCACTTGCTTGGGCTATTTAAATGACATAGTTTTTAAGTAAGTATGAACTGCTTTTCTCTTTTTATTTAATAGGATTCGGCATCATTCAAACCCCTACTTTATACACACTACACTTTCTTCACGTGAATTGTTCACTTCCGGTTTAAATAATACACATTTAAATATAGCTGCCGTTTTATTATTATTACTTACAAGTTTGTTAATCAGCTAAAGCGTCTTTAAAACCTTATCGAAAGCTGTAGGAAGGCGTGGATGCAATCAAAACAATAAATCAGTATTTCCATTTGTTTTTCCGTTAGACAACGCAACGGGAGAGTCCAGACAGCAGCGGCTATCTGTCGGTGGACGCTAGAAATTGTGATAAGAGAAGTTCAGGCAACGGTAACCGGAACTACCCGCCTGCGCTTCCGCCGGAACGGCATCCCTTGTGCACCGGTCGTAGGAATGATAGGTGAACGAAGTGATTGGTAGCGATTACAGACGATATAGATGTTTGTCGGAAGATAAAAAAGACAGGTGATTCGTTGCTTTTTCTTTCTATGTGATTTAGTTGCTTGTAAAATAGCCAAACGCTCACGTTCGTGTATAGAAAAATCTTTAAAATACAAGACGAAGACGTTGCATTGGATCGAAAGCAGACATCGCAATAATTACCTATGTGTTGGAATAGATCGCCTTTAGGTAATAGTACTTATAACGCCATTAATTGAATATTATAAAGGGTTGATTGGTACTTTGGAAACTTTTGTTAAATCTTATTTGGGAGTAACTTTAAGGATTGTGGTTTTTGCATTCTTTGAGCAATATGTTCACTTTTCATTACCTAAATATGATACATTATTGAGCAACAACATGTGTAGTGTAAAGTAAAGGTGTCAAGGTACAGACGACAAATTTGTTACAGCGCGCGCGGCAAGTTTGATTCGTTGGAGGCATTTTGTTGTCAATGAGTGCGCACCTAAAGAGCGAAGAGCCCGAATTTTCACAGAAAAATGTTTGTTGGAATGTATTCAGCGCGCGCTTGGTTTGTTCGGGGCATTTTGTTGCAATTTGCAAGTGAGTACGCACTTTAAGATAAGGTGCGCACCTGCGATTTGCTGTCGCGCGATCGTTTAGTCCCAAAATAAAACCCTTATTTTTAAACAAAGATAATATTCTAAGAGCTGGCTACGGAAAAAAGTGACTTATCGCTACATGGCTGATTTTTTGTGTAAAGTATCGATTAGAATATATAGTGAAGTAGAAAAAGTCATGTCTGCCAGAGAGATCCCGTGGCTTAAGGTTGGGAGGGGCGGTTAAATATGTCAAATTTTAATAAAACTGCCGATATTCCGACTATATTTACCTCTGGCGTCTTTATTTTGAATCTGACGCAAAAAATTGATGACACTTTTCTGTAGAGCTCATCAAGGCACTTCTTTTTTATATTTAACATTTTCCGCTATGAAGCTTACTTTCTGAGAAAAGTGCAAATTTAGAAAAATTATAAAATGAAGTGTTTAACTGCGTTCAATTTAAAATTTCTCAAAAACTAAGAAACTCACAAAAAAATTGTTATAGACTTTTTTGTAGAGCTTCTCGCTGGCAGACGTGACTTTTTCTACTTCACTATGTATCAGCATACTTTACACAAAAAATTAGCCATGTAGCGATAAGTCACTTTTTTCCGTAGCCAGCTCTCCGTCTAAATGCACTTGCGATTATAAAATGGCAGGAATTAAAGAGATGCAACGTGTTTACATGCTCTACTTACCTAAGGGTGCGTTTATGTTGGAGCCGCGATAAATGATAAAAGCGTCGATAGTAGCGAAGCGAAGAAGTGTAAATGTACTTAGCATAGGTCCGTTTATATTGGAGCAGTGCGTTAATCATTCTTAAGTCACCGTCCACCGACCAATGATAATAGCGTCGATAATCTCTGCACGCATTTACTTCGTTTTTGTCGAGTATGGGTGTAGAACTTTTAATCAGTGAAATTTTTGTCAGGCCTCCATTATCGAACCAAAATGACAAAAACCACCATAATAGGTTCATTCTGGAGAAATAGTGGAAGGAGTTGGCACTAAATTGAAAAAAAATAAATAAAAGGTTTTCGCCTTATAGCAAGTAACTTTAGTACATTTTTATTATACTTCATTGAAATCACCTTATTTACACCTAAATAATGGTATCTGGCCTTTTCCAGGCTAGCGCACGGAAAAACGTTTCCCGGTCACTTTGATTCTTTCGGTGCGCTGAATATAAATACCCAAAATATTGCTTACAATACAAATTTACAGTATAATAAAAAATATCGTTCATTACATGTCCAGAAATGCTTTTTCCGTGCTTGCATGACTTTTTTGAATGAATTTGTCACGCGCGCACGGAAAAAGCCTGCTTTTCCGACTCGTAATGAAATATACTATTTCAATGAATTGATCAGTACCTACTTCCCGAAAAGTCATGTAACGGACTATATACGTTATGTGTACCAACGAAAATAAGTTAAGCCATAAATATTCTTAAATAAGAAACTTAGCACTGCGCAATCCATGCATGCGCTCACGTGATGTTTAAAATATCCGATATGTTTGCCTTTACTAGAAGATTTTTGGTTCAAGTTTCAAAAAAATATCTTGATAAATAAGAAAAATGACATTGCGCATGCCCACATCTGATTTTTACAATATGCGATATGCTTGTGTTTACTAAAAGAATCTTTGATAAAAATTTCAAAAAAATATCTCTATAAATGGAAGTTGACATTGCGCAGTCTGCGCATATTAATCGTCAAGATTTTTCTTGGTTGAGGTATGTACCAGAGCTATAAGATTCCGAATGCAAAAAGAACGAACCAAATTCGTTGAATGAAGGTCTCCATTTTGTAGTTTGTTGAATGATAAAATGATTTAGAAAACTGACAAACTAGGTTTATTTATTAAAATTTTTTTCTCTAAAGGCGATCGATTTCGAGAATATACCCATCATCTATAATTTCTGCATACCACTTAACGCACGGCCTGATGATGGGTATATTCCCGAAATCGATCGCCATTAGAGAAAAAATTTTAATAAATAAACCTAGTTTGTCAGTTTTCTAAATCATTTTAACGAACCAAATATCTTGAAATCCTTAAGAGTAGTTAGGCCTCGGATGGATGAGAAGGTGTTCGACTGTCAATCTTGTTTGGCGTGTGTCGCAGCTAGGGGGGTCTTCACGGGTATTTACGAAGGTATGTGTCAGTCGTGTGTGTCCTAGTCGTAATCTGTTGATTATGACCTGAGATCTTCGTTGTGTGGGTATAGGCAAAGTGGGTTGTGTCAGGGGTTTCACTTGTTTAAGATGGGCGTCTGTCAGATTCCATTTCTCCTGCCATTGGTTGTTGATGATTTTCCAAAATTGGTTCTTTAGGTCGTTTGGCAGGAACAAATCTGTGATTGGTGTGTTTTGTGTCGTAGCTTGTTTAGCTGTTCTATCTGCATCCTCATTCCCGGGGATTCCGATATGTGATGGTGTGTATAGGAAAATTATTGAATTGGGCAGGTTATGGATTTTTCTTCGAATTTCTTGGACAAGTGGATTTTTGGAGTATATTTGCGTTAGGCTTAAGATCAAGCTGAGGGAGTCTGTGCATATCACATAGTTTTCTTGCTGATATAATGTTATGTAGTTTTCGTCATCCCATACTGTTATTTCAATTTAACTCAACTCATTTGACAAGTGAAATGTCAGTCGTAACGGACGGCGTCCGTTAAAAAATAACGGACGCATATGCGACCGTTAAAGGAACAATGTTTTATTGAAATTTAAACAACTAGTTATAATAATAAATAAATAAATGGATATGAAAATTAAAGTGACAGTTATTGCTAGAAATCTGTAGACCATCGTAGAAACTTGAGGACCACTAGCACCTGTGGATATTACACTTTATGAAGAAGCTGTGGCTATGGATGTTGTAATTTCAGCGTTTCCATCGGAACTTTGAAATAGTTGTTTGGTGATTTTTAATCGCTTCGAAGAAACTTTTGTCCATAATGAATTGGGCGAGTACATATCCGATTTTCCCTTTACGTACGCTAATAACACGTCTTCGTTTACTGAATTGATCCTCTTAATCTTAAACCGTTATACTTGAAATCTTCGTATTCTTTATGATATCGCTCCCTGTTTTTTCTGGTAGCAAATCGACACTTGCAGCCATGGAATCTGCTAATACGTCTTGAGGAATATTGCTATTTCGTGCATATTTTTGGAAAAACGTCGTACAGCTTCTCAGCACGCATTTTTAACGAATTGTTTACTTTTAAGTAGTTGCGCCCATGACAACAGCTAACAGGTGACCATAAGCATACGATGATCAAGATAATTATTATTTTAACTATTACGAAAATATGGATCTTTATGAAGTCAAAATATATAATTTCCAGATGATGGGATGACGAAAAATCTTGAACGACACACGGCCGATAGGCAAGTAACGGACTTGTTAAGGCCCTGAAACCATGGCACTTCCCTCCTGGAATGACATAGCTCAAAATACTGCACTCCCTTGATTTTCCCTAAGTTTTCTATGTAGAGATTATATTCCGCCATTATATTGTTGAGTACCACAGGGTTCTGTTCTGGGTCCCTTACTATTCATATACTATATAAACGATCTACCTGGTGCAATTACATCCAAGAGTGGTGATAATATTGTTATGTTTGCGGATGACACTAGTTATCTTTTTTCTGGGGATAGTATGAGTGAGGTAGTCGAGAACGCACAGTCTTCAGTAAATAGTGTCGTTCAATGGATCAATAGTAATAAGTTAGTTCTCAATGCTAGTAAATCATTAATTATAAATTTCAATCTGCGTGAGATCATAAGGAAGGAATCTCTGTTAGTTAAAACAAGCAGGAAATCAATTCCTCAAGAGAAATGTACCAAATTCTTAGGCATCTATCTTGATAGTAATTTGAAATGGAATACCCATATAGACAGTTTATCCAAAAGTTTAGCGTCAAGTGCCTATGCAATATTTAAATTAAAATCTTTTAGTAGTGACAAAGTGCTGTTAAGTTTTTACTATGCGCATTTCTACAGCAAAGTTAAATATGGTATTCTATTTTGGGGGAGATCTAACTTAACTCATAGGATTTTCCTAATTCAAAAGCAAGTAGTGAGATCTATAGTGGGAGTAAAGAAGAGAACATCATGCAGAAATATATTTAGACAACTTGGACTATTACCTGTTCCTGCTATATATATTCTAGAAATTCTGATGTTTGTAAAAGAAAATCCAAAGGAGTTTTCTGTTAATAACTATAATCACAGTTACAATACACGGCGTGGTAAGGATTTCTGCATTCCTGCGCATAGACTAAGTATGTCAGAAAATAATCCGAGATATATGGGCTCATTACTTTTTAACAAACTCCCAGAACGTTTCAAGTCTGAAACCCGACATAAACAATTTAAGTTTCAGGTAATGCATTTTTTATTGTCCCAGTGTTACTATTCAGTGGAAGAGTATTTGTCAGATTCGTGTACTTAATTACATTTGGTATCGTTAGTAATACAATTATGTATGTTATATTTTATTCAAATTATTTAGTTATGTGATATTTTACACAACCTCTGTCATTGACTTGATCAATATCATGTTACATGGTCTAATGGTCTAATAAACATTATTATTATTATTATTATTATTATTATTTTTTTTTTTTTTAGGTATGGCTTCGACTACTTGGGTCTTCTCGCCATTCATACACATACCTTCCAAGTAAAAAGTAAGTATTTTAGAACTTTATATTTTTATACATTGCTGTATATCCCTATTGCTTTCAGGAACTTTAGCACATTCTTCAAGTTTGGTATTTCGTTAAGGTTGCTTCTAACATCTTCCTTTAGGTTAAACCTATCACGCTGATTTACATACTTAACACAATCACAGATTACATGCTTCACAGAGAGATCAACATTACACGTATTGCATCGCGGCCTGGGATCACCCGTCAAAAGATATTGGTGCGTGACATTTGTGTGGCCTAATCTTAACCGATGTATCTTTATTTGTTCATCTCTACGAAAATCTTTCAGGTATAGTTTTTCCTTCACCGATAGTTTAACATGTGATAGGGATGTACTTTGTCTTTCCCATTTGCCTTGCCAGATTTCTATTATTTTTTGTTTAAGGTGACATTGTACGTCCGTCATTTTGACATGCTCCTCATCAATTCTTGGACCTGTTATTGCAATTTTCGCTGCTCTATCAACCATTTCATTTCCATTAATGCCAGAATGTCCAGGTACCCAAACAAAAACAGGTCTGACATTATGCTCACTCAGGTCCACCAAACAACCTTGGCATAAACGAGCCAGAGGATCTCTCGTGTATATATCTTTTACAGCATTTATGGCATTTAAGGAGTCGCTAACTATCAAATATGTTTTATTTGTAGGTTCTACGGGAATGTGTACCAGAGCCTTCCATAATGCAAACTGTTCCGCAGTATACACCGAGGTTATAGGGTTTAGGGCCCAGGAGTGGACCACACCATCAACTACAATGGCGGATCCCGCCCCTTGTTGGTTTTTCGAGCCATCAGTAAAGATAACCGTTTTATTTGTGTAGTTGTTAGCGATCTCCTCAAATAGACGTAAGTATTGTGACTTTGTTGCTAAATTTCTGTTTAGATTCTTAAGGTCTAATTTTACTTTAATTTTAGGTATCAACCACGGGTAGCAATTGTACTGGTTTTTCTGCACTAGGTGAGGTATTGTTTCGTGTAGTTCCCCCAGGATCTCTTTAAACCGTATCCCGAGCGGTCGTGGGATAGTTGGCCTAGCGTCAAAAACATTTCCGTCTGGAAATAGGAAAACATTGTTCGGGTGAGTGGGATCTGATTTTATTTTAACCATATAATTGATCATCAGCTGTTGTCTTCGCGTATCCAATGGAGGCAAGTTCGATTCACAATAAAGACTGTGTATAGGAGTGGTAGGAAACGCGCCTAAACAATACTTTATTCCAGTATTATGCACCCTATCTAATAGTAATAGCGACGATTTACGGGCTGATGCATATACAATCGCTCCATAGTCGATTTGCGACATAACTAAGGCCCGGTATACGTTTATTAGCATTTGCACCTCAGCACCCCATTTGGTACGCGATAATACCTTGATGATATTCATGGTTTTCATACATTTTGTTTTCAGGTGTTCAATATGCGCGTTCCACGTTAGTTTGCTATCAAACGTCAATCCCAGAAATTTTGTCGCTGTCACACACGCAACTGGTCTATTTCCGATATAGAGTGACGGATCATAATGTGGTCTGCGCAATTTACAAAAATGAACGCATTTAGTTTTTTCCCTGGAAAATTGGTATCCGATTTCACTTCCATTGCGCACAATGTTGTTGATCGCATTTTGCAGTTTAACGTTTATCTGGCCTACAGTGGCCCCGGAGCAATATATCGCCAAGTCATCAACATATAGAGCCCGAGAAACACCAGGCTCCACTCCGTCCGCAATCTCGTTAATTGCAATCAAAAACAGTGTACAGCTCAGCGTGGAGCCTTGCGGTACACCGTTTTCCAGGCGTTGAACTTTTGACAAAGTGTTTCCTATCCGCACCCGGAAATATCTATCGGTCATAAACGATTTAATAAATTTAGGTAAGTTACCCCTCGGACCGTATTTGTGCAATTTATTTAATATTCCATGCCTCCAGGTCATATCGTAGGCTCCCTTTATATAAAAAAATACCGCTACGAGGTGTTGTCGTTTCCTGTGAGCTTCCCTTATCGAGTTCTCTAATTCGACTAGATGGTCTATTGTCGATCGGCCTTTTCTAAAACCTGCTTGGTAAGGCGCTATCAAGTTGTTCTTCTCAAGGTAAAATTGAAGCCTTTTGTTTACGATTTTTTCCAAAAGTTTACCTAAGCAGCAAGTCAAACTTATTGGTCGATAACTTGCGGCGTGTAATGGATTCTTTCCGGGTTTATGTATTGGAATTATAGTAGCCATCTTCCATTGTTCCGGATATACGCTGTGGCGCCATACGTCATTAAATAGCTCTAGTATAGATGACCTTATTTGAGTTGTGAGATGAACTAACATTTCGTTACTTACTTCATCAGGACCTGGAGCGGTGTTCTTAAGTTCTCCAATGGCTGAGTTTAGCTCATCCATGGTAAAAGGAACATTATACTCGAGATCATGATCCGTATCAAAGTCGAGAAGCACTTCACGTTCCGTTTTGTGTAGTGCAAATTGCAGGCTATAATTATCGTTGCTACTCGTGCTAGCAAAATGGCACGCAAGTAGGTCAGAAATCTCAGTTTCATCGTCAAGAACATCGCCGTTTTCTCTTTTAAGAAAATTTATTTGCTGATAACCAGCACCTCCCGATATAGCTTTTATCTTGCGCCACACCTGCTGTGTATCTTGTGCTGATGTTATTGTTGATGTGTACTGATTCCAGCTATTTCTTTTGCTCTCCAACACAATACGTCTGCTCACTGCTCTGGCTCTTTTAAACTCGATATGATTAGCGATAGACGGTTCCCTCTGGTAGCGTCTGAAAGCCACTTTTTTATTTTTTATTGCATTTTTTACTTCGGGACTCCACCATGGTAATGGTCGTTTAATCTGTTTATCACCTGTTTTGGGAATGCTAACTTCGGCTGCTTGTTTTATACATGTTGTTATTGTCTCGACGTTTACAGGATCGGGTGCAACAAGACGACTGGAGAATAGGTTCCAGTTTGCCCTACTCATTATCCATTTCTTATATGTAGTCTTTTCCATTTCCGGAACATCCGTTTGAATTAGAATCGGGAAATGGTCGCTATTATGTAGATCGCTTATTACCTCCCACTTGAGATGAGGACTTAGACTGGTAGTGACTAGAGTAAGGTCAATCGCCGAAAAGTTATTTGACCTAGCAATGTGATGTGTAGGTGACCCAGTGTTGAGTATAATCACATCATTTCTAGTTATCCAACCTTCCAGAATTCGCCCTTTACTACTCGTATATTCGGATCCCCACATCGGGTTATGGGCATTGAAGTCTCCCGTAATCATAAAAGGTTTTAGTAGTTGATTCACTAGCTGGTTGAATTCTTCAATTGTCCAATTAGCATCCGGTAGATAAACATTACAAATAGTTATTCGCCATGGTAGAATTAACTTTACAGCAACAGCCTGAAGACTTGTATTAAGTTGAACATTTTCATATATAACATTGTTGCGTAAGAGTATTAACACTCCCCCACTACTTCTTTGTTCATTAATACCATCTCGCCGTTCTACTTTGAAACCATTCAACGTATAGGGCTGATTGTGACCGAGATGGGTTTCTTGAACGCAAAAACACATCGGGTTATGTTCGTGCAATAGCATTTTGAGATCACAGTAGCGAGTTATTATACCTCTGCAGTTCCATTGTATGATTTTGTTATTATCCATTGTTAAGATAGTTTATATAACAAAAATATCACAGATGTTAATAATAATCACTAAAATGCTCACAAACACATAAAATAAAATACAAAACAAGAGATTTTTTTTTTTTTTAATCACAGATTTTTATATCATTATTATTATTATTATTATATTTTTCCTGATTGCTGCAATATGATCTAATGGTGGCATTCTACTGATGTTGGATTCTAAACAAGTTGCATTTTTTGTGGATCTACTGCTTCATTTGCAGTAATACCCCTATGCCTATAACTGTGTTTCAGCACAAAATACGACCAAAAATGATAAATTCATTTGTAAAACACTTACATAAACACAGAATTTTATAAATTATCAACCTGTAACTTAAACCCCAATGAGAGAAACGTGTTAATAATTTATTGATAGTGCAAGAAACTTACATTAATGCTAATAGGCTAATACAGTACATCCTTATAAATTTCCAGCGGGACATTATGACCTACAGGCTAGGTGGTAATCGCCACTCGCCCCCCACCCCCCGGGCCAGTCCGCCCCTGAGTATGTAAGGGCTAGTTTTTATCGAAAGACTTTTTGAGGGTTTGTAAAATACTAAGCCAATCAGTTATGATAGAGATATTCCTAGTTTTGTATTTTAAGGCTGTTTTCAATGCTTCAATAATTTTATTGTCAAGTAGGTAACACATTCAATTTGTATTAGTTATACATATTTCGTACAACTTATCCAAATTTAATGTGTAAATTACTTGCAATATTATTACTTTTGCTAGTTTGAGACAATGGTAAATTTTAAATTCATTCGGTTTATTTATCACTTATCCAACTAAATTATATATTCCATTACAACCTAATCTTCATTTAAACACAAATTGGGGGAGGAAACGAATATTTTTACAATTTACACGTTTATTTTTTACATAAGTTTGCATAATTCAAAACAACAATAGCAGTCACAAACAAAACCAATCAAACATCATTTTAGGTGACGTTCGAAAGCGAATAAATCGGGTGGCAAGCAAAACGCAAACGGATAACGAATGTGTTCCCTGGTTTTGCAATTACATAGTTTAATTCGAACGTAATTTATAATTCCGCATTGTCATGCATATGATGTGCGCAGTTTACTAAATGGATGAATGTTTTGTATCGTGTAGGTAAAATGAAGGTAGAAAGGACAAAAAGCTGTCTGTTGACGCGTGAATCATGAAAGCTAGCACAAACGCTCGTATTTAACGAAATATGTGACTGTTATGAATATCGATGAACAACGCTTCCGTGAATTTACAAAAATATTAATTTTTGATAATTTAAAAACGTAAAGTTCTGATGATGAAAAGATACTACTCACTTAACGACCTTTGTTAGTAGTGCTTAAAACAGCAGCACTAATTAATCGACTGAAATCATATTTCAAACTTATTACTGCACCAATACATTCCCAGGTCTTAAATAATAATATAATTTTTATAAAGGTTGAGATTCTACAAGCTCTATAGCTGTATATTTGTCTTCCTTTCTGTGAATCAACAGAATACGACTCGTTAGCATATTATACGTGATGCTATTAATTTTTAATCAGAACTCTAGTGCTAGTCAACAATGGGGATGCAAATAATATACAGGGCGATTAATGAGCACCCCGATTAATGGTAGTTGTGATACGAGTCTGAGATTCTGCGATTTCTAAAAACGCGTACGTGATTTTTCAGTGTTTACTCTTGTTACTTGTATGACTTTTTGATGGATATAACATGTTCCCATACCTAAGAGCTCTTTCACATCCGATTTTTTACCGACCGGTAAACTGATGGACCGGTGAAATTACTATGGATACTGCAGAAACACACTAAGTTATATTTGAGAATTCACACTTATTGACGTCCGTAAAGAAATCGGCCCGACACAGATGCACGAACGGATGGGTTTCTACTCAACCGTCACCTTGACCGATGAAAAAAACGGAGGGTGTATTGGAATCACATGAAGGCTAATGGACACGTTAAGACTTTGTAACGTTATTTTCTTACCGATTGAAATTCTTGATTTAAATACCATTTAAGTAACCTTCGCTTCGTACTCTTATTTAAATTCTTTTTGCTCGTAATTTAAATTCAAAATTACTTACTCCACCTAGGCATGGCCTTTTGTCCACTGGTTTAGATGTAAGTGGTTCCTGTTGTAAATTTGTTCCAAGTGTTATAGCTTTCTAATTACAGTAGTTCTTTAGTTTGCCGTTAGAGGCTATCCGAGTGTTCGAAGTTTCTTTTACAATACTGGTTTGCCTTGTCGCTTGAGTTCCCGCTTTGTACCTTGCACTTAATTCTATCCCTTCGTTAATTTAGTATTGCGTGCAGTTGTATTTCATTTCCCCCCTTTGGGATGCCATTACTTTTACTGACTTTCGTATTACTGTAGGGGATTAGTGTTTTCGCTGTTACATTTATCTTTGAGTGGTTTCTCTTTCTTCTGATGTATGTGGGTGTACTACATTGAATCGTTTTTACGGATCTGTATTTGCATATAAATAGTACGAGATATGACGATTACGCAGCATTCTTTTCTTAATACGTATACTTTTTAGGGCTGTACCTTTCCATCAACCCTCAAGTTTACCTTCCCTCACAGTCTTCTCATTGTTTCTCTTAAGTTTTTCTTTTAAATTACCTTTTTCGTTATGGTGCATCTGGATATTACGCGCTACCTACGCAATACGTGTGTGACATCTCACTTTCACTTGGACCCGACATTTTATTAGGATTGCTATCAGCGAGTTACGCCATGGAAGAGTTTCTACATTACCGACTTGGAAAATTCTACCTAAATTAACCATGTGAATCTACTTCATTCTACCAGCATTACCACCGGCTTCAAGTTTGCACTTGAAGATGTACCGATTTGTTCCTTCCGAGACCCGATTTTGTAGAAGATTACTTTTGTTACTTCGAGAATTCATTCCTCTTAGTTCGAATACATTGTATCTTTCAGACTAACTGTGTTATTATACCGATATTAGCTAACCGTTGCTTTGTGTATAGTTTTTCTAGGCCCATAGTAGTAAGTAGGAAAGAACGGAATAGCCTTTGCAGTCCTATTTCCGTAATGGAAGTAAAATATGGAAACGGACTTTGTATGTATTCGACTCTCCTGTGCATGGAGGAATATCCGCGACATGTGGTTGATTGCGAGAACCTACGCCACCACATTATTTGTGTAGTTAAGCGATTTGACGATACAGGAAATGTTGCTTATGAAAAATCCCCAGGTTGCTAAACAGTTGCTAACGAGGCGATGGTAGAAGATGTACGTGCTCGTCTTGAACAAGTTCCCAAAACTACCGATCTTGGAGTGCTGAAAATCCGCCGGTTTATATTGAAGCTCCGCTCCGCTTCATTCTCTGAAAGTAAACGTGTGGTGAGCGATGTCGAGAAGGCGAATTGTGGGGCCGATATTCTTTGACAATAATGTTAATGTCGAACGTTAGTACCATGAAATGTTACAAGTGTTTATTGGTGAACTTCACGACGACGAATTGCAAGAAGGTTTAATAACATTCTTACAACAATATTCTGATGACTAAATTGTTGGAAGAAACCTGATCTAACGCCCTTGGATTACTTTTTATTTGGTCATCTAAAAAACGATATTTATAGAAATCGTTTACACACCATTGAAGTGCAGCTATGCAAGCGACTTTTCATATGAACATAACACAACCGCAAATTTCGAAAACATGAAGAAGGGAGGGGATTTGTGTCTCCTTAACGGGAGTGACCACTTCAAACATTTATTGTAATTGGCAACTGTTGCTCATTATTCTATTCGTAGAAGAAAGTAAATCACGTTTCAGTTACAAACTAATGTTTGCTATGTAATTTCAAATAATTTGGAAACTAATAAATAACTATTACATGATTGCTTTTAATAATCGTTTTAGGGCTATGTTACACAGACGACGAGACGGCACACCACATACTCTGTGAATGTCCCGCTCTAGTCCAACTGAGACGATCCATGTTGGGGGAATCCTGGCCGGACATGGCTACGATTAGAGCCGCCTCCCCTTCCAGCGTCCTAAGGTTCATCTCACGTGTAGGATGGCTTGAGTGAAGTTGAGGGGTCGGGCGACCCTAGTTAGGGAGGTAGTACAAAGGGCCCGAATGTGAGGCCTATGTACGCGTGGACCATGTTCACCCTCCTATCGTAATCCAGAATCCAGGGCTATGTTTAGTATAGCTACAGTATCATTTGTGTTGCGGCAAATGTCATGTTTTATAAGAGCGGTACAGGCAATGATTAATGATCGCTCTGTATATGTAGGAATACGGTTCTATTAATTTTTATTTGTAACGTTTAAGTCAAACTTACACTCAATGCAGTGGAAAAAATAAATAGACACAATCCTTACTCGTATTAAACTAACTGTTAATTTCCGTAACCAATAAAATCGTGTGTAATTTATTGATATAGGGTTGGACGACACGATATCCAGTAAACCTACCGACTAACTATACATACCATTTATTGGTTACTTGTGTAGGTAATGAATTTCCCATACCTGCAAATAAAAAATATATAAGAATGATTATTATAAAAAGTTGTGTTTGATAATTACATATACAATAGACGTTCTAATTAGCTGATATAATGCGTTTTAGATTTACGTAGGTATATTAAGCGCAAAATCTTTTAAAAAAACCTTAATCTTAATAATCCCATTTACGGAGTTTTATTACACAACATTGTTTTTGACACTTTGCATTAAAAAATGTCCATGCCCACCCTAAGGTGCTAATGTTTTCACTTTGCGTTTACAAGAAGAGACGCTCAGGAAATTAAATTTTGCTCGTAAAGAAATAAGGTGAGGTGTCTTTCTGCCGTTGACGGTCTGAGTGACGCTTCTAATGGAAGAGCAGATGCTCTGAATGAGCAATTTGGTTTTAATTTTAGCAGGTGGAATTTTGTATTCGACGTTTGTTTTGCAGTCCATTTTCTTACGTTGTGATAGAATGGGGTGGTTCTCCGTTTCATATACCGAGATTTATGCTTTGACATACTTTGTTGACAATTCAGGTTATGTCAACTCTCGCTTTTAATGGTTTTTTAACAACGTGTGTTAAAGTAAAACGAAGTGGGTAAATATTTGTTTACTACGATTCGCGAACGTCTCTTCCATGTCACATTAATTTCAGTCACGTTTTATTTTAACAGCGTTTATACCTTGATATATTAGAAATGACATCAAAATTGACAAGAGTTTAAGTATAGAACGAAGACAAATGGCTTTATCTTAATTGAAAGTTTTTACTCTAGAAATAGTGAAAATTAAATTCCCATCCTAATAATTTATCACAATATCTTAAAGATTGTAGTAACTTGGCCCAACACTGGAAAGTGTACTCATAAATCACACAAGCTCGAGAGTATAGGATGTTTATTCACCAAATTCTATTACCACACGCATTATAATTATGCAATTAACACGCATTCTGTTTAAAATAGGTTAAAACCATGTTGTTGTAATTCGTTACTGATATGATAACATATTTTCAAACTTTACATACTACACCTACGCACCTTACACAGTGTGGTAAATTCCAAAAGAAGATTATATATTTCTTATAACGTTAAATTAGTTATTACTTTTCCGCATGCGCAGAAGTAACTTTCTTATTTGTAATCCGATTCTACTGAGATTTTAACATAACACCTTTGAATACAGAGAAATTGATCCATTACATTAAACTTGTGAAATGCGCAGAGTTAATTTTTCATTTCTGGACTGATCTTACCGAAATGTTAACAGAAACACCTGTTAATGAAAGCAAATTGGTCGATTATATTAAATATGTTAAAAGCTGCTTTTGCGCATGTGCATTAATACATTTTTTATTTTTGGACTAATTTTGTGAAATTTAACCGAATGTACTTCTTATAATTGACATTTAAATTGAAAATATCTACATTGATTAGGTATTTCGCTCAATAAAACGCCAAGCGGCGCATGAGAAGTAAATACAATAAAATGAAAGTGCTGGGACTCCACAGATGCTAATGTGCGGAAAAGTTAAGTTTTGAAGAAACTTATTTATTGTGATTTGTTTTTAATCGTTGCATTATTGTAAAATAATCAAAATATATGATACCGACCAAACATTAAATGACATAGTTTCTACTTTGTTTTAACTAAAATATCTAATCATTCAGTTTATTCAGTTTATTGTTATACCCTATGTAACAAAATGTGGAAAATTGGCAGTTTAATTAAAACAAAAACAATTATTCTTTATTGCAATTGAAGGCGTTTCAAAAATTATTTTAACTCAAAAAATGATGCTCCATTTGAATAAAAATGGTCCATTGAACATCTAAAATATAATTTAACATAAGATGTGGGTTGGCGCTGTCTTCATTCTAAGGTTTGACTTTAAATTTATCAAGTTTGTCTCAATTTAACCAAATAGAACGGACGGAGTATATGTTATATGATATATCAAACAGTTTTATAAATCTTAAAAAAATTGCCCTACAACTTCCTTTGTACCACCATGTCAAATCGAACATTGATTACAGATCTTACTTACCGAATTTAATTAATATTGTATATTTATAGATTTAGAACAATACTTCCACATTAATGGCATTCGCCACTTATAATAGGCTATACGATTGCATTAATTTAAAATTAGTGTTGTAGTGGTTATTAAATTAACATTAAATGGTTTTAATCTCGACGTACATTAAATGTGCGATAGATTTGCTCTATGTGTGTAATCCAGTTACCTGAAATTACACATTAAAAGTCTTATTTATGGTAGTATTGATTATAGCATTTATGACTAACGGTGAAACAAGAGGATTTAAAGAAAATGGAACACGACTTCCAACTCATGCAGACAAAATGGCAATATTTTTATCGTGTTGTTAATGCATAGATGTATAAAATTACAGTAGAAAGTACTTTTTTATTAGATTAATAAATTTAATTTATACAGTCGCATAAGACTTTAGTGAGTTGGATTGATAAAATATACGTAAATCGGGGATCTTGTTTGAGTTACCTCTTTCTTCCGAAGCGAAGGGCGGTTTAGTACAAGAGAAGAGGGTTGATGTGATGCACCTACTTCATACCTTCACCCCTGATTGTATAGTGACTCACGGTTACCACTAGGGGACGGTATACCTATTACCGTTACCGGATACTGCAGCATCTGTGTGTGCCTACAGATCAAAGCAATCAAGAAACACTTGTTTAGTTTTGTATATTCAAGATACAATATTCCTTAATAGCGTTTCAGAGATCGTGTTACAAACGATATTTACTCCAATTTACCCAATCTAAAAAATCAACCCCGCACTCTGAGCAAAAGATACGACATTCTGTTCATTAGTAGTGGGTTAAAAATATGAAATTACAACTTTGCACAACTTAGTTTAGTGCACGTAGCCTGCACGCGAAATTTGTAAGAAGCATTGCAACCTTCCGAAAATAGCCGTTTTCATTCGCCCTTTTTGTAACGTTAGCTTCTTCAAATATTAGCACGAAGGATCAAACATTTTATGCCCGGAGCTCCTGTCAGACGATGAGGTACAAGAGCTCTGATTATAATGTTACAAAACGGAAACCATTATAATTAAAGAGGGATCATTTCACGTTTATTGATAAGTGAAGGAAGGCATGACCCTTTATTTTATAAGGAGTTTATTACTAAACCAACAAGATCCGAATGTGAAGTTATTTTATTACGAAAAAATTTAAACGACGCGCATTTACATGTGAGGGGATAAATGTACATTTTGCAAAGGCACCCTCTACAAAAACGTACTCATTGTGTTATAATCAGGGTGTGACGCAGCTTCTAATCTGTCTATGTTCGATGATCGGACCGTACAATGTGTCTACTGATGGAGGTGTACACCTTCCCTACAATGATAGGATTAGAGCTACCCTAACGTAATAGCATACGATGCGATGGACTGAAACTCCGTAGCGGTTCAGATTAAATGAAATTCAGATTCAGTCAGCGAGAAATCATTGGCGTTACATAATCGTAATACAAAATAACAGTGTAATATTTGATTATATTTTATATAATTGCTTCTACTTTAAGTTAAGCTAACGATATTTCAACGTTAATTTAGTGCGTGAGTAGGTATTTATTTTCAAAAAATCCTCCGTTTCAGTTCATGTTTTAGATTATCGAGTATTACAGTAACACAACGTTTGAAATAAAAATATTTGCTTCGTTACTTATAAACGAAGGTTTTGCATGCACAGTCCAAATGTACCTATTCCATTGCACTACGGAGACATTTCTGACAATTTGAGTATTTACGCATATGGCACCACGTATGAAAAATTCCGAGACGCATGACCATTGATCATACATTGGCTTCGCCGTGTATATACAACACTTGTAAAAGGTTGCAATCGCGCGACGATTTGGAATCAGTTAGCGCCATCTAAGAACTATAGCAGAACGTACGAAGCACATTTAATTTTCCATAGATATCGTATTGAAAACTCGAAATCAGGACATCGTAGAACTGCTGAAATTATATGTGTTGTATTATGTAATATAGCAATCTTTACATTTGTGTTTTTTGATGATTAATTAAGTGTAATAATTCCGTGGGCACACTACTATACATGCGGTCAATTTTCGACCAATTAATGCAATGGGTCTATTTCAACTAAATGAAAAACTAACAAATAGTGACTGGATGTTTATAAATGATGTATGCAGGCACAAAATTTTAAGGATTAGGGAAGTCAATAATCAGAAATGAAAAAATTGAAATTCCTGTGGTGTGTTGTTCAAGTCAACACCCTGTATAACTATTTCGCCTGTCCCTGTACATATTCCCAGCGTATGAGCGTGAGCGGTTGAAGTTAGTATTAGTATTTTTTTTTTTTGGACAGGTGGGGAAATGCATTACGCACACTCCAGATGGAGGTCTGGAGTAGTGTGGGACTCTCCCATTATCTGGGCATACCCACTAAAACCCCACCTGAGGCTTCGGTTTCTAAGGCCATTTGCCGATCTATTTCCTACGTATAGCAGCTCTCAGCTCATCACTGTTTTAAGATGCATACTAGTTATACATATATACCTATCACAGATTTTCAGTTCAAACGTACAGTCATAGATAAGGGACATATTACAAACATTTTATCACAGTTTACTTATCACATTTATGGTGCTTAGAAATCGCAGTACTTCTGAGCATTTATTTACAGTGCTAAAATTCTCTTCCCATATATCACTTATTTGATAGAGGTGACGCGCGACGGACTATATGCTCCGGTCGGTGTTAGGGTTACCTCACACCTTACGCAATGAGGACGAGCCAACAAAAACCATGTGTCAAGGCAGTATGGCCAAGCCGAAGTCTATATAGTTTTATCAAAGCGTAACGATTCGTAGTAACAAGAAACAGTGGCCCTAGGCTGGGCTTGACCCTCTTCAAGAATGCATCAGACGCTCTCCACTGGTCACTCCAACGCTCATTTATTTGAGCTTTCACCAACCTGCCTCGAACTATTTTAGACAAATCTGCAAAATTCTCTAGTTCTTTCTTCTATCATTCTACATCTATTTAGACGTAAGACGAGCATTTGTGATCTCATTTGTAAGCAAGTAATGGTTCGGGTGACTATTGTCTAGAGACACTTTAAGATAATAGTTTCCCAGAATCTGCCTTCCTCGAAGAGTTAAAGGAAGAACGTTTGCTTCCACGTGAAGTGAGACGACAGGAGTTGTTGGGTATGCTCCAAGAGAATACCTTATTGCAAGGTTCTGGATTTTATCTGGTTCTCCTAATAAAGTGTTGTTACCGCATGTGAGGTAGGCAGGGCAACCATAATCAATTTTCGATAGAATCAATGCTCTATACAGTGAGTCTTTTTTAAATGCGAACATAGGAGTTTGCATGCAATGTAATTTCCCTATGTTCGATTTTTAAAAAAACACATCAATATATGAGATGTGCGCGGTTCACATTCCCAAAACGGGCAATTTGTGTGACTATGAACAGCAACTCATAGTCTTTATGATGAAGAGCACTCGGTAAGATTCTTTTAATTAAGCCATGTGAGGCCATAGCAACTTTAGGATAAATTTTTCTTAAACTTACGATAACTTGACTTCACATGGCACGCGCTGACATCACAAGTCATTGTGAACCAACCTTCAATTATTTGTAGGTCATGTGCACCTGGTATTCTACTAATTTGATTTATTCAATACATAAATGAAGAAAATAAGAAAATAAATAACGCAAACAATTACAATAAATGTTCGAAGTGCCCTCCTTGACATTCTAAGCAATAACCTAACCGATTTCGTAATTAAATTGGGCGACGGTATTTTTAAAAATGTGACAGCTGTCAATTGTATCTACTACTCATTTGAACTACTCCATAGATTGATGTGTTTTTTTTTAAATCGAACATAGGGAAATTACATTGCATACAAACTCCTATGTTCGCATTTAAAAAAAATTCACTGTATATATGTTAAGCAGAGTCTTAGCATGCATACTCTAGTTATTTACTATACATATTTTCCTATTTACTTCGGGTTGTCCTGCGTTTTGTAATAAATCGATTTTGATAAGTATACTCTATAATAGTCTATAAGACCACTAGTGAAAGTAAACTGAAATTGATTTACAATTGAAGGAGCAGCTCATACACCACGATCTATTTTACACTATCATATGTACTCATATTCCTAGATCAATCAATAATTGTAGTCATTAATATCTCCATGCAATATAGCTAAACTACCAGTAACATTAACACAGGCGGAACTTAATACTCGTGGTTTTATTTTTGACAAGCAGCAACGGCTATCTACATTTTTGTGTGATAGTAGGTAATTTCTTCATTGTTTTACTATGAGTTCAACAGAAGAACAACCTTTCAGTGGCAGTCGTAGAAAATTATAATGTACAACACGTATGAAAAGCAGTCATCATTCTTTTCATCTACGGCTCATGTGAAAACTGCGCTTTTCATAACTTGTTACATAATATACTCTTCCAGTCTGCTGGCGCCTCCTTGAGCAACACCCTTCCTTGTCCTGCATTTTTCGTACTTGTGCAACAAATAACTATTTCTGTATTGCAGACAAATTGATGTTTATAGTTGTAAGTGAAAAACGAAAAAAAGTCGAAATGTATGATCTTCCGGAAGATCTTTCTGCACACTGCACTTGGCTCTTGCCTTACGGTTGGTGGTTTCTCTCTTTCTCTTAGAGAAAAAATATGTACATACATACGTACTTATATGCACCACGTAAACTAAAATTGCTCAGCAACCACGTTAACTTCCCCAATACAAGCAGATTACAGAATTTTATTATTTTAAGTTACATTTCCGTTATGTACAGTTGATCTGTATAACATTTATTCACAAAAATTTAGTTAGTTTAATTAGAACCCCACCATAAAATCAAAATTACGTTAATCAGTGAACATAGATCTTCTTCTTCGTCCATAATATAAATTATTAGAAATTATAGTAAATGAATTAGCTAAACCTTAATAATAATTAATGCCAATATAATTTTGGGTTTTCTGGAATTGTACAATAATTCATTGTGCGAACTAAGGTAGATGAGGGGCGGTATTCTGTACGCGTTCACATTGATTTATATCACAAACCTCGACGCGGTATTTTAATGGAACGACGCGGCACCTCCGCGAGCGTCCTAATTATGTCTCATCAAGACATACTTATACCGTTACTGAATGCCTTAAATTATAGGTGCAATCTTGATTATAGGCGGAACCCTCCTTTTAATTCACCTCGACACGATAACAAACCTTCAGATTCTGGAAACTTAATTATCGTAGACATCAATTAATTAAAATGTATTGAAACGAACCGTGATTGTTGCTGAAAACACCGACGCTTATTACAAGTAAAATGTTAATTTGTAACTATTTCGATAAGCGGGTGTAAAACAAATTCTATAAATATGATAAAATTATTAATACACACGGATATGCTAATACATAGATCTGAAAGCTTTGGCGTGAGTATATTTGTAACCAGAGGAAGTAAATCTTATTTGAGCATGAACGTTACTATAATTATTAAACGGTCACGAAACGTACGTATAAATACGTTGTATTACGCACATTCTTCTGATATACCAAAGCTACTGTACAATTATGGGCCAATAAATGTGCGTTGAGAAAATACAAAGAACCACTTTTTAAAATAAAATTCTAAATTCCTTTCAGTTACTTACCTACCAAAGATATATACTTACTATCAAACCATAACACAGTACATGATATGCTTGCTATGCTTTTTGTATAAGAGGAATATAAAGAATATCGACACTAATGATTAACGTGTTTATTGATAAAAAAAACAAAAAAAAAGTAAATTGATTCTAAATATTGATTTGATGATCCGATGATCGATACGGCCATGTACTGGAAATTGGAATAAGTACGAAAGGAATATGAGTGAAATGACTTGTTTTAAAATAGGTCAATGAACAAACGAAAGCAATAGAAGATGGCAGTTGGCGTTTATTGCTTTTTGTGGTAGCGACAGCGTAGATTAGTGGCTGGTTAAATAACGAAGGCGATCATTCTGCTTATAACGACAAAAGCCTTCACGGTGTGTCACAAATAAGTTCGTCGTAAATTGCATGTTGCTTCTTAACAGACACACTCATTATTCTTAATGGTTGTTGTACATCTTGTATTCTTGTTCGATTGTTGTTGGAAGAATGCGCATATGTGTGTATTGTCAATTGTGTATTTATTGTGACGGCACAGTGCACAATTTAAGTAAAGAGAGTTATAACCCAACGAATGGTACGAACGGATTCCGAACCGGAAAAGATGTTTTCAATGCGACCAAGTTTCCACTTTAACAGATGCGTGGTTTCATGTTTAATCAAAACTAAGATACCAATGTCGGCCGGTAAGAGATCTTTATCAATAGCCCAATGGCTTTTCTGATACAAAGTGTGCAAGTATTCTGTTTTCCGACACGCCCAAAACGACTGCTGCAATGTGTTGCACCATTTGCCAACGAGCACGACACGAGGTTTTTCCGGATCCGGAGGCGACGACATGCGATCTATTGCTAACAAATGATCTGGGGTCAAGCTAGCTAAGTCATTAGGGTCACTACTAAGTAATGGGACATAAAGGTCTCGAGAATTGCTTCTATTTCAACCCTAACTAAATGTCTTTTTATCGATTTGATGCCGCTTCCCCAAAGCCCACCAAAGTGTGGAGCAGTTCCAAGCGTGGAATAGATAACTGCTTAAGGGGAGCTACTTTAGACTTTGCAATAACGACACAAGTAGAAGATCTCTCACCGAAAAACGAAAAACTGAGATAGAATGCGTCGGCGTAGCCAAGTTCAGGCGCGTCACAAAATCCATACAACGTGCAAAGGTTCGAACCCGAACCAGAACCACTCCCCGGGGTCAACTCACGAGGGATACGAAGCAATGACTTTAAATTGATTCCATTGCGAAACGGTACAATTGGGATGCTCTGCATCGCAACCAAGGCCCAACAACCAAATCTGTTGGATAAGACACTTTGCGACGAAACTAATGGGTGCAAGGAATCCAAGTGCTAATTCTTGGAGAAGTGTGCATTTTGAGCAGGAAACTTCACGAGGATTGACAACAAGGGCGAAGGAATCAGAAACTGAGCGCCACCGAACGCCAAGGAGTTGGACAGTGTCGGACGATTCACTATCAAACGAAAAGGCTTGAGGCTGACGATAATCTAAAGGAATCGAATCTAAAACTTCCATAGGATTGGATGCCCATTTGCGAAGCACAAAGCAATCCAGGGCGAAGAGATTTACTAACTGTTAAACGAATTCTTTGGCCCCCTCAATAAATGAAGCTACACAAATAAGATCATCTACATAAATACCCGAGCGAATGGCGCGAGCGCGCTATGGAAACCGAGTGTGACCCAGATCTACTATTTCCAAGAGAGAATGAATGAATGAATACGGAGCAGACGAAACACCATATGTAACAGTATTTGAGTGCAGACAACGAAAAGTGCTGGGCTACCTGGTTCACGACGGCGACGGTTAGAAGAGTAGGCACGTTTCTGTACGTGTCTTACTAAGCTCTGCACCCAATTTGTTTGATTGTGGACGCAGTTCGTCATTTTCATAATATTTCTGTGTGTTAAAAAATCAAATCAATCAATTTAGTGCACCATGAGGCCATCTGTAGGTACTCTTTTTGTCAAAGTTAAAAGTTTAATTACATTCGCATAGCCATCGGAAACGATTTTTTTAAATTTTATTTTTCGACCGCCTACATGCGAGGTATTATGTCCACACAAGTTTTGTAAGCTTTTCTTTCTTTCAGGGAGTTTGCTTTAATTATGGTGCGTGTGTATCGGAATATAAATTGTTGTCATTGTCAATCAATTAATTGTGTGTTTATTCGAATCCATTGTTTTTATTTGTCAGACTTTTCTCTTCCTATCCAAGATTTTTTTCAAATGTTAATAGATTATTTGGAATTTCGGAAGTTAATCGAGGCCACCGAGTCTCCTAAATTATTAATTTCAGTCAATATGAGGATCTTACATATCCTCCTGTTGTTTTATTTTTACGTGAAAATCTAAACGCCTATCCCACAAATTGTGAAATAGGTGTATTTATAAATGAAGAACAAAGTAGCCAGAGCCGGAAGTGGCACATTATCACGTACCTACCTACCACAGAATCGTTCCCAAATGGGATTTTCAATATATTTTTGAAGTGTATTTTTAAGAAACTTTCTTTGCTTCAAACGGAAATTTGTGCCAAATTATTAAGTAGACTGATTTAATTTTTCACCTTTATAAGATGCCAAGCGAATAACTAATATTAATGACTTCTAAATTTATTTATATTATACAGTGAACTACTAGTGGCTTTTTCCTTTACGCTGACAATATCCCCGGAGATGAAATGTTTCGCTTAAATTAATTACTCAACGTTTACCATTATGTGTCTTGCTTTCAGTAACACAATTTTCGACATGGAGATGAAATGGTTTTGAGTTGGCAACAACAAATATTGAGAGGATGTAGATATTTCTAATTCTTCTTAATTGAATCGGTCACGTTTTCATTCAGTCCCCGAGATAATGAAACGATCCAAATTTAAAAACAGAGAACGTCACCAAGAGTAATTAATCTGAACAAAAGCAATTTCCACAAATATTTCGTATAGCGACAGGTAGTAAAGGAGAGAGTATGCGGCAGCCAAGCCAATAAATTAGTTTACCGTTGAACAAACATCACCAAATTGCCAAGAAAATTACCTGCGTCTTATGGCGCCCGTAAATTCATTACGGGGTCGGCTAATAAGCAGTATTTATCATCAAAGACATGGTTGAGACAGCTTCGCGGAAGTAATATTAAATACACAACTTGTACATTCAATTAAAAAATAATTAATGTTGATAAAATAAACTTTTGTGTATAAATCAGGTTTTCTTAAACAGCAAACGATCTTAACTGTTTCATAACTTAAAATTATATGAAAATTCCAAACCCGATCGTTACAATTTATACAGTGTTCCAAATTACTTGAATTTTAAATTTAAAAGAGACATTTGAATGCCCAGTAGATACACATACCTAATACGATCAGTTAATCTTGACGGGAAAACATTGATTTTGCCAATAGCAATTTGTATACTCCATATGAATGTGATCTAATTTTATAACAGACGTATACCTACCTAATGATTGGGGTGAAAGTTTTGTACTGTAAACTATGACTAATTTCGGTACTGTTTTTTATCATACTTGTTCCCTTGGGCACAAAAATGTCACAGTAACTGACAGGACGCAAAAATATATCCAGAAAAAGTAAAAAATCATGTTTCTTGAAACCAAAGAAGTGTTTGACTATTTTTGCCTTAAATTTCTGGTGCCATTAGTGGAGAAGCGTGACGACCATGCTGAATCAATTTTCGACCAGGACCTAAAATGTTCACCATATTGTAGTGGTCCTGAGGTGACCTGGTATATTGTGAACTATATGCCACTCATTGAGTCTCATCCGCCTCAGACCACTTTCATGGAAAATGAAGGCAGTTTCAAAATATTTGTGTATATATATTAAAATTTGAATAAATCAAACTAAACCTTTATCTACTGTCCTCCGAAACATCAATGTCAACTTCTAAAATCCAGTGTCCAAAATTGTGCCATTTTGTAAGTGACTACTTTGTTTATTTACTAATTTACGCATCCGCATCCGATAGCCACATACTTACAAGTATAGGTAGATCTCCAAGGTCATTAAGAATCCATTGGCTTTAAAAATGTGAAAATATCAAAATTGTGTAGCAACCAACCCCCTAATGTATCTCTCATAGTACTTAACTCAAAACCCTGAGCTACCCTAACAAAATTCAATTCTAAACGATTGATTTGAGGAAACTGTTCTAAATCTCATAAAAACGCACTGTCACACATGCGTCCTAATTACTCTTATGAAAAAATCAATGGGCTAGCCGGCTAGCGAGATACCGTTAGTTACCTACATATTGTTGTGTAAACAACGTCATGATGACCATTTGTTTGAAACTGCACCTATAATAATAATGTTAAATATCAATTCTTTTTAAGTTAAATTTGGTTGCCGGTTTTGAGTACACACGGAGTTTGCCCTTTTTATTTAAATTTGAAGTTCAGCGTTGTTTTGTATAAGAATTGTTAAATGTTTTGTTTAAATTGATTGCCCTGTGATTTGTTTATCTTGATTTTTTTATGTAATTGTAAAGTAAAAATACGTGTTAAAAGTTAGGAACATCTGGTCTATTTGCGCATTGTATTAAAAGGTTCATCTGACCATTGCGATAAGAACATTAATTGTTAAAGAATTGTGTAAGGTGAAATTTAATTAGTTTCAAAATAAGCACGTGTTATCGCCGATAAGAAAAAAACAGATGCGTAGTTTATTTCAAGACTGACGTTAATCAAATTTGGTTTTGGTTGGCTCTTAAAGGAGCAGATTTCTAAGGTGTAAGAGAGGAGATCCTTTAAATACGAAAACAACGAAAAACGAGGCTTCTTTGATCGTTGATTTAATGTACGACGTCACGAAATGAATTAAGCGTGTTCGTGAGAAGTTTTACGCGTTTTATCCGCAAAAATAATAGTTTAAGCGTGTGTCAATCAAGCCGTTCAGTACATACAAGGTTTTCCAAGCATTCGCTAAATTAAGATTTTTCTTTCCACCATTCCAGAAGCCTGAAATTTAATAATCAAAAGTAGGTGTAGCGACACCTTATCGTGGGAAAATTCTGGGGACGAGAGAAAATATTTCGTTGGCCCGGTCCAAATTTGGCGATTGACTCGAGATCCAAGGTCAAATTTTGGCAACTGATCCGGCGTTATTTGACAATTGGTCTGGGATGCCGGATCATATTTCCGCAGTTGGTCCGGCGTGCGGGATCATATTTCGGCAGTGTTAATCAAGGTTTAAAATTTGGATTCACGTTAGCGTTGAGTTCGCCAAGTTCACGTTGCCAAAATTACCCCGGGCTAATTACCTAAATTACCCCAGGACCAAATGCCAAAATTTCATCTTGCACCTCGGACGAATTGCCCAAATATTTTTCCTCGGTCTATCTAGAGTAAATTAAATTTAAAGGGTCCACCTTTTTTTAAATAACCCTGTATTACATGTTGCGTAATTTAGCCTTTCGATTTTATTTATTAATATTTTAAAATCTGTCATTTTAGCACATTCCATAATATCACCGGAAGTCTATTTATGATAAATGGAATTTCGCACAGTTGCAAAATGATTACAGATCAAAGTACACCATCTTACTTATTGACAATCTCTGACTATAAAATTGGTAAAGACCCCGTAGCTCAGGTAACTGAGTGACAGGTGTCAGCTAACAGGTTCTTTAGAGGCCAGTATCCGATATTGGTCCAACATCCAAGATGGGTCTAATGACAAGTACCCCCGAGCCAACCTCCGAAATACCCCGGGTCACACCCCGGCCAACTGCCGGACCAACTACTGAAATATGGCACCCCTGGACCAGCTACCGAAATATGACCCCGCACCCCGGACTAACTGCCGAAATATGATCCAGCACCCTGACCAATTGCCAAAATTTGACCCGGGCCGACTGCCGAAATGCCACCGGTCTCCAGAATTTTCCCACACTAAGGTGTCGCTAAACCTACTATCAAATTCATCAAAGTCAGTTCGTGTTATCAAGATTAACGGCCGGTTGCAGGAAAGCGAATTAGAATCAAAATCCTAGATTATTTGCCAAATCTGAGTTTAAATAAGAATTTTGACATTTGATTGGCTGCATACTGCAGTATAAAGCCAATCAAATGTCTTAATACCGGATTAAACAATAATCCTGGATTATTTCTTTGTGCATCTGGCCGTAAGTGTAATAGAAAGAAATGAAGTTTTTGAAGCTGTCAGCTTGTTTAGTTCTTTGTGCAGTTAACGACCAAATTATTGGAGTATTAAAAACTGTAAATAATAAAGATTTCTTTAATTAATTTGCTATCGATCGCTTGCTTGCGTGGTATCTGTAAATAGGCCCTGGCCTCTCTTTCTTTCAGATTTGTCAGTGTGTGTGTTTAACGCAAATAAATGTTATTTTATTTGTCAGTGTGTGTAATCAAACCCTAAATTTTACGACCCAGGACTAGAGTCCCATGTTAAATTGAATATTCATGTGATCAAGGCCACCGAGATTCCTAAATGAATGAAATTAAGTTTTTAATCGAGATTTTTTCATTGTAGAAGAGACCGGACGTGTCTCGAGAAATTTCTAATCAACTTTAAGTATGTAATTGAGGTAGTATAGCTGGGCAGGTATTTTGTGGGCAGCTTACTAGTGAGTGCCGTTTGCCATTGTACACATATGCGCATATGTATAAATGTTTTCCCATTTTGGCAAAGTCGATTTGACGTTTGGTTGTTAAGTAGAGTTTCGTTTGTACAGCGCATTTTAAACAGACCAATTTTAGAGTATCATTTGAGATGTGAGGTCACTTTAACAGAAACACAAATTAATCTTCGATGTCTCTTAGTTGCATACTGCTAGTGAAATTATTTGCCGATTTTAACAATTTATCTTTTGTTTGGCCTTCTTATTTCATTATGAGAACTGGCAACCCATTGGTGTAGGTGATCCGGGGCCCGGATACAATATTTCTGCAGTGGCGAAAACATACTATCTACATTTTTTTAAAAAGCACGTACACAGAAACAATATGTGAATAATCGCGAGCGATTTTCAAAGACGGAATTTTTCATCCGGCTCCTACACTACTTAGTACTCAATATTAAACTCGTACAGAAATCGATTCACAAAAATCGATAATTCTTTTCGATCTTGAGAATCAAACAGAAAAACGAACGGGGAAAAACAGGTCCTTGAGGGGAATTTTCTGAAAATTTCATTCGATTTGGAGAAATGTGTGCAATCTTCAATATTATAAAATTCTTCGCTGAAAAATATGAATGACGGTAATAAACAGGTGTTTTGGAAGAATTAGTCTGCTTATCAAAAAAATGTTACAAACATCTATTAGGGGTTGTTTAACATTAATAACAACACTTCTAATCGAAATGAATAATTAAATGTTTAGATCTAAACATCCTTTTCAATGGCATCGAGAAAATTGCAGCAAGAATCATACAATAAAGATGCTTCTGGCCAACTTATCTACAGATAGAAATCGACTTGTTAAGTTATCGGAAATACGCATCAAAGTAAAAACGCAACAATGTACAATAAATTGTAGAACGCTTTTGAAGTTAAAATACAAATGCATGGCGGCATTGATGGCTAGGAATAAATTTCCCACCCAACTCGCAACGCAATATAGACAATGATGTTATATTGGGCATCGCACACCTTGCATAGTCCGTGAGCAAAATAATATTAGCGCATCCCTCAACACACGAAGTCATCGACCGTATATTTTATAAGAAGAAGAACAGGGGTGCTGCTGTTTAATATTGTATGTCGTGGACCGCGCTTCGCCTTTATTCATTTTCCTGTCCTAAACTGATTACCGTGTTGTCTGCGAGATACTAACAATGTACTACAAGACAATAAGAGAACTTCAAATAAATGCAAGAAAGCGATGTTTGCACGGAACAAACTCATCCAAAACTATTTGAATGCATGCGCAGCTAATGAGGTGTTCTCTATCCCTTTAAACAGAAACTTCGAGAATAATAAATAATCGAAGAAAATCGTATCAAATTTTTGGATTAAAGGGAAAAGAATGAAAAAGAATATTTTATTATTTACGTTATCTATCTATACGTAGTAGAAAGCTTTAGAGACCGGTGTAAATTTTATTACGAGAAAACGAAGAGAACTTCCATGTCTTGACAAGATTAGGTATTCACTACTTGTCACTCGCTAAGCTATTACTAAAAATGCAAAAAAGCTTCGATACCGGAATGCTCAATTAATTGCATTTCAGGCTCGTTACAAAATTGCAATAATGAGGTAAAATAGAAACTTCATTTCGGGAGACCGAATAAAAATGGCAAGAGGTGTAATTTTAAGATTACAGGCGATTACACTAAAGTCGGAAAGGAGTTTGAAACAGACGCTTTTGTTACACAAATGGGACAAAGCTCACCTCCGATCTTGAAGTCCATTGTAAAGTTCAAAGTATCTAACATCAAACCTATGTTTGTAATGGATTGCACCGAATGGATTAAGTGAATATCTACTTCAGAATCTACTTCCAGTGATCAAATGGTTATTTTTCAAAGTGCTTAATAAAGGGCAAAGAATTAATTAATTCCGCTTTGAAAATTAATTTAATGATGAAGTTCTGTTTTAGAAGCCCAAGAAAAATACTTGATTCTGTCTTCTTAGTTCCGGGTGTAATTTTTCATTTATAATCATCAAACGTTGATTCTAAAAGGTGGATTTTAATTACGATCGGTTGATTCTATATCAGCTTGATGCTGATGAGATTCTTACCCAAAAGGTCTATTTCTCCCGGTTATTTCGCCTGCGTTGGTATCTTTCCAATCAGTTCTAATGGTTAGGTTATTTGACAGGACTTCAGTGGTGTTTAAGCAAATGTATAATTAATGCGTATCACGTATATAAAACCGGTCAAGATATGAAAAACATCGTCATCAGTGCTCTGAAGTTGACAGTACATTAACGAACTGAGTATACAAGGTGTTACAGATAAGTATGTAAAGAAACTAGGTGGTAGAGGGGATCTAAAATAAGCACTTTTTCCAAATACACCGGGGGTCCAATGTGTTTCGTTTGGGAGCCACCCTAAATAACTGAAATTTGCATTTCTTCTTTAATTTTTTTCTCAGTAACCATAAGAGTTACAAAGACTGGTAGCACGCCTTTTAATAGGTTTTGGGGTATGCCGTTTCCAATATGAAAATCGTTATTTGTACTACTTTTGAAAGTGATACTTTTTTTCATGAATTTGCAGTTTGATTAATGAGGTAGCAATATCTAACGTCTATCTAAATTCTAAGGTATACTCAAACCGAGACTAAAACCGTAATTAATACTCAATAAGAACAAACAATTCAATTTAACTAAAAAAAACCAAAATTTTGATCGACAACGAATTGTCCATACAAATAAAATATAAAGGCATAAATGTGAAGGTAACATAATAAAGTTACTTTACGATGCACAAATAACTAAATTGCTATACAATACAGCAATGGAGGAGCTTGCGTGCAAAACCGGCTATATTCAAATTTAGCAAAAAAAAATTTTTTTCTCCTATTTTAAACTTTACATTGCAGACTATCGATTGGTGCAGTTATTTCGAAGCAAAAGCGGTTATTTCATCAGTATATTGTTGTTTAAAAAGTAGCTTTTGAAGCAAACTCGGCCAAATCCACTGTTTTGCATCAAACTCGGCCGATACCGATGTAGAAGATACTTTATGTGACCAACTATGAAGAACCTTCGGTTTTGGTTTAAAAATATCAGTAAATTTTTAATATTCATTTTGGTGCCTTAATTTTTGAGTTTTAAATGTTTTAATTAAAAAAATGTTTGGTTGTTTAGTGATTTTGAATCAAACTCGGCTATATCCAAACGATTTTTTTTTAATTTTTGGCAAATGAAAAAAATTAGCAAAATGCCAATATGTCATATCTAACAAGCACTTAACCTCTATACAGAAGCTTTTTTTAGTTTTGGAATACCCGACAGGCCTTGCAGTGAGAGGTTTTTGCCCTATTCCCACAATTTAATGAAACTGGATTTAGCCGGTTCCCCTCTCTAATTAATTCAATGTAAAGGTAATACGCACTTGTAGGTACATACTGTAAACGGCCTTTTTAACGTGTGAATATATTCGGAATAAGCATCAATGAAGTATCGAAAGCAAATCAAACTTCACCAAAATATCATACAGTCATTAAATTACTTTACAAAAGGGACGGCACAAAGTCGATAAAAAAATTATGTACCTATATTCTTTTTTATGAATCTGGTACGTATAAGGGAGAAAAGAAGATCACGGGAACATCTGCACGACCTCTAGTTGCAAAAATAAAGAACTATTGTAAATGAAACCTGTGATACTGAATTAACATTTTTTTAACACGCTCTATATGTATACTCGTGTAGGGGTTGGCAAGAATAACTGTACCGCAGAACGCACTGCTTGTCGTATGAGTCGACTAAACAACAGCAAGTCATCCGCAACCCTAGTGCTCTAGTGACTTTTATTATAACCGATTATGACTTATTTTTCGATTGTGATTTTAGACGAGAGTGGTCTTATTAATTGGTCGTATTCCGTAAGCAAGTGATACTTAAATAAATACCGTCGTCACTTTGTAATGCGTTTGAAAACTTAAGGCGCCAATGTGTTGTGGGATATGGCCGTGATTGGTTCAGATTATAGGAAAGGTTTTGTTTATTTTGCATTCGTCGTTATCTGGACTGCTGCGTCGTGTTGGATTTGCAGGATCATGGGAAATCTGATTGGTTGTATCAAAGTCGTTTATTGGTGAAAAAGTTTTGCGTCACAGGCTAGGTGTCAATCAAAAACGTAAAAGTAGTGAGAAGTCGTTTGTTCTGAGGGAACCGTCAAGCTGGGGTGTGTTTTAATTCGCGACTTAAAGCGAGACAAGCAACGACCTGGGTAGTCCCATGTTTCCCGGAAAAAACTTGTGCAATTGTCATTTTATGTGTGTATGTGAATATTTTAGATTTTTGTCCTTATATTGAGCTAACAAGATGAAGCATATGATTTTCAGGAGGGTGCACTCTGTTCTCCAGATATTCGCATTTGAAGTTTTGACTTCACTAATAGAACTATCATTATCCTTTTGTGAGTCTCCTCTTCCGCCACCAAGTTCGTCAACCTATACAGTAAATACACTATGCCCGTACAGAATGCACTTGTTTCGAATTCAGTAACAGTATCGAAATCCGTTCCCGCTGCATTTTCAGTAATACTTATATATATCGCATTTTCACTTCTCGAACGGGGGGTACCTTCGCAACAGTCAAGCAAGAGGGTTATTCTCATCAGTCTGGCCGACTACAATACTACAGCTTTTCCACTCTTATTCGAAAAGTTGTAAATTGTATTTGAGAATTGTTACTTGTATTTGAGAAAACGTCAAAGTAGATGAGAATAGTCAGTTGGATTTGAGAAAACATCAAATGTATTTGAGAATAGTCAATTGTATTTGAGAAAGTATCATTTAATTTTATTGTATTTTAGAATGTAATATTATTCCTAATGAATTAAAGTTCGAATACTGACGTGTGCAAGAACGTAACTGGTCTATTCAAACCACATGGCTTAATACTTCGTACTGTCAAATTCCGAATTGGGTTGCGGAATCTCTTAATTGCGGACATGGTGTATAATAATTATACACCACGATTGCGAATAAGAAAATAATAGAAGAATTTTTTTAAAATAATGTGTGACACACTTACGTGTAGGATTGACAAACAATTGGTCGCGAGAATGCAGGTTATATAATATTGCTTTTTGTATTGTCGGTCTTGTTATTACGATATGCCGCTTTTGTTGTGCCGTCATATACGTGAAACTTTTCTTTTATCCGCAGACGGCTCCCTGTGTGAAATGAGATTTTTTGCTTTTGTCCAACTAACTGCGATATAACGTCTGCTAATAAAAGGTACCGGCAGTTGCTGAAGAAGCTACTGAAACAGGTTGGCGTAAAGTATTATTGCGGCTGCCGGCGGCCATTTGAAAATCGGACATGCCACATATTAAGCGGGACCGATGTCACAGCGCTGACGTGTCGAAATCGTGATTTATTTCGATTTATTAATTTCGCAGTTTATTTTTATTTAATGAATCTGCATTCATTCGGAATGTAGTGTAATTTTGACATTAAAAAATTGGGATTCGCAACATTTGTAAAGCAACGGATGTAGGTTTTCTTTAATATTTATTTGGTAGGTGAAAAAAGTGACAGCACATTAGTTTTCGGGTATCAAAACTGTGACAGTTTAAGCATGTAGGTGGTCCAATTTTAATTTTACGAAAAATTTTGCTGGACGACTCGTTAACTTTCAAACTTATTAAGATATTATCACTTTGCTTTATTTGACGCAACTGCCGCTAATGATGTTCGATGAAAGAGGTTGGCCATTTAGACTGTTCTTTTACGTAATTTCGTTTTCTTTTTGGGACATAATGAAACGCATCTAATGTAAGTAATTGTACCTTAGAATGTACGTAGGTAAATTCATTTCCGCACATTTGGAAAACATTTATTGTTGCGCTTATAGAAGAGGATGTATTCGACGTAGCGAGAAACTGTAAAGTGAGGTGGAAATGGTAACAGCTGTACAGATTCATTACACCTGTTCCTGAAGTCACCGCAGATTTCATGGTTCTAAGTCTGTACCTTGTTTCTATGTCAAGCACAATATCAAACTTGAATAAATCAATGCGTTTATATAATCTTTTATTTATCTAAAATAGTAAAAGTTGACACGAATTTATGGAGGCAAAATGAAATATTAATTCCTTCAGGTGAAAATGTACAAAGTATAAAAAGTTTACAATATGAAACACGTTAGGTCTCGCGTTAGGTATAAGGTTTGTACTCAGAATCAATAAAATATCTAATAGTGTTGCAAAATAAAATGGGGGTTAGAGGTACGTCCCTAAACTGTTCATCCGATTGTAAGACGAATGACTGCGAACGATTTTTTATAAATACCTAACAATTTCAATTGCATTTTCGCAATTTTTAAATGCTTATTTCGTTATACATTTCATAAAATTCATTCCAAATGTCGATTGTTTATCAACACTCAACAAATATAACTTGCTACACAATCGCATTCGCAAAACAACATTTTGGAAACGTCGTTAATTTTACTTATATTCGTAGTGTTTACATATAAAGTTTCATTTGAATATCTTCATAAATAAAAAAGCATCGCACATGCGTTAAACCAAATTTTTGGCACTGCGCATGGGCAAAACCACAAAATATGGGTATGCACGGAATCCTTGGACCAAACCCTTTCAAATGAGTCCTATATCGCCAAAATCGGTTCGGTGGTTTAGAAGGAGTACCTACGTGTGAGGTGTGACGGACGGACGGACGTCAAAGTGCAGCCAATAGCGATTTTTCACTTTGAGGAAAATACGCTAACAAGCAACAAGAAGGGAGATTAGAATCCCATCAAGGGAATGAGCCATGCTTTCTTGGTATTTATGCAAATTCACTTATGCACTTAAGCTATGCACCTACCAGTAGCAGATTAACAGAGTCCCTAATACGTACCTACATTTTTTTTAAATTATTCAACCCGTTTTACGGCGGGTACAGCTAAAGGATTAGTCTGTTAGCATTACAAGAAAGAAAGGATGTCAACGCTTTGATCTACAAGCACGAAATCCGAAGTGAAATATAACTTTTTCGCAAGTGTTTACGTATAATCTTTCTGGTTGTTTGGATTTAATGGTTTTCATAGCCAGGCAACAGGGTTTTGGTGAAACACGCTGTTGGATGTATTCAATTGAGTGGCAAAAACGAGGATTGCCACATGCGCACATTTTAATTTGGTTGATAACAAAACTCATCACCAGATCAAATTGATGGGGTCATCTCAGCAGAAATACCAGATGTTGATAGCGATCGAACCTTATTTGAGGTCGTCACAAAAAACATGATTCATGGCCCATGTGGTGTGCTAAACAACAATTCACTATGCATGTCGGATTTGAAATGCACAAAACGATACGCAAGAACCTTCGGATATCCACTATACCGTCGACGATCAACTGAAGATGGCGGAAGATCCATCACTTTAAAAGTAGGAAACAGTGATGTTGAAGTCGATAATCGTTGGGTTGTTCTGTATCCACCGTTGCTATTGAAGACGTACAAAGCGCACATCAATGTCGAGTATTGCAATTCGGTGAAATCGATATGGCAGTTTTTGGTTTGGAAAATCCAACTGGATCTACAGATGAAACCAATCAATATCAATTTTCGAGTATTTTCCACATCTGCAATATAATAAGCCGGCCCGTGTGGCGCAGTTCAGTTAACGCTGGACTGTGGTGCTACGGGGTCCCTGGTTCGAATCCGTGTTCGGGAATGGATATTTGTAAATGTATAGTGGGTTGGGTTGGTAGAGTAGCCTTGGCTGAAACCCCGCCCACTCAAAAATAAAGGTAAAATAAAATATAGGCTGTTACATTTCAAAAAAAAAAGTAAACTTGATACGATACTCGAATACAGCCCGTTACTACTGATCAAATCTTTTCGGTATCATTCATGGTAAAGGCAATAAAAGTGTCAAACGTAACTTTGTCTTAAGGTAAGTTAATCTGTGTCCTTATTAATTGCGAGGGTTGGTGGTCGCACGGGAGGAAATACGGTGTGTGTTGTATGGAGAAGAGCCGTTGGCAACTTTTATTGCGCATAGAGGTTACGTATTTCGGGTCCCTAAGGATCCGCTCGTCATAAGGCGTCATTCATGGAAGTTAACCCGACTATGAAACGTCAGCTACTAGATCTAGCATATTTGAGTGTGCTGAGTAATATACAATGAGCATAGCTATGTTGCTGAAAAGAAAGGTGCTCCTGGTGTTTCTTGTAATTACAGTGGTCCACATAGAGCATCCATGGGGATCACTGTTAGACCGCTTGATGATCCTAGCGATTGGGGTGATTATGATTGCTTGATTTATTGATTATATCGCTGTACCCCTATATGAAAGAAGTGACTGATAAAGTGATAATGGCATCGATATCGATACGTATAAAAAGATGTCACCTTTCGCAGCACTGTTTCAGCCGGCGAAAAGATAGACTGCCGACTGGTGTCTTACAAAATAAAGACTGAAAACACATCTCTACAATTCATCTCTAGCTAGATAATATTAGAGTTAATATACATTTTTTAGGGGCGTAGTCGCTACAAATTTCTTAATTATAAACAGGAAGCTTGACAGACTGTTTCATCAAGGTGATGATTTTTTGTGTAATGACAATAGTCATTTGTGTCAGGTATTATACTTAGTTAACGTAGGTACGATGCGAGACCGTTTGTCAACATTTTTAGTCCAGGTTTTTAGGTTAATTACGCTTCAACAATGTTGGTTTTGTTTCGATTTTACAGGTATATGATGGATGTTAAGTGAAATTGAACCGTCGCTACGAAGTGGTAAAATTGATTTGGTTTAGAAGTAAACAGTTTAATAAAGACCACATTCAAGGCGAAACGGTAACAAACTAATAAAACATTTTACATAGCAGGAAAGCATGGGGCTTTAATTACCCACGTGTAGTGAAGTAATCAACACAAGGCTAGAAGGAAAAAAAAACACTTAACCCCAATTTCGTAATCTCGCTCGTGATATTTAGAACTTTATAGACGAAGAAAGCTTAGACAGAAGGCAAGGTCATTGACTGATTGAACTTCAGAGTATATTAATATGGTGACGCATTAAATTTAAGATTATAAAGATTAAAGTGGACTACGATCAACAACAGACGTTATAAGCGCGAACTGCTAATTAAACTTTAAAAGTAACATCAATCAAAAGGATAAAAATTGGCTAAATTGAAAAACGCAAAAGAACGCTGACAGTAACAGTATTCAAAGTTAAAATGCATTTTATCCGGGTGATCTTTTTATTGCCCCAGAAATCGATTCTGGAAAGAATAATGGGCTTAGGTAGTCAGTGAGCAGTTCACTATCACAATACCCACCGCGAACAAGGTAGGAGAAATGGCAGCCTCCATTAGTTTCGCAGTTGTTAAAGGCAAATGACGTAAGCTGGGAGAAAGGATATAAAAACTAAAAAGGGTAGGTTTTATTATCATCCCCTGCATTTGGAAATCTCTTTCTTTAATTTATCCCATTCGTTTCTTTCATCCAGTGGCACTCAGAGTGGCGACACATATAAACTGCTTTACCTTATCCCACTTTCTTTCCGAATAAAGGTGGTTTTAGTTCACCGCAACACAAATACCGGCAACTTACGTTTAATAATATCTCTCTTTACGTCGCCTTTGTTTACTATTTCAATATTTACTCGCCTAATTAAGCACTCTTTTCACCGAAATTAAAAACACTTTGCCTAACCGGTTTATGAGCTTTTCCCATGCCGACGAAAATACTGTGACCGATGGGAACGCTAAACGGGAAATTGCAATTAAGTTCGGGTATCGTCGCTTTATTAACTTCCTTCCATCTTTGGAATTTACACCTTTAAGGAATTCATTCTTTAACAGGAAAAAAGGGAGGCCGGTTGTAGGTAACAGATGACGACGTAAACCGCCGATATTTACGATCAATTCCCCTACACATTCTCAGTTCACAACATCGCGTTCCTCCATACAACACACCTGCAAGAATACGCTAGTTTCCGCTCTTATATAGGTAGATAATGCTTCATAACTCATCCTAAAATTGCTTTCGCTTCTATTCCAGCCGCAATAAAGCTTCCGAAATACATTCCTACGTGTTTGCCACCTCTGGTAAAGTAGACAATCGATGTCTGGATGTTGAATGTTGTTTGTGATTTTATGCCCTTTCAATTGAGAGTTAAGAAATACAATTTAGTCAAAATTAACCCGTTTTAAATTAATTGACGTCTTCTGCAAAGTTCTTTCGAATAGATTAAAAGTGGAAAATCTTTGTCCATGTGATTTTCTAAAGTGCAGCGATGTACGTGGTACATTAGAAGTTCCATCAAATCCAGCGATTTACCCGGAGTGCGATATGAATATTCAGGTGTGTTAAAGGATTTCGACGGTGCAGGGCGGTTAGATAAGCTTCGTGTCGAGGTATTGAAAGTGATTCTGACAACAGGATCACAACAGGCTTAATTTGACGTGACGGTGGAGGCGCTTTCTAAGCGTTAATTATCATTAATTAGACTACTGTTATGGAAATGCTTTGTCACGTCGATTAGGTTGAATAATTACAGTGCGGCGTAAGTAAATAAACTTGAATAGTGAAATAATTAAGTCTTTTATTGGGAAACTAAATATAAACACGTACCTCATCGGCGTTGTCTTGAAAAGAAATAACCAATTTGAAAGCAGGACAAAGTTAACCTTTCGTCTCTTTGGGATCGATCGACGCTCCGATGCGTGACACCTCCGCATTCTTTTCAACCTGGTCCTTTGTGCCCCTTCACGTTACTCCCCCGAACGGACCATACACCTGTCACAAACCTGAGCGCCATATCCCTGCTTACCTTGCTTTCTCCCCCACTTCTAAATCGCCGCCATCACTGCATTTGACAGATCTTTTGTTCTCAGGTATGATTTAAGACAAACGACCTTCTTCATTTTTACTAGAATACGTTCAGACCCTCAGTTTTTTAATTTGATCCTTTTTGCTCACTTTCATATCGACGCCGTTTTCGTATGCATGCCTATAATTTAAACTGGGATAAGATTTGTCTACTAAATTCCCAAAATGGGAAATTATTAGTAGTGACTTGTAATTATAATTACTTTAAAACCCTACGTACGACATAATGCTCGTAGCATAATACATCAATTTGATACATCTTTTCATATTTGCGTTTATTATTAAAACGAACACGGAAACCTGCAGGTTGAAAATACATATAACTTAAATTAAACTAACCGTCGATTGTTTCCAATACCTATTATTGCATAACGGACCGTTTGAATGCTGTGGTGAGATTTTATTCACATATTAACAGTGGTGTCAGTTACCATTTCTATTTATACACAGTGATTCATAACATGGTGAATATACCGATGTTCTCATTTTAAATACAGCAACCTGTATATTAATTTCATTTTCGGATTCTTTAAAACATTCTAAACATATTTGATGTACCTACAATGTTATATAACTATCAACTGTTTCGGAAATAGTATTTTCAGATTTATTGCAAAAATTAATATTAAGAAATAGGGAAAATTCTTAATTACAGCATTTCACTACAACAAACTCGGTATGTACAGGGTGAGTCAACGATTGCGCGGAGTAACTTAATGCCTTGAAGATAAGGTTTGTCGATAGAGTGCTTTTGTATTATGATATGGTTGAATATTCTCCACATTTTAAAAATATTTGGAATTATACTTACAGGGTGCGCCCACCAAGTAGTGTGCCAAAATGGTAATTTTTTAATAGAACCACTGCTTTTTTGAATTCTACGTGTAATTGCACGTCTTTTTTATTATATGGTTAATATCCGACAATCTAGTTGTTTTAAAGAAAATTCGATTTTTAAGAAAAATTGAGCATTGGGCATTTGCAAGCGTCAGTATATATTGTCACTTATAATTGCATAAGAAGTTTGTATTTTACCGAAAATTTCACACCAACCATTTTCGACCAATGAAATGCAGATTTCGTCTCACGTTATCATGGTAACCGAGGTATTTATCGGAAATTTTTGCCTGCAGGGGTAACCTACAGCGAATTATAGTGGAAATTTTTTGACGTCATAAGAGAACGTTTTGACATAAAACGTCACTTACCCTCGTTATAAAAAAGTATTCTATAGCGCGTCCAAACCTCCAAATTCAGTATGAGCTCTTATGGAGTATATACCTCCTTTACTATCTTTAGCGATTCCCAAATAACACTATCCTTGTCCTACAAGGCAACGTTGTCAATTGTAAATTGTAATTTCATCAGTCGTCTGTCACCTGTCACATTTATATTGCTCTTGTTTTTCTCGGTAATTTCTTAAATTCTCGTACCGCATTTATTAAAAAATCGTTCTTTTCAGAACGCATAAATCATTTATATTTTACAAGCGTTTTTAAGGTAATGATGGGTTTTCCTATGATTTTGTCATTGAGGTTAACTTTGTAGAGTTTCCAATAATATGGAAGTACAAGGAGATGAAGCTGGACCTGCAAATATAAAACGACCCCAGGGACAATATTTCAGCCGTAAAGAGAAATGACTCATCGCTAATGTGTTCTGAATTATTTCTCCTCAACAATGAACATTAGCGCAGCAGTTAAAGAAGCAAGCAAGGCTTTATGCTGTACAGAACGCAGCATTTATAGCATCAAAAAGGAAGAGCAAACTGTTGGAATCTCCAGTCCCAAAAAACGTATGAATAGAAAGGGTGCTCAAGTAAATGATCGTCTTCGTGTATATGACCAGGATATACAGTATGTTATTCGACGTAAGGTCCACAGCTTCTTCGTCGAAAATATTCCACCAACAATGAATAGTATTCTGGCTTCCATTAATAGTGATGATGATCTACCAAATTTTAAACGTAGTACACTACACAATCTCTTAAAATATATTGGGTTCGAGTTTCAAAAGACGCAAGAGCATTCTTATTGAACGTGACGACATCATACGCTGGAGGCATAAATACCTAAGATGCATAAAAAAATACAGAGAAGAAGGTATAGGCACTTTATGTCACACTTGTTCTACATTTGCTTATAAAATAATTTTAGGAAGAAACATCGTATACACGGATGAATCATGGGTTAATGTGGGGCATGCAGTAAATAAGGCATGGCGTGATACCACTATCAACAGCAGTCGACAAGCATTCATCCAAGGACTGAGCACTGGATTGAGATTACCAAGTG
>NW_022170403.1:36155978-36156983 GCF_008802855.1 Photinus pyralis | reverse complement strand
AGTTCTTCTACGCGCCCACATTTGCTGCCAGCCAGCCAGCCAGTCATCCAGCCAGCCAGCCAGCCAGCCAGCCAAAGTGAGATTAAAAGCTACTTTTTACAAATAAATTTGCAAAAATGCGCTAAAAATTGTGATGTTTATATTTTTGAACTCTCTTTTAAATTCTCTATAAAATGGCACAAAAAGTCAAAAATAACTTCCATAAGAAAAAAGAAAGTTGATGGTCAACCGGAGACGAAACGTCGGATTTAAAATTTGAAACTAGCATCTTGTAGAGAGAAAAAGTGGCCATAATAATGTGTTATTTATTTCGAAACCTTGCCAAATTTAAACTACCTATCCTCTTACAGCTCCCGAGATCCCCATGGTGGCCCTCGAATTTGAATCAGCCTGTATACTCCATAGATATAACCACCCCATTTACTTGCAATAAGGAGCATCTGTGCCTGTGCCAACGCACTTACCACACTCAGACAGAGAAAACCATATTTTACGACTTTAGATTGTGTGAAAACTTACAAACAAGTGGTATGTACTTATTTGTATAGTGGGTTGGGTTGGTTGTATACAGTTGTATAGCGGTTGGTAGAGCAGCCATTGTTTAAACTAGTAAGAGCAAAACAAATTAATGAACCTCGTTATCTAAAAACACACGTTTACCCAAATATATACTTATACAGGATACAGTAACTAAGGTAAGTATATACCGGGAGATTACCAACGTGGGATCTGTGAAGAGAAAAGTTCAAGGTTGAGTACCACAACAAAGGTGTGGTTCATACTAAGTAAAAGGATACGATCGAATCGAAGTGAATTGTAGGTATGCTAAAACGGGTATATTCCAAGTAAAGAAAAACTGACTTGAAGAACATGAGGAAGCAAAATAATTGCTTTTTCATTATACCTCTCCGAAAGTACTGTCTTTTCATGTATCCCAAGCGCACCGAAAGTAGGGTTTTCCCGTGCGAGCGCACTGGAAAAATTTTTCCCGTGCGCTACGAATAA
>NW_022170403.1:36084092-36155878 GCF_008802855.1 Photinus pyralis | reverse complement strand
GTAGGGTTGCCACCCCTCCAGGTTTCACCTGGAGTAACCAGGATTCGGCAGTAAGTCTCCAGGTTCCAGGTTACACTTAAGTTTCTCCAGGTTGAACGTCATAGAGCGTTACAAAAGAAAATTTCCAGGAGAATAAACGTTTGTTTTTGAAAACGCCGCGCAATGTCATGTCACAGGCGCATCGCCTATTCGCCAAAGCAAAGCGCCTCCCATCCGGTTTGCTCTACAGACTACAAGTTTGCTCAGTGCACAGTTTGGTGTCCAATGTGCAGGTGCAGTCAGTTACACGGAAAATACGCAGTTTGGTCAAAATTACGTAAGTCTGCGTGTTCTATATACTTTGGAAGCAATTAAGCAGTTTGTAGTTCATATACTAGGTTTGGTTGTAACGTAAAAACGATTTTTCGTCATGGGCGACAGCGACAGCACACTGAGCGATTCCAATGAAGCAATATCCGAACGTATAAGTGAAACATCAACAAGAGTGTCTGCGGTGGCGATACCTCCTACTAAAAAACAAAAATATTCCTCTTCGTTTCAAGATTCCTGGGCACAAAATCAAGACTACAAAGATTGGCTGGTGAAAGTCGATAGTCTTACTGCAAAATGTAATGCCTGCGTTGTAAAATTTACCGTAAAATATGAGGGCGAAAAAGCCGTAAAAACTCACTTGAAAAGTAAGGGACATTTCGCTGCCATTAATAACCGTACAACAAATAATTTAATTACTGCATTTTTACCTAGAAAAAATAACGCCGAAGAAAGCTCTGTGTCCATCATCGAAATTGCCCAGGTTTATCATGGTGTCAATCATCACCACAGCTATCTAAGCACGGATTGTGCAATAAAATTAAATTCGAAGCTTTATCGAGATTCTGCTTTGGCGAAGAAAGTACACTGCGGTAGAACAAAAGCTGAAGCCATTGTCGAGAATTGCCTGGCTCCTAAAAGTATTGAGGATGTCTTGGAAGATATGCAGGTCAATACAGACACATCATCACCATTTTCTGTTCTAAGTGACGCATCTAATAAAGGAAACCAAAAACTTTTTCCGGTTGCCGTGAGGTACTTCAGCGTTAAAAATGGAATCCAGAATAAATTATTGGATTTTGTCGAAAATAATGACGAATCTTCCGCATCAGTAACAAACAGCATAGTGAAAAGCCTGCAAAAATGTTCCCTGAAAATTTCGGACATTAGTTCTTACAGCGCGGACAATGCGTCAGTAAATTATGGTGTTCACAATTCAGTGTTTACAAAGTTACTCGATCTAAATGCTGAATTATTAAAAGCTAACTGCAACTGCCACGTTATTCATAATGCAGGCAGAAATGCGTCAAAAGCGCTTTCGTATGATGTTGAAAATTTGACTTTAAAAATTTATGCAGAATTCTCCAATAGTGCCAAGAAATGCGAAGCTTTGAAAGACTGCTTTGAATATCTAGAAATTCACTATCAAAAAATGTTGAGACATGTAACTACAAGGTGGCTCTCCCTATATTCGGCTCTTGATCGACTTCTGCGATGTTGGCCAGCCGTCAAGAAATATTTTCTTGATCTTGGTGAAGACAACTGTGATAAAAATGTCTGGAAATTCATTAAAAGCCAAGAGCATGAATTGGAAGACGATTTAAGATCCGAAATTCCACTTTCAGAGTGTTACATTTATTTCGTGCATCACTATATGAATATTTTGAATACGCATATAGTTAAACTGGAGAGTAATAGACTAAGCAGCACCGAACTGCATGAAATTATGTCCGATCTGAAGGAACAAATAATCCAAAGACAAAATGATCAATTCTTTGGGAGTAAAGTGTCAGCTGCTTTGAAATATCTCCCAGCGAACCAGAAACAGATTTTTTTGAAGGAGGCGAATTTGGTTTACAAGAAACTCCTTGATTATTTGGATAAGTATTATGATTTCCAAAATAGTCCCTTCCAGTATTTTGATTGTCTGAATCTGAAAAAGAATAAAGGAAATATCAGCTATAATAAAATACTGGAAGCTAAAAAAGCGGCAAAAATCAATAACATCGATGAAGACGCATTATATAATGAAATTGTGATTCTCAAAAGTGGACTACAACACCTTGAAATATGTGGAAGTGAAATCGATGAACTCTGGTGTAAAATTTTTCAAACATCCAATCTGCCCAATCTGCTGAAAATAGTCGGTAAAATTTTATCCATCCCTGTGAGCAACGCATTTCCTGAAAGAATCTTCTCTTTGATGGGTAATCTCTGGACAGATGAAAGAAACAGAATGAGAGTGGAGTTAGTTAAGGCAGAGTTGTGTGTAAAATTGAATTTTAGTATGTCTTGTCAACAATTTGCCGAATTTTTGGAAAAAAAAGAGCAAAAGGCACTACTGGATGCGTGTCAAGGCAATAATAAATATAGATTTAAGTTAAATGTAAATAATGATAAATAAACAAACTTGAATCTTATCAGTCTTATACGCTCCTATCCCACACTGAAAATTTTGCTTTCACATTTTACTCCAGGTCGTGGGTAATTCAAAGGTGGCAACCCTAGGAGCAAGCAATCATTTTCTTTACAAGCTGTATTGTTGGAGAGAAATCATATAAATACATCACTGAACCAGTACATTAAGGGCTGAGAAAATGGTTCCGAGAATTAAGCATAATGTTATTTCCGTCTCTAAATTTTTGTCATTAACGCAACTTAGGAGGTAGTAATCTTAGATTATTCACATTTCTGGATGCTTCAGAAGCAAAAAGCCAAACAGAAGAAGTTGAGATTTTGATTTCTTCAAAAGCATTTCAACATTTTTGTAAACGACTTGAATGTACAATATCGTACAGCCCTTGGGGTAAATGGTAAATCGCAGAATGAGCAGGGTGGCCAAGTACTGTATGTGGGAACCTATTCAATGGAGAGGCTTGCGACAAAAAAGTTATTACTAAAATGACCGAGAGAAAAATTTGGAAAATATGCAATATGATTTTATTGTGATCAATAAAAAAGAATTCAGGAAAAATTAGTTTAAAACAATAACAATTTAAGGGCATGCCATATTCTTTGGCCTAAATTTCAGGTTAGGAACAAGATATAGAGAGGCGGTTTTCGCGAGCTTGTTTTGTAAAATCAGTTACTTTTTCCTGCAAAAAATCAAACCAATGCATTTAATTTGTTTGAGAAAGCGGCGACATGTGAAACTAAGAAAATATTATAATATTTGTAGTCCAAGAATAGTTCTTTTCAGCTAACCCAAGTTTGTTAAAAGCGGCTCAGCCGTTTCGAAGATACAGGGTGTTTTTTTACAGAAACTTTTGAATACCCCCCTCCACTTCATTTTTAGAGATACAGCAAAAATTATCAGATTATCCTCGACTTTAAAGACCGAGTTTTTTTGTTTTGGTTAATATAGCGAAATTCACATAAACATTACTCTTTTAGATTCAAGATTGCAGGTACGCCTTAGCGGCCATTTCAGAAACTTCAAAATATTGTCCTGGTTTTTCTCTTAGCCGTTTTAGCAATAACTTATTTTGCGGCAAGCCTCTACGATGGATTGGTTCCCAGATACAGTACCTCGCATTCTTAGTTGGCCACCCTGTAGATAACTTTTTTGCATTCAATTGGAGTTAAAGGTGTTGCACCATAACAAGTGAAGAAAATGAGCTTAAACCAAAAGCAAAGGAGGCTGTTATGATCGATTATAGTGGAGAGGATTAGACACATGCATACCTCTGGAAAATACAATTGCGAATTTACAAAAATTTTTACTCAGCATTTGAGCGTGTCATATTTCCACGACGAATTTTATAACGCGTCGAAATCAGAGATTTAACAATATTAGAATTTAGATTCGACCTTACAACACTAACTTTATAGATAAACCTCAGGCTGTCAGAAGTACGCTCTTCATTTCACTTCACCCAAACTAATCCAGAATTCAATATGGTCTCGTATTACGTTGTCATTTTAGCACCAAGTTGCAGTAATGTAACAAAGTTCCCTAAATCGTACAAAGTTTGACTATGTCTTATAGTACACTGGTCAATTTTAGTCATACAATGTAAGAAAAGACTAAAAACCGCACATACTAAGCGTTTTATCACCAAACAACTGACTTCTTCTAATCGAGCTCCGCAAGATTCTAGAGTAAATAAATCTAAAGGGTCTGATTATTACTTCTTTTAGCTGAACCAAGAATCATTTGCATTTTGGTCCTCCGAGCCGGATAAGAAGCTACAAAATGAGAGATCCAAGATCCAAGTTTGATTCTAGTTGCAGTTTGTGTTAATAACACAATAGTGTTGGCGCTTTTTCGTCACCGATTGACAAATAATACCGTTGAAGGTCGAATATGAAAGAAGCAGGTGTATATAGTCGACGACGATACTAATAAATACTGTTCCTTTTCTTGAGAAACGATATGAAAAATTGAATCTTGAATCTCATGTTCACTTATATGTAACATAACATTGTATTTTGCCACACTTGCGGCATTAAGATGCCTTGCATTTAATGGACACATGCCCTGGACGAAAACAATTAACGCAGTATCGTAATGATTTAATTTGATTGATCCTATCTTGGACAGGTAACTAACAAGAATATTTCACACTGGTAAATTGAATAGTTCTTTTGCAAGAACTGCATATTATTTTTTCCTTGTTACCCTCTTTAATTTCCGCCTTACTAAAGTGTTAATTTTTCTAATAATCCACACATTTTTGCGTAATGTATGCGATTGACGAAAGCTGATCCCTAGTGTTAAAAGAGTCTCTCTCTCTCTCTCTCTAGGGCCCTCTAGTTTACTAGTAATAAGATGAATAAGAAGCGTATCACAAGAGTTTACATATATTTTATGATTGTGTATTATTCGTAGGTCGCTGGTTCCCACCTCGAAGGACCAAAATGTAAATGATTTTTGTTTCAGCTGAAATAAGTAATAATCAATGAACTGTACATACTTGCTTACTCTATTAATTTCTCTAATAGTCTAACTAATAAATTAGCTGTTCTCCCAAATTTAATATCTAGCTCAAGCGTACGTAACAATCTTAAGCAAAGTCTCTTGAAGGAGGCACTCAATATTCGATTTTCTAAACTGTTATCAGAATATTCCAGGTGCTGTCCAGATCATATCTTTACAGAGCAATGGAATACCCTCGCACAGTTCTTTTCCAGATCTGTGAAACCTCATTGGGAGCTTGTTAGACCGTAAAAAGTGCTTACAAGAACATTGAATGATTTTCCAAAGCAATAATTAAAAGCAATTCCAGGGTGTTCTAACTCTGTAAAGGTTAAGATATCCGAGAAGAGATGTAGAAGTCTCGAAATCCATAGAAATCTCTCTTCTATAAAAACTCGAGAAATTGTTAAAGAGTCTTATAAGCAATTATTTGATCGTATCGTGTCTCCAGAGAATCCCATCGCTTTCTCAAATCATTTTAAGCTCTTTCTAGCGCTTCATAAGCCACATCCATTGCATTTCGAACACCGTCCAACGATTTCTAGCGCCTTGTTTGAACAGAAATCCATAAAGACTTATAAGGCGGTTATTCGGATTGATTGCAAAGTGTACATTTTCCCAGAACTAGTCTACTTGATCTACAACTACAAATAGCTCTAGCAACGGTTTAAAATTAACTACAAAGCTTTGGAAGCAACATTTAAAAGAAGAAGATCTAGCTAGAGGGTACCCTGTAAGTAGTTTTGATAAGAATTTCAAACTGCTAAAAAAGACGCTAGGAAACCCTGGGAAGGCGCCAGACTGCTCTGGAAAAGGCCGAAACGCTGTATCTTTTATTTTTACTTTACACTATTTAGCAATTGGAACGTGTGTTGGCTAAAATTTTGTTTAAAATTTCTATATTTCAAGTTGTTTAAAAAAAATCTACAAAGCACCTCATCCAACAGAAGTTTAAAAAACAAAAAAGTTTCTGGATTCAATAGGACAAACTCGAAAATGATGTCAAGATATCATATGGGCTTGATTTTGCGCGATGTAACTTCATCGCATGATTGAAAAAAGAAGAAAGTCCAAGTATTACCTTAGGTGTCTTTCAAGTCCAACATCAGTTTGCACCATATACCCAATGTTTATATGTAAACATAAAAATTATTTACCTACTATTTTTACCATTTTACCTTAACACGTTCGAGGCAATTGTCAAAACTCACCCTTAACTTTCTTCCTTTCGGCTATGCGAACCCTCGTTTAAACAATTTGAATTATCGGGACCATTCCGCACAATATGCACTTCACTTCGCGTAAACACGATCGAATGATTTGCTCATAAATTATATTTTTGCAAGAGGCGCGGTAACGTAAACCGGTAGAGATTAATCACCTAATGCTCTTATCTAAACTTCCAGTGACTCTCACCTTTCAATAATTGTAATGATTGTTGTTATTACAAATTTGAGTAGTTCTAAACCAAATGTATGCAAAATACGGAAATTAACCGAAATATGAATTTCTTTTTGCTGCTTTAGCATTTTTAACTCATTTTCCAAATCAAAAATTTTTACGATTAGCGTCCGCCTGCGCAATGTCACTCTCTTATTTATGGAGATATTTTTTTAAAATTTTAACCACAGATGCTTCTAGTCAATGCAAGCATATCGCATATTATAAAAATCAGATGTTCGCATGCGCAAACGGCGCAATGCTAAGTTTCTTATTTATAAAAATATATAGGCCTTATTTTCTTTTGTACACATAAATAGTTAGCTAAAGTTACTCGCCTAGGTGTAAAGGTATCGACATTTTGGGATCACATCAAAGGCGAATTGTTATCTTGGGATAGGGTACCGCCAATGTTCTCAAACTTTACGTTACACTTTTTGAGGGACTCTTTCTTAAGAAACGAGGATTCTTGAAAACTTTTACAATCCTAAAATCATCATCTGTTCACAGGAGGGCACCTTAGAGGTTACCGTAGTAAGCATATACAGGCTGTTTCACGCAATCCGTTACCTAAAAGTATTCAGACTCTCATTAATAATAATTTAAATCTGAAAATTTGCATACCAACATAGCAACAGCATCAAGGGTTTTCAAATTATTCAAGATTTTGCAACATTTTTGATTTTGCTATTCTTGAACCCTGTACCTATGAAAAGTCTTCCGAAATCAACAATGCTGATTTGATACTACATGAGAATGACTTAAATCGGCCTTCTACAGGGTGTGTTTAAAGTAATTGTCAATTGCAGATTCGCCATTTTCATGTTGAAAAATTTCCTCGAAATAAAAATTGTTTTTTACTCTGCGCCATCTTCTAGTAGGAAAAGGCATATCCAACATCCGTACCAAAGACGTGCCCTCCTCCTTGATGCATCATTTGGTTTTCGAGAGATCCACTTTTTTAAGGGCGGCTCCGAAGCGAAACATTCATAACACTCCGTTTATTTGTTGGCAGAACCTTGTATATCGCTAAAGTAGTATTAATTAAGGTGAGGGTCGCGAAAATAGCGCCCCCAGACTTCCATCCCCAATGGCGTGGTTTGAAGCGGTGTCCTTCCCAAAAATTAGACACTAAAATAATATGAAAATGTTCGAGGGGGTGGGGTGCTACCGTGCAGTTTACCTTCTACAAGTTTGCGTTCGTTATGTATTTATTCACTTAGTGCAAAAGAAAAATGCAAGTATGAAGAGGAGGGGAGGGATAACTTCACAAGGATGCATACACGTCCGTATCTGACTTCACTAATTAGAACCATTTCCCAGGTTAAGTTAATCTCCCGCGGAAAATTCAATTAAAAAATGAAACGATTTTCATGCCGACTCCTGTCAATTGCGTTTTATCCCGTAGAATATTATTATCCGAACTAGATTGAGCTGAGAATTGGTCCCTCTGATAAATTTGTTACAGTGTTAAATTTTTCTCGTGTGACAGTTTCCAATAATTTATGTTATCTGGCGTCCAGTAAAAAGAATGGACAGATTCAAACAATAAGGTCTTCTTATTCAAATTCGTATAGTAAAAAATGAGATTGTATGATATTTTGTCAGTAACATTTACAATATAACAGAAGGAAATTCAAAAAACTGAATACATTATTTTCTCATAGAAATCGTTGATGCGCCGCTACGAGAGTTGAGTTGATCAACGAAACGGAACGGACAGGCTGGTAAAATTTATCTTCTTACGGAATAAGGCTTCCCTTTGGTCAATCAGATTTTAAATCCTTCTTATATACGTCAATCGACTTTTGCTTTTTATATAGGATTGGAATTATACTTCAATTTATCATTGAACTTTATTGTTTCGAATATTGAGTGCGTCAGATGCCTGAGTCAGCTGCTACGCAAATCCACAATGTCCGCTAATTTAATAGGGCGAATTACGTTGCTGTGCATTAAGGGATGGCATGTACCTATTCGCGCACGTGTTCGGCGATGGTGGTGATTTCAACAGTTAAGAAAGTTTCATATCGGGCTTCACGAAATAGTTAGAGTAACGAGGAGCAGCGAAAATGCGCGGCATGTAACAATAAGATAGTATTACATACGCGGTAAGACTAGGGGGTCTTAGGGGTAGTTGGGAGAGTGCGTGTCAGCACACACACCCTCCTCTAGGCCTGTAGATCAATACCTCGGGGCAGCGCTGGACCCAGCACAGGTCCACCATCAGCAACACAGCCTATTTTACATTCTCCGTTCCTGCTTCTATCCCTGATACTTGCCGTTGTCAGCCTTCCTCGTTCGTACCGCTTTCATTGCTTGCGTTTGCCTACTTCCTTCCTTGCTTGCTTTCCATAGCAGTAATTCGTCCTCGAGTATAGCAGGATCGGAGTCCGCTCTTCTTTCAAACGTGTAAAAGGTGAGAGACCTCTGCAGTTATCTTAATTCCACACGACATCTATGCACCGTAGGTCCTGCGAAACGGACCGATAAAAAGGGCATTTACATTCGTTTATTAAGTTTTAAACCTCTAAACTTCGTTTGTAAGAATAGTCCTCGAAAGTGTGGTAATGAAGGTTAAACCTTTCCCTTCAGCAATTATGCAACACGCACCTCTCGAAATTAAGTATCATTAATAAATGTCAACGAATAAGCGGACAAATCGAAAGCGACAAAGCGTAAAATTTTCTTAACAAGAACTTTTTCAGGAATAACTTTTTCCGAGCTTGTTCTCTCCATAATATTTCGCCTTTTTTGCTGACCCAATCTTAATCTATGACCACGCCGGTGTGTTCCACTAATGCATAACGCAGTAATTGGGGTGATAATTATTCTTAATTATTATTCTAGTAATTGGTTTTGTAATATGCATCGCAAAGGGATAGTGCACTTTTCCGCTTCCTAAGGTAACCCTTTCCTTCTTCGATTCGCTTGGGCGAATTATTGAAAAGTTGGAAAGATCACTTATTAATAATTTATTGTATGTAGGGTCTAACAATTACCATCAACAAACTTTTTTTTCATGTTCATTTTTGTTTTCAATAACTAGGTTTGGATTCGTTGTTTTCACGTTCAAATATACACAGATACCAAATTTTGTCAAGATGTTTCAAAAAATGTACTATTGATATAGTAATATCTTAAATAATCAGAATTTGTATTATTTATTTTATTTTGTTCCTATTGCCTTTACATTTCTTTTCTCTTCTTCACTTTCAACTATTAGGTATAGCAGCAGCGATAGTAGTGGAAGCGGATCCGCCCCTTTGGCGCCCGATCAGTTAGGCGTCGGGACACTTTAATTAAATCGAACTTACCTATTAACACACAAACAATTCACTTATTTATTTTTTTCTTCAAAGACTATTATGAAAGTTTTGCACACTTTCACTTATTGTTCCTGCGCCTAGGCGTCACGGCGCCCTGGTTTCCAGCGCCAAAGTGTCTCAGCCTCAAAGTGTCCCGGCGCCAAGATAGCCAGCCGCGCCAAAGTGACATCGTCAAAATGTCCTAGACGGAATTTTATTGTTGAAATCAAGGCACCAATTTCACGCGCAGTAACCATTGGTCCGTTAAAATTAAAAATGGCGAAAATTGGCTAATTTGGTCGCTCCAGCGGCGGATTTACCAGCAAGCTGAGTAGGCTGGAGTCTAGGGCGGCAGATTTTAAGGAGGCACCAAATTTGTCCCACAAATTGTTGTCTTACAGAAATAATAAAAAACATTCTTATACAGGGTGTGTGTTTTTTTCATTTTCACTATGGGGATCTCGTAAACCGTGACAAAGTCGCTTAAATGGGCAAAGTTATGCAGAATTTTATGCTAATTAATTTTCTCTTTTAAAGTTTCTTATAGCCCTACAAATAGCGAAGTTATTGCCATAAAACCGAAAAATTTCATCTTCCAGAAATAATTTTAACGAACCATTAGTGATTTTTTCTCAGCTTTTTGATGGTGCTATAAAAAGAAAAACGAGTCTCTAAAATTTAACAAAAATCTCAATATTTTGGTACTGTACAGTATACTCTCGAGTATATACAGTGAACACTATTGTCTGTATAACTGGATCCTTTAAATAATTTAAGAAACATGAAGAAGTCGAAGAACAAAGGCATTTAACTGATAAATCTGAAGAATTTGAAAAGTCGCATGAACTCGAACGAAAAGAACACAAAAATTTGAAGGATTTGATGAGTGTAAAGAAGCAAAGGAATTGAAACATTGGAAGAGCCTAAGGAGAACGTAAGGTAAGGGTTATGAGGGGTGGGATGCGCCTCACGTAGCCTCTTTCATTCAAATGCCAAACCTAATCTTCACGTGGTACAACCTGTTTTCACCGACGAGGATATGGCGACCGCTCGACATCCGGAATATGAATTTCACTCTCCACCAAGCACCGGTCTCTTCGAGGTGAGGATGCGCGGATAGAGGACGGGGTACGTTGTTGTAAAATGGTCCTCAAAGACGGAGGCGTTTATCAATACCAACGGCATAAGGACGGGGAAAGCAACGGGAGTATTTTCTTGGGAGAAGAAGATGGACGAGTAGACATTTGTTTAGTATGGATTCCTCGGATACTAAATATTTCGGAGTTGAAATAGTTTCCCATTCGCATCTCCGGGGAAGACAGCATTCGAGGAATCCTACCAAAGTGCAGACTGAGAATAGAGATATTGAATAATAGATCTCCAATAGCAGCAGAAATGTTAGAAAACTTGAAAAGGGAAATGGAACGAACTAGATTGGGATTGGTTATTCTTGGAGTAAGCGAAGTAAGATGGGACGAAATGATGCTTTACTACAGTGGAGAAAGTACAGGGCGTTTCAAAAAGAATCATCCGATTTTGTAGGTTTATAATTTCAATACTAATAATAATATGGACATGAGGTTAATTTTATATTAAAGGATAACTAATAAAGTTTTTTTATACACCATTTACAGGTGCTCAATATGGCCCCCTTGAGATGCACGGCATATGTCTATGCGATACTCAAATTCGTCCCACACCTTAGCTAGCATTTCTTGAGTGATAGATTCGATGGCTGCTCTAATGCGGTTCTTCAGTTCAACCAATGTTGTTGGAAGGGGAGGGATATAAACAATGTCACTCACATTTAGCAAACCGTATAACACAAAACGCTTTCTGTTGTTTAGACGCCATTTTGTCAATAACTGAGCTGGGCGTTGACAGAAGCGCGCTACTGCTACCTAGCGGAAACCACGCGAAACTCGAGAGCTTCCTCTTACTAACAGTACATTGTTCTATCAAATCGGACTTATAGATGAATAGCAATAAATTTTTAAAATCGAATGATTCTTTTTGAAACGCCCTGTATTTTGTGAAAAAGCAGCAAGATTCAGTACTACTCCAAAAAGTCTTTTTGTCGTACAAGTGTACATGCCAGCTAGTGATTATGAAGACAGCAGTGAACTAGAGGAAATGGGAAGGAAAAGGTTGTTGCAACCTTTACTCAAACAAAAAAATCAGGAGTTAAGTTGCTGAAGCCATGGATGACGTTTGAGCTTTGTGAGAGACTGAAACATAGAAATCTGTTGTATAAAAAATTAAAGAAAAATCCTGAAAATTTAAAATTAAAACAGTGCTTTCAGTCAGTCTCCTTAAAGCTGAAACAAAATATTCAAACTCAAAAAAGCAACTATTATTATAAACTTTTTGAAACCAACAAGGGTGACACCAAAAAACAATGGCAAACTGTAAATGCCATCTTAGGTCAAAGGATTGAAAAAAAGAGCATTGACTGTATTATGAAAAATGAAAAACCAAACATATTGATATATGACAACCTAGAAATTGCAGAAGAATTCAATCACTTTTTCACCACTGTTGTAGCACAGATTAAATTTTGTCTGTGGTTGTAGGCAGGCTTTTGGAAAATCTTGACTCATTTGATGGTTTTAATATGTGCGCATACAAAGAGACTTTCCCTTCAATACATGTCAGTAACTCTTTCTTTCTCTTGCCCACCTGTAAATTTGAAGTCTCCGATATTATAAATAATTTAAATGTCAATAAATCACCTGGTATTGATGGAATCTCATCCCGAACCATCAAAATGTCCAAAGAGTATATTAGTTCAGTATATTTTTAATCTAAGTTTTGAAACAGGGGAATTCCCTTCCAAATTAAAGACAGCTGTTGTAATTCCGTTACATAAAAAAGGAGATTCAATAGAGTTGAACAATTATAGGCCCATTTCACTGCTATCTGTCTTTGCGAAAATATTGGAAAAGCTAGTTATTTCTGGACTGATCTTACCGAAATGTTAACAGAAACACCTGTTAATGAAAGCAAATTGGTCGATTATATTAAATATGTTAAAAGCTGCTTTTGCGCATGTGCATTAATACATTTTTTATTTTTGGACTAATTTTGTGAAATTTAACCGAATGTACTTCTTATAATTGACATTTAAATTGAAAATATCTACATTGATTAGGTATTTCGCTCAATAAAACGCCAAGCGGCGCATGAGAAGTAAATACAATAAAATGAAAGTGCTGGGACTCCACAGATGCTAATGTGCGGAAAAGTTAAGTTTTGAAGAAACTTATTTATTGTGATTTGTTTTTAATCGTTGCATTATTGTAAAATAATCAAAATATATGATACCGACCAAACATTAAATGACATAGTTTCTACTTTGTTTTAACTAAAATATCTAATCATTCAGTTTATTCAGTTTATTGTTATACCCTATGTAACAAAATGTGGAAAATTGGCAGTTTAATTAAAACAAAAACAATTATTCTTTATTGCAATTGAAGGCGTTTCAAAAATTATTTTAACTCAAAAAATGATGCTCCATTTGAATAAAAATGGTCCATTGAACATCTAAAATATAATTTAACATAAGATGTGGGTTGGCGCTGTCTTCATTCTAAGGTTTGACTTTAAATTTATCAAGTTTGTCTCAATTTAACCAAATAGAACGGACGGAGTATATGTTATATGATATATCAAACAGTTTTATAAATCTTAAAAAAATTGCCCTACAACTTCCTTTGTACCACCATGTCAAATCGAACATTGATTACAGATCTTACTTACCGAATTTAATTAATATTGTATATTTATAGATTTAGAACAATACTTCCACATTAATGGCATTCGCCACTTATAATAGGCTATACGATTGCATTAATTTAAAATTAGTGTTGTAGTGGTTATTAAATTAACATTAAATGGTTTTAATCTCGACGTACATTAAATGTGCGATAGATTTGCTCTATGTGTGTAATCCAGTTACCTGAAATTACACATTAAAAGTCTTATTTATGGTAGTATTGATTATAGCATTTATGACTAACGGTGAAACAAGAGGATTTAAAGAAAATGGAACACGACTTCCAACTCATGCAGACAAAATGGCAATATTTTTATCGTGTTGTTAATGCATAGATGTATAAAATTACAGTAGAAAGTACTTTTTTATTAGATTAATAAATTTAATTTATACAGTCGCATAAGACTTTAGTGAGTTGGATTGATAAAATATACGTAAATCGGGGATCTTGTTTGAGTTACCTCTTTCTTCCGAAGCGAAGGGCGGTTTAGTACAAGAGAAGAGGGTTGATGTGATGCACCTACTTCATACCTTCACCCCTGATTGTATAGTGACTCACGGTTACCACTAGGGGACGGTATACCTATTACCGTTACCGGATACTGCAGCATCTGTGTGTGCCTACAGATCAAAGCAATCAAGAAACACTTGTTTAGTTTTGTATATTCAAGATACAATATTCCTTAATAGCGTTTCAGAGATCGTGTTACAAACGATATTTACTCCAATTTACCCAATCTAAAAAATCAACCCCGCACTCTGAGCAAAAGATACGACATTCTGTTCATTAGTAGTGGGTTAAAAATATGAAATTACAACTTTGCACAACTTAGTTTAGTGCACGTAGCCTGCACGCGAAATTTGTAAGAAGCATTGCAACCTTCCGAAAATAGCCGTTTTCATTCGCCCTTTTTGTAACGTTAGCTTCTTCAAATATTAGCACGAAGGATCAAACATTTTATGCCCGGAGCTCCTGTCAGACGATGAGGTACAAGAGCTCTGATTATAATGTTACAAAACGGAAACCATTATAATTAAAGAGGGATCATTTCACGTTTATTGATAAGTGAAGGAAGGCATGACCCTTTATTTTATAAGGAGTTTATTACTAAACCAACAAGATCCGAATGTGAAGTTATTTTATTACGAAAAAATTTAAACGACGCGCATTTACATGTGAGGGGATAAATGTACATTTTGCAAAGGCACCCTCTACAAAAACGTACTCATTGTGTTATAATCAGGGTGTGACGCAGCTTCTAATCTGTCTATGTTCGATGATCGGACCGTACAATGTGTCTACTGATGGAGGTGTACACCTTCCCTACAATGATAGGATTAGAGCTACCCTAACGTAATAGCATACGATGCGATGGACTGAAACTCCGTAGCGGTTCAGATTAAATGAAATTCAGATTCAGTCAGCGAGAAATCATTGGCGTTACATAATCGTAATACAAAATAACAGTGTAATATTTGATTATATTTTATATAATTGCTTCTACTTTAAGTTAAGCTAACGATATTTCAACGTTAATTTAGTGCGTGAGTAGGTATTTATTTTCAAAAAATCCTCCGTTTCAGTTCATGTTTTAGATTATCGAGTATTACAGTAACACAACGTTTGAAATAAAAATATTTGCTTCGTTACTTATAAACGAAGGTTTTGCATGCACAGTCCAAATGTACCTATTCCATTGCACTACGGAGACATTTCTGACAATTTGAGTATTTACGCATATGGCACCACGTATGAAAAATTCCGAGACGCATGACCATTGATCATACATTGGCTTCGCCGTGTATATACAACACTTGTAAAAGGTTGCAATCGCGCGACGATTTGGAATCAGTTAGCGCCATCTAAGAACTATAGCAGAACGTACGAAGCACATTTAATTTTCCATAGATATCGTATTGAAAACTCGAAATCAGGACATCGTAGAACTGCTGAAATTATATGTGTTGTATTATGTAATATAGCAATCTTTACATTTGTGTTTTTTGATGATTAATTAAGTGTAATAATTCCGTGGGCACACTACTATACATGCGGTCAATTTTCGACCAATTAATGCAATGGGTCTATTTCAACTAAATGAAAAACTAACAAATAGTGACTGGATGTTTATAAATGATGTATGCAGGCACAAAATTTTAAGGATTAGGGAAGTCAATAATCAGAAATGAAAAAATTGAAATTCCTGTGGTGTGTTGTTCAAGTCAACACCCTGTATAACTATTTCGCCTGTCCCTGTACATATTCCCAGCGTATGAGCGTGAGCGGTTGAAGTTAGTATTAGTATTTTTTTTTTTTGGACAGGTGGGGAAATGCATTACGCACACTCCAGATGGAGGTCTGGAGTAGTGTGGGACTCTCCCATTATCTGGGCATACCCACTAAAACCCCACCTGAGGCTTCGGTTTCTAAGGCCATTTGCCGATCTATTTCCTACGTATAGCAGCTCTCAGCTCATCACTGTTTTAAGATGCATACTAGTTATACATATATACCTATCACAGATTTTCAGTTCAAACGTACAGTCATAGATAAGGGACATATTACAAACATTTTATCACAGTTTACTTATCACATTTATGGTGCTTAGAAATCGCAGTACTTCTGAGCATTTATTTACAGTGCTAAAATTCTCTTCCCATATATCACTTATTTGATAGAGGTGACGCGCGACGGACTATATGCTCCGGTCGGTGTTAGGGTTACCTCACACCTTACGCAATGAGGACGAGCCAACAAAAACCATGTGTCAAGGCAGTATGGCCAAGCCGAAGTCTATATAGTTTTATCAAAGCGTAACGATTCGTAGTAACAAGAAACAGTGGCCCTAGGCTGGGCTTGACCCTCTTCAAGAATGCATCAGACGCTCTCCACTGGTCACTCCAACGCTCATTTATTTGAGCTTTCACCAACCTGCCTCGAACTATTTTAGACAAATCTGCAAAATTCTCTAGTTCTTTCTTCTATCATTCTACATCTATTTAGACGTAAGACGAGCATTTGTGATCTCATTTGTAAGCAAGTAATGGTTCGGGTGACTATTGTCTAGAGACACTTTAAGATAATAGTTTCCCAGAATCTGCCTTCCTCGAAGAGTTAAAGGAAGAACGTTTGCTTCCACGTGAAGTGAGACGACAGGAGTTGTTGGGTATGCTCCAAGAGAATACCTTATTGCAAGGTTCTGGATTTTATCTGGTTCTCCTAATAAAGTGTTGTTACCGCATGTGAGGTAGGCAGGGCAACCATAATCAATTTTCGATAGAATCAATGCTCTATACAGTGAGTCTTTTTTAAATGCGAACATAGGAGTTTGCATGCAATGTAATTTCCCTATGTTCGATTTTTAAAAAAACACATCAATATATGAGATGTGCGCGGTTCACATTCCCAAAACGGGCAATTTGTGTGACTATGAACAGCAACTCATAGTCTTTATGATGAAGAGCACTCGGTAAGATTCTTTTAATTAAGCCATGTGAGGCCATAGCAACTTTAGGATAAATTTTTCTTAAACTTACGATAACTTGACTTCACATGGCACGCGCTGACATCACAATTCATTGTGAACCAACCTTCAATTATTTGTAGGTCATGTGCACCTGGTATTCTACTAATTTGATTTATTCAATACATAAATGAAGAAAATAAGAAAATAAATAACGCAAACAATTACAATAAATGTTCGAAGTGCCCTCCTTGACATTCTAAGCAATAACCTAACCGATTTCGTAATTAAATTGGGCGACGGTATTTTTAAAAATGTGACAGCTGTCAATTGTATCTACTACTCATTTGAACTACTCCATAGATTGATGTGTTTTTTTTTAAATCGAACATAGGGAAATTACATTGCATACAAACTCCTATGTTCGCATTTAAAAAAAATTCACTGTATATATGTTAAGCAGAGTCTTAGCATGCATACTCTAGTTATTTACTATACATATTTTCCTATTTACTTCGGGTTGTCCTGCGTTTTGTAATAAATCGATTTTGATAAGTATACTCTATAATAGTCTATAAGACCACTAGTGAAAGTAAACTGAAATTGATTTACAATTGAAGGAGCAGCTCATACACCACGATCTATTTTACACTATCATATGTACTCATATTCCTAGATCAATCAATAATTGTAGTCATTAATATCTCCATGCAATATAGCTAAACTACCAGTAACATTAACACAGGCGGAACTTAATACTCGTGGTTTTATTTTTGACAAGCAGCAACGGCTATCTACATTTTTGTGTGATAGTAGGTAATTTCTTCATTGTTTTACTATGAGTTCAACAGAAGAACAACCTTTCAGTGGCAGTCGTAGAAAATTATAATGTACAACACGTATGAAAAGCAGTCATCATTCTTTTCATCTACGGCTCATGTGAAAACTGCGCTTTTCATAACTTGTTACATAATATACTCTTCCAGTCTGCTGGCGCCTCCTTGAGCAACACCCTTCCTTGTCCTGCATTTTTCGTACTTGTGCAACAAATAACTATTTCTGTATTGCAGACAAATTGATGTTTATAGTTGTAAGTGAAAAACGAAAAAAAGTCGAAATGTATGATCTTCCGGAAGATCTTTCTGCACACTGCACTTGGCTCTTGCCTTACGGTTGGTGGTTTCTCTCTTTCTCTTAGAGAAAAAATATGTACATACATACGTACTTATATGCACCACGTAAACTAAAATTGCTCAGCAACCACGTTAACTTCCCCAATACAAGCAGATTACAGAATTTTATTATTTTAAGTTACATTTCCGTTATGTACAGTTGATCTGTATAACATTTATTCACAAAAATTTAGTTAGTTTAATTAGAACCCCACCATAAAATCAAAATTACGTTAATCAGTGAACATAGATCTTCTTCTTCGTCCATAATATAAATTATTAGAAATTATAGTAAATGAATTAGCTAAACCTTAATAATAATTAATGCCAATATAATTTTGGGTTTTCTGGAATTGTACAATAATTCATTGTGCGAACTAAGGTAGATGAGGGGCGGTATTCTGTACGCGTTCACATTGATTTATATCACAAACCTCGACGCGGTATTTTAATGGAACGACGCGGCACCTCCGCGAGCGTCCTAATTATGTCTCATCAAGACATACTTATACCGTTACTGAATGCCTTAAATTATAGGTGCAATCTTGATTATAGGCGGAACCCTCCTTTTAATTCACCTCGACACGATAACAAACCTTCAGATTCTGGAAACTTAATTATCGTAGACATCAATTAATTAAAATGTATTGAAACGAACCGTGATTGTTGCTGAAAACACCGACGCTTATTACAAGTAAAATGTTAATTTGTAACTATTTCGATAAGCGGGTGTAAAACAAATTCTATAAATATGATAAAATTATTAATACACACGGATATGCTAATACATAGATCTGAAAGCTTTGGCGTGAGTATATTTGTAACCAGAGGAAGTAAATCTTATTTGAGCATGAACGTTACTATAATTATTAAACGGTCACGAAACGTACGTATAAATACGTTGTATTACGCACATTCTTCTGATATACCAAAGCTACTGTACAATTATGGGCCAATAAATGTGCGTTGAGAAAATACAAAGAACCACTTTTTAAAATAAAATTCTAAATTCCTTTCAGTTACTTACCTACCAAAGATATATACTTACTATCAAACCATAACACAGTACATGATATGCTTGCTATGCTTTTTGTATAAGAGGAATATAAAGAATATCGACACTAATGATTAACGTGTTTATTGATAAAAAAAACAAAAAAAAAGTAAATTGATTCTAAATATTGATTTGATGATCCGATGATCGATACGGCCATGTACTGGAAATTGGAATAAGTACGAAAGGAATATGAGTGAAATGACTTGTTTTAAAATAGGTCAATGAACAAACGAAAGCAATAGAAGATGGCAGTTGGCGTTTATTGCTTTTTGTGGTAGCGACAGCGTAGATTAGTGGCTGGTTAAATAACGAAGGCGATCATTCTGCTTATAACGACAAAAGCCTTCACGGTGTGTCACAAATAAGTTCGTCGTAAATTGCATGTTGCTTCTTAACAGACACACTCATTATTCTTAATGGTTGTTGTACATCTTGTATTCTTGTTCGATTGTTGTTGGAAGAATGCGCATATGTGTGTATTGTCAATTGTGTATTTATTGTGACGGCACAGTGCACAATTTAAGTAAAGAGAGTTATAACCCAACGAATGGTACGAACGGATTCCGAACCGGAAAAGATGTTTTCAATGCGACCAAGTTTCCACTTTAACAGATGCGTGGTTTCATGTTTAATCAAAACTAAGATACCAATGTCGGCCGGTAAGAGATCTTTATCAATAGCCCAATGGCTTTTCTGATACAAAGTGTGCAAGTATTCTGTTTTCCGACACGCCCAAAACGACTGCTGCAATGTGTTGCACCATTTGCCAACGAGCACGACACGAGGTTTTTCCGGATCCGGAGGCGACGACATGCGATCTATTGCTAACAAATGATCTGGGGTCAAGCTAGCTAAGTCATTAGGGTCACTACTAAGTAATGGGACATAAAGGTCTCGAGAATTGCTTCTATTTCAACCCTAACTAAATGTCTTTTTATCGATTTGATGCCGCTTCCCCAAAGCCCACCAAAGTGTGGAGCAGTTCCAAGCGTGGAATAGATAACTGCTTAAGGGGAGCTACTTTAGACTTTGCAATAACGACACAAGTAGAAGATCTCTCACCGAAAAACGAAAAACTGAGATAGAATGCGTCGGCGTAGCCAAGTTCAGGCGCGTCACAAAATCCATACAACGTGCAAAGGTTCGAACCCGAACCAGAACCACTCCCCGGGGTCAACTCACGAGGGATACGAAGCAATGACTTTAAATTGATTCCATTGCGAAACGGTACAATTGGGATGCTCTGCATCGCAACCAAGGCCCAACAACCAAATCTGTTGGATAAGACACTTTGCGACGAAACTAATGGGTGCAAGGAATCCAAGTGCTAATTCTTGGAGAAGTGTGCATTTTGAGCAGGAAACTTCACGAGGATTGACAACAAGGGCGAAGGAATCAGAAACTGAGCGCCACCGAACGCCAAGGAGTTGGACAGTGTCGGACGATTCACTATCAAACGAAAAGGCTTGAGGCTGACGATAATCTAAAGGAATCGAATCTAAAACTTCCATAGGATTGGATGCCCATTTGCGAAGCACAAAGCAATCCAGGGCGAAGAGATTTACTAACTGTTAAACGAATTCTTTGGCCCCCTCAATAAATGAAGCTACACAAATAAGATCATCTACATAAATACCCGAGCGAATGGCGCGAGCGCGCTATGGAAACCGAGTGTGACCCAGATCTACTATTTCCAAGAGAGAATGAATGAATGAATACGGAGCAGACGAAACACCATATGTAACAGTATTTGAGTGCAGACAACGAAAAGTGCTGGGCTACCTGGTTCACGACGGCGACGGTTAGAAGAGTAGGCACGTTTCTGTACGTGTCTTACTAAGCTCTGCACCCAATTTGTTTGATTGTGGACGCAGTTCGTCATTTTCATAATATTTCTGTGTGTTAAAAAATCAAATCAATCAATTTAGTGCACCATGAGGCCATCTGTAGGTACTCTTTTTGTCAAAGTTAAAAGTTTAATTACATTCGCATAGCCATCGGAAACGATTTTTTTAAATTTTATTTTTCGACCGCCTACATGCGAGGTATTATGTCCACACAAGTTTTGTAAGCTTTTCTTTCTTTCAGGGAGTTTGCTTTAATTATGGTGCGTGTGTATCGGAATATAAATTGTTGTCATTGTCAATCAATTAATTGTGTGTTTATTCGAATCCATTGTTTTTATTTGTCAGACTTTTCTCTTCCTATCCAAGATTTTTTTCAAATGTTAATAGATTATTTGGAATTTCGGAAGTTAATCGAGGCCACCGAGTCTCCTAAATTATTAATTTCAGTCAATATGAGGATCTTACATATCCTCCTGTTGTTTTATTTTTACGTGAAAATCTAAACGCCTATCCCACAAATTGTGAAATAGGTGTATTTATAAATGAAGAACAAAGTAGCCAGAGCCGGAAGTGGCACATTATCACGTACCTACCTACCACAGAATCGTTCCCAAATGGGATTTTCAATATATTTTTGAAGTGTATTTTTAAGAAACTTTCTTTGCTTCAAACGGAAATTTGTGCCAAATTATTAAGTAGACTGATTTAATTTTTCACCTTTATAAGATGCCAAGCGAATAACTAATATTAATGACTTCTAAATTTATTTATATTATACAGTGAACTACTAGTGGCTTTTTCCTTTACGCTGACAATATCCCCGGAGATGAAATGTTTCGCTTAAATTAATTACTCAACGTTTACCATTATGTGTCTTGCTTTCAGTAACACAATTTTCGACATGGAGATGAAATGGTTTTGAGTTGGCAACAACAAATATTGAGAGGATGTAGATATTTCTAATTCTTCTTAATTGAATCGGTCACGTTTTCATTCAGTCCCCGAGATAATGAAACGATCCAAATTTAAAAACAGAGAACGTCACCAAGAGTAATTAATCTGAACAAAAGCAATTTCCACAAATATTTCGTATAGCGACAGGTAGTAAAGGAGAGAGTATGCGGCAGCCAAGCCAATAAATTAGTTTACCGTTGAACAAACATCACCAAATTGCCAAGAAAATTACCTGCGTCTTATGGCGCCCGTAAATTCATTACGGGGTCGGCTAATAAGCAGTATTTATCATCAAAGACATGGTTGAGACAGCTTCGCGGAAGTAATATTAAATACACAACTTGTACATTCAATTAAAAAATAATTAATGTTGATAAAATAAACTTTTGTGTATAAATCAGGTTTTCTTAAACAGCAAACGATCTTAACTGTTTCATAACTTAAAATTATATGAAAATTCCAAACCCGATCGTTACAATTTATACAGTGTTCCAAATTACTTGAATTTTAAATTTAAAAGAGACATTTGAATGCCCAGTAGATACACATACCTAATACGATCAGTTAATCTTGACGGGAAAACATTGATTTTGCCAATAGCAATTTGTATACTCCATATGAATGTGATCTAATTTTATAACAGACGTATACCTACCTAATGATTGGGGTGAAAGTTTTGTACTGTAAACTATGACTAATTTCGGTACTGTTTTTTATCATACTTGTTCCCTTGGGCACAAAAATGTCACAGTAACTGACAGGACGCAAAAATATATCCAGAAAAAGTAAAAAATCATGTTTCTTGAAACCAAAGAAGTGTTTGACTATTTTTGCCTTAAATTTCTGGTGCCATTAGTGGAGAAGCGTGACGACCATGCTGAATCAATTTTCGACCAGGACCTAAAATGTTCACCATATTGTAGTGGTCCTGAGGTGACCTGGTATATTGTGAACTATATGCCACTCATTGAGTCTCATCCGCCTCAGACCACTTTCATGGAAAATGAAGGCAGTTTCAAAATATTTGTGTATATATATTAAAATTTGAATAAATCAAACTAAACCTTTATCTACTGTCCTCCGAAACATCAATGTCAACTTCTAAAATCCAGTGTCCAAAATTGTGCCATTTTGTAAGTGACTACTTTGTTTATTTACTAATTTACGCATCCGCATCCGATAGCCACATACTTACAAGTATAGGTAGATCTCCAAGGTCATTAAGAATCCATTGGCTTTAAAAATGTGAAAATATCAAAATTGTGTAGCAACCAACCCCCTAATGTATCTCTCATAGTACTTAACTCAAAACCCTGAGCTACCCTAACAAAATTCAATTCTAAACGATTGATTTGAGGAAACTGTTCTAAATCTCATAAAAACGCACTGTCACACATGCGTCCTAATTACTCTTATGAAAAAATCAATGGGCTAGCCGGCTAGCGAGATACCGTTAGTTACCTACATATTGTTGTGTAAACAACGTCATGATGACCATTTGTTTGAAACTGCACCTATAATAATAATGTTAAATATCAATTCTTTTTAAGTTAAATTTGGTTGCCGGTTTTGAGTACACACGGAGTTTGCCCTTTTTATTTAAATTTGAAGTTCAGCGTTGTTTTGTATAAGAATTGTTAAATGTTTTGTTTAAATTGATTGCCCTGTGATTTGTTTATCTTGATTTTTTTATGTAATTGTAAAGTAAAAATACGTGTTAAAAGTTAGGAACATCTGGTCTATTTGCGCATTGTATTAAAAGGTTCATCTGACCATTGCGATAAGAACATTAATTGTTAAAGAATTGTGTAAGGTGAAATTTAATTAGTTTCAAAATAAGCACGTGTTATCGCCGATAAGAAAAAAACAGATGCGTAGTTTATTTCAAGACTGACGTTAATCAAATTTGGTTTTGGTTGGCTCTTAAAGGAGCAGATTTCTAAGGTGTAAGAGAGGAGATCCTTTAAATACGAAAACAACGAAAAACGAGGCTTCTTTGATCGTTGATTTAATGTACGACGTCACGAAATGAATTAAGCGTGTTCGTGAGAAGTTTTACGCGTTTTATCCGCAAAAATAATAGTTTAAGCGTGTGTCAATCAAGCCGTTCAGTACATACAAGGTTTTCCAAGCATTCGCTAAATTAAGATTTTTCTTTCCACCATTCCAGAAGCCTGAAATTTAATAATCAAAAGTAGGTGTAGCGACACCTTATCGTGGGAAAATTCTGGGGACGAGAGAAAATATTTCGTTGGCCCGGTCCAAATTTGGCGATTGACTCGAGATCCAAGGTCAAATTTTGGCAACTGATCCGGCGTTATTTGACAATTGGTCTGGGATGCCGGATCATATTTCCGCAGTTGGTCCGGCGTGCGGGATCATATTTCGGCAGTGTTAATCAAGGTTTAAAATTTGGATTCACGTTAGCGTTGAGTTCGCCAAGTTCACGTTGCCAAAATTACCCCGGGCTAATTACCTAAATTACCCCAGGACCAAATGCCAAAATTTCATCTTGCACCTCGGACGAATTGCCCAAATATTTTTCCTCGGTCTATCTAGAGTAAATTAAATTTAAAGGGTCCACCTTTTTTTAAATAACCCTGTATTACATGTTGCGTAATTTAGCCTTTCGATTTTATTTATTAATATTTTAAAATCTGTCATTTTAGCACATTCCATAATATCACCGGAAGTCTATTTATGATAAATGGAATTTCGCACAGTTGCAAAATGATTACAGATCAAAGTACACCATCTTACTTATTGACAATCTCTGACTATAAAATTGGTAAAGACCCCGTAGCTCAGGTAACTGAGTGACAGGTGTCAGCTAACAGGTTCTTTAGAGGCCAGTATCCGATATTGGTCCAACATCCAAGATGGGTCTAATGACAAGTACCCCCGAGCCAACCTCCGAAATACCCCGGGTCACACCCCGGCCAACTGCCGGACCAACTACTGAAATATGGCACCCCTGGACCAGCTACCGAAATATGACCCCGCACCCCGGACTAACTGCCGAAATATGATCCAGCACCCTGACCAATTGCCAAAATTTGACCCGGGCCGACTGCCGAAATGCCACCGGTCTCCAGAATTTTCCCACACTAAGGTGTCGCTAAACCTACTATCAAATTCATCAAAGTCAGTTCGTGTTATCAAGATTAACGGCCGGTTGCAGGAAAGCGAATTAGAATCAAAATCCTAGATTATTTGCCAAATCTGAGTTTAAATAAGAATTTTGACATTTGATTGGCTGCATACTGCAGTATAAAGCCAATCAAATGTCTTAATACCGGATTAAACAATAATCCTGGATTATTTCTTTGTGCATCTGGCCGTAAGTGTAATAGAAAGAAATGAAGTTTTTGAAGCTGTCAGCTTGTTTAGTTCTTTGTGCAGTTAACGACCAAATTATTGGAGTATTAAAAACTGTAAATAATAAAGATTTCTTTAATTAATTTGCTATCGATCGCTTGCTTGCGTGGTATCTGTAAATAGGCCCTGGCCTCTCTTTCTTTCAGATTTGTCAGTGTGTGTGTTTAACGCAAATAAATGTTATTTTATTTGTCAGTGTGTGTAATCAAACCCTAAATTTTACGACCCAGGACTAGAGTCCCATGTTAAATTGAATATTCATGTGATCAAGGCCACCGAGATTCCTAAATGAATGAAATTAAGTTTTTAATCGAGATTTTTTCATTGTAGAAGAGACCGGACGTGTCTCGAGAAATTTCTAATCAACTTTAAGTATGTAATTGAGGTAGTATAGCTGGGCAGGTATTTTGTGGGCAGCTTACTAGTGAGTGCCGTTTGCCATTGTACACATACAGGGTGATTCCTATAGTACCTGCCACCGTTTGGGAGCGTGTAGGTGGTGCGTAGGGGAGTATTTTGATATAGGACACTTGGGGTCGGAAATCTAAATTAAGGGTGCCAGAGCCAAATTTACCTTCTGGAATTTCGCGCCTGTAGGTAGGCAACCCAACCGGCCGGCGGTGCACACGGAGCGATCTCAGGCGGCGATGTGTGGCTGATACTTGATCAGAATTTTGTTTAAACCCACGAAATCCCGTCTGCAACGACGCGTATCAAGTGAATAAACACTATGGCAATAGTATAATAATAGTTGGCTAGATGTAGGAAGGCATTGAGAACAACGGTGGCCACGTTGAACACTTGTAAACGTTATTGCTTTTGACTGTCGTTTTCCCTCCTTCCCTCCCATGTCGCTTCCTCGCGCTAACTCGCTCTGCATCGCTCCGCGCGAAACGTCGGTCGGTTGGGTTGCCTACATACAGGCGTGAAATTCCAGAAGATAAATTTGGTTCTGGCGCCCTTATTTTAGATTTCCGACCCCAAGTGTCCTATATCAAAATACTCCCCTAGGCACCCCCTATACGCTCCCAAACGGTGGCAGGTACTATAGGAATCACCCTGTATGCATATGTATAAATGTTTTCCCATTTTGGCAAAGTCGATTTGACGTTTGGTTGTTAAGTAGAGTTTCGTTTGTACAGCGCATTTTAAACAGACCAATTTTAGAGTATCATTTGAGATGTGAGGTCACTTTAACAGAAACACAAATTAATCTTCGATGTCTCTTAGTTGCATACTGCTAGTGAAATTATTTGCCGATTTTAACAATTTATCTTTTGTTTGGCCTTCTTATTTCATTATGAGAACTGGCAACCCATTGGTGTAGGTGATCCGGGGCCCGGATACAATATTTCTGCAGTGGCGAAAACATACTATCTACATTTTTTTAAAAAGCACGTACACAGAAACAATATGTGAATAATCGCGAGCGATTTTCAAAGACGGAATTTTTCATCCGGCTCCTACACTACTTAGTACTCAATATTAAACTCGTACAGAAATCGATTCACAAAAATCGATAATTCTTTTCGATCTTGAGAATCAAACAGAAAAACGAACGGGGAAAAACAGGTCCTTGAGGGGAATTTTCTGAAAATTTCATTCGATTTGGAGAAATGTGTGCAATCTTCAATATTATAAAATTCTTCGCTGAAAAATATGAATGACGGTAATAAACAGGTGTTTTGGAAGAATTAGTCTGCTTATCAAAAAAATGTTACAAACATCTATTAGGGGTTGTTTAACATTAATAACAACACTTCTAATCGAAATGAATAATTAAATGTTTAGATCTAAACATCCTTTTCAATGGCATCGAGAAAATTGCAGCAAGAATCATACAATAAAGATGCTTCTGGCCAACTTATCTACAGATAGAAATCGACTTGTTAAGTTATCGGAAATACGCATCAAAGTAAAAACGCAACAATGTACAATAAATTGTAGAACGCTTTTGAAGTTAAAATACAAATGCATGGCGGCATTGATGGCTAGGAATAAATTTCCCACCCAACTCGCAACGCAATATAGACAATGATGTTATATTGGGCATCGCACACCTTGCATAGTCCGTGAGCAAAATAATATTAGCGCATCCCTCAACACACGAAGTCATCGACCGTATATTTTATAAGAAGAAGAACAGGGGTGCTGCTGTTTAATATTGTATGTCGTGGACCGCGCTTCGCCTTTATTCATTTTCCTGTCCTAAACTGATTACCGTGTTGTCTGCGAGATACTAACAATGTACTACAAGACAATAAGAGAACTTCAAATAAATGCAAGAAAGCGATGTTTGCACGGAACAAACTCATCCAAAACTATTTGAATGCATGCGCAGCTAATGAGGTGTTCTCTATCCCTTTAAACAGAAACTTCGAGAATAATAAATAATCGAAGAAAATCGTATCAAATTTTTGGATTAAAGGGAAAAGAATGAAAAAGAATATTTTATTATTTACGTTATCTATCTATACGTAGTAGAAAGCTTTAGAGACCGGTGTAAATTTTATTACGAGAAAACGAAGAGAACTTCCATGTCTTGACAAGATTAGGTATTCACTACTTGTCACTCGCTAAGCTATTACTAAAAATGCAAAAAAGCTTCGATACCGGAATGCTCAATTAATTGCATTTCAGGCTCGTTACAAAATTGCAATAATGAGGTAAAATAGAAACTTCATTTCGGGAGACCGAATAAAAATGGCAAGAGGTGTAATTTTAAGATTACAGGCGATTACACTAAAGTCGGAAAGGAGTTTGAAACAGACGCTTTTGTTACACAAATGGGACAAAGCTCACCTCCGATCTTGAAGTCCATTGTAAAGTTCAAAGTATCTAACATCAAACCTATGTTTGTAATGGATTGCACCGAATGGATTAAGTGAATATCTACTTCAGAATCTACTTCCAGTGATCAAATGGTTATTTTTCAAAGTGCTTAATAAAGGGCAAAGAATTAATTAATTCCGCTTTGAAAATTAATTTAATGATGAAGTTCTGTTTTAGAAGCCCAAGAAAAATACTTGATTCTGTCTTCTTAGTTCCGGGTGTAATTTTTCATTTATAATCATCAAACGTTGATTCTAAAAGGTGGATTTTAATTACGATCGGTTGATTCTATATCAGCTTGATGCTGATGAGATTCTTACCCAAAAGGTCTATTTCTCCCGGTTATTTCGCCTGCGTTGGTATCTTTCCAATCAGTTCTAATGGTTAGGTTATTTGACAGGACTTCAGTGGTGTTTAAGCAAATGTATAATTAATGCGTATCACGTATATAAAACCGGTCAAGATATGAAAAACATCGTCATCAGTGCTCTGAAGTTGACAGTACATTAACGAACTGAGTATACAAGGTGTTACAGATAAGTATGTAAAGAAACTAGGTGGTAGAGGGGATCTAAAATAAGCACTTTTTCCAAATACACCGGGGGTCCAATGTGTTTCGTTTGGGAGCCACCCTAAATAACTGAAATTTGCATTTCTTCTTTAATTTTTTTCTCAGTAACCATAAGAGTTACAAAGACTGGTAGCACGCCTTTTAATAGGTTTTGGGGTATGCCGTTTCCAATATGAAAATCGTTATTTGTACTACTTTTGAAAGTGATACTTTTTTTCATGAATTTGCAGTTTGATTAATGAGGTAGCAATATCTAACGTCTATCTAAATTCTAAGGTATACTCAAACCGAGACTAAAACCGTAATTAATACTCAATAAGAACAAACAATTCAATTTAACTAAAAAAAACCAAAATTTTGATCGACAACGAATTGTCCATACAAATAAAATATAAAGGCATAAATGTGAAGGTAACATAATAAAGTTACTTTACGATGCACAAATAACTAAATTGCTATACAATACAGCAATGGAGGAGCTTGCGTGCAAAACCGGCTATATTCAAATTTAGCAAAAAAAAATTTTTTTCTCCTATTTTAAACTTTACATTGCAGACTATCGATTGGTGCAGTTATTTCGAAGCAAAAGCGGTTATTTCATCAGTATATTGTTGTTTAAAAAGTAGCTTTTGAAGCAAACTCGGCCAAATCCACTGTTTTGCATCAAACTCGGCCGATACCGATGTAGAAGATACTTTATGTGACCAACTATGAAGAACCTTCGGTTTTGGTTTAAAAATATCAGTAAATTTTTAATATTCATTTTGGTGCCTTAATTTTTGAGTTTTAAATGTTTTAATTAAAAAAATGTTTGGTTGTTTAGTGATTTTGAATCAAACTCGGCTATATCCAAACGATTTTTTTTTAATTTTTGGCAAATGAAAAAAATTAGCAAAATGCCAATATGTCATATCTAACAAGCACTTAACCTCTATACAGAAGCTTTTTTTAGTTTTGGAATACCCGACAGGCCTTGCAGTGAGAGGTTTTTGCCCTATTCCCACAATTTAATGAAACTGGATTTAGCCGGTTCCCCTCTCTAATTAATTCAATGTAAAGGTAATACGCACTTGTAGGTACATACTGTAAACGGCCTTTTTAACGTGTGAATATATTCGGAATAAGCATCAATGAAGTATCGAAAGCAAATCAAACTTCACCAAAATATCATACAGTCATTAAATTACTTTACAAAAGGGACGGCACAAAGTCGATAAAAAAATTATGTACCTATATTCTTTTTTATGAATCTGGTACGTATAAGGGAGAAAAGAAGATCACGGGAACATCTGCACGACCTCTAGTTGCAAAAATAAAGAACTATTGTAAATGAAACCTGTGATACTGAATTAACATTTTTTTAACACGCTCTATATGTATACTCGTGTAGGGGTTGGCAAGAATAACTGTACCGCAGAACGCACTGCTTGTCGTATGAGTCGACTAAACAACAGCAAGTCATCCGCAACCCTAGTGCTCTAGTGACTTTTATTATAACCGATTATGACTTATTTTTCGATTGTGATTTTAGACGAGAGTGGTCTTATTAATTGGTCGTATTCCGTAAGCAAGTGATACTTAAATAAATACCGTCGTCACTTTGTAATGCGTTTGAAAACTTAAGGCGCCAATGTGTTGTGGGATATGGCCGTGATTGGTTCAGATTATAGGAAAGGTTTTGTTTATTTTGCATTCGTCGTTATCTGGACTGCTGCGTCGTGTTGGATTTGCAGGATCATGGGAAATCTGATTGGTTGTATCAAAGTCGTTTATTGGTGAAAAAGTTTTGCGTCACAGGCTAGGTGTCAATCAAAAACGTAAAAGTAGTGAGAAGTCGTTTGTTCTGAGGGAACCGTCAAGCTGGGGTGTGTTTTAATTCGCGACTTAAAGCGAGACAAGCAACGACCTGGGTAGTCCCATGTTTCCCGGAAAAAACTTGTGCAATTGTCATTTTATGTGTGTATGTGAATATTTTAGATTTTTGTCCTTATATTGAGCTAACAAGATGAAGCATATGATTTTCAGGAGGGTGCACTCTGTTCTCCAGATATTCGCATTTGAAGTTTTGACTTCACTAATAGAACTATCATTATCCTTTTGTGAGTCTCCTCTTCCGCCACCAAGTTCGTCAACCTATACAGTAATACACTATGCCCGTACAGAATGCACTTGTTTCGAATTCAGTAACAGTATCGAAATCCGTTCCCGCTGCATTTTCAGTAATACTTATATATATCGCATTTTCACTTCTCGAACGGGGGGTACCTTCGCAACAGTCAAGCAAGAGGGTTATTCTCATCAGTCTGGCCGACTACAATACTACAGCTTTTCCACTCTTATTCGAAAAGTTGTAAATTGTATTTGAGAATTGTTACTTGTATTTGAGAAAACGTCAAAGTAGATGAGAATAGTCAGTTGGATTTGAGAAAACATCAAATGTATTTGAGAATAGTCAATTGTATTTGAGAAAGTATCATTTAATTTTATTGTATTTTAGAATGTAATATTATTCCTAATGAATTAAAGTTCGAATACTGACGTGTGCAAGAACGTAACTGGTCTATTCAAACCACATGGCTTAATACTTCGTACTGTCAAATTCCGAATTGGGTTGCGGAATCTCTTAATTGCGGACATGGTGTATAATAATTATACACCACGATTGCGAATAAGAAAATAATAGAAGAATTTTTTTAAAATAATGTGTGACACACTTACGTGTAGGATTGACAAACAATTGGTCGCGAGAATGCAGGTTATATAATATTGCTTTTTGTATTGTCGGTCTTGTTATTACGATATGCCGCTTTTGTTGTGCCGTCATATACGTGAAACTTTTCTTTTATCCGCAGACGGCTCCCTGTGTGAAATGAGATTTTTTGCTTTTGTCCAACTAACTGCGATATAACGTCTGCTAATAAAAGGTACCGGCAGTTGCTGAAGAAGCTACTGAAACAGGTTGGCGTAAAGTATTATTGCGGCTGCCGGCGGCCATTTGAAAATCGGACATGCCACATATTAAGCGGGACCGATGTCACAGCGCTGACGTGTCGAAATCGTGATTTATTTCGATTTATTAATTTCGCAGTTTATTTTTATTTAATGAATCTGCATTCATTCGGAATGTAGTGTAATTTTGACATTAAAAAATTGGGATTCGCAACATTTGTAAAGCAACGGATGTAGGTTTTCTTTAATATTTATTTGGTAGGTGAAAAAAGTGACAGCACATTAGTTTTCGGGTATCAAAACTGTGACAGTTTAAGCATGTAGGTGGTCCAATTTTAATTTTACGAAAAATTTTGCTGGACGACTCGTTAACTTTCAAACTTATTAAGATATTATCACTTTGCTTTATTTGACGCAACTGCCGCTAATGATGTTCGATGAAAGAGGTTGGCCATTTAGACTGTTCTTTTACGTAATTTCGTTTTCTTTTTGGGACATAATGAAACGCATCTAATGTAAGTAATTGTACCTTAGAATGTACGTAGGTAAATTCATTTCCGCACATTTGGAAAACATTTATTGTTGCGCTTATAGAAGAGGATGTATTCGACGTAGCGAGAAACTGTAAAGTGAGGTGGAAATGGTAACAGCTGTACAGATTCATTACACCTGTTCCTGAAGTCACCGCAGATTTCATGGTTCTAAGTCTGTACCTTGTTTCTATGTCAAGCACAATATCAAACTTGAATAAATCAATGCGTTTATATAATCTTTTATTTATCTAAAATAGTAAAAGTTGACACGAATTTATGGAGGCAAAATGAAATATTAATTCCTTCAGGTGAAAATGTACAAAGTATAAAAAGTTTACAATATGAAACACGTTAGGTCTCGCGTTAGGTATAAGGTTTGTACTCAGAATCAATAAAATATCTAATAGTGTTGCAAAATAAAATGGGGGTTAGAGGTACGTCCCTAAACTGTTCATCCGATTGTAAGACGAATGACTGCGAACGATTTTTTATAAATACCTAACAATTTCAATTGCATTTTCGCAATTTTTAAATGCTTATTTCGTTATACATTTCATAAAATTCATTCCAAATGTCGATTGTTTATCAACACTCAACAAATATAACTTGCTACACAATCGCATTCGCAAAACAACATTTTGGAAACGTCGTTAATTTTACTTATATTCGTAGTGTTTACATATAAAGTTTCATTTGAATATCTTCATAAATAAAAAAGCATCGCACATGCGTTAAACCAAATTTTTGGCACTGCGCATGGGCAAAACCACAAAATATGGGTATGCACGGAATCCTTGGACCAAACCCTTTCAAATGAGTCCTATATCGCCAAAATCGGTTCGGTGGTTTAGAAGGAGTACCTACGTGTGAGGTGTGACGGACGGACGGACGTCAAAGTGCAGCCAATAGCGATTTTTCACTTTGAGGAAAATACGCTAACAAGCAACAAGAAGGGAGATTAGAATCCCATCAAGGGAATGAGCCATGCTTTCTTGGTATTTATGCAAATTCACTTATGCACTTAAGCTATGCACCTACCAGTAGCAGATTAACAGAGTCCCTAATACGTACCTACATTTTTTTTAAATTATTCAACCCGTTTTACGGCGGGTACAGCTAAAGGATTAGTCTGTTAGCATTACAAGAAAGAAAGGATGTCAACGCTTTGATCTACAAGCACGAAATCCGAAGTGAAATATAACTTTTTCGCAAGTGTTTACGTATAATCTTTCTGGTTGTTTGGATTTAATGGTTTTCATAGCCAGGCAACAGGGTTTTGGTGAAACACGCTGTTGGATGTATTCAATTGAGTGGCAAAAACGAGGATTGCCACATGCGCACATTTTAATTTGGTTGATAACAAAACTCATCACCAGATCAAATTGATGGGGTCATCTCAGCAGAAATACCAGATGTTGATAGCGATCGAACCTTATTTGAGGTCGTCACAAAAAACATGATTCATGGCCCATGTGGTGTGCTAAACAACAATTCACTATGCATGTCGGATTTGAAATGCACAAAACGATACGCAAGAACCTTCGGATATCCACTATACCGTCGACGATCAACTGAAGATGGCGGAAGATCCATCACTTTAAAAGTAGGAAACAGTGATGTTGAAGTCGATAATCGTTGGGTTGTTCTGTATCCACCGTTGCTATTGAAGACGTACAAAGCGCACATCAATGTCGAGTATTGCAATTCGGTGAAATCGATATGGCAGTTTTTGGTTTGGAAAATCCAACTGGATCTACAGATGAAACCAATCAATATCAATTTTCGAGTATTTTCCACATCTGCAATATAATAAGCCGGCCCGTGTGGCGCAGTTCAGTTAACGCTGGACTGTGGTGCTACGGGGTCCCTGGTTCGAATCCGTGTTCGGGAATGGATATTTGTAAATGTATAGTGGGTTGGGTTGGTAGAGTAGCCTTGGCTGAAACCCCGCCCACTCAAAAATAAAGGTAAAATAAAATATAGGCTGTTACATTTCAAAAAAAAAAGTAAACTTGATACGATACTCGAATACAGCCCGTTACTACTGATCAAATCTTTTCGGTATCATTCATGGTAAAGGCAATAAAAGTGTCAAACGTAACTTTGTCTTAAGGTAAGTTAATCTGTGTCCTTATTAATTGCGAGGGTTGGTGGTCGCACGGGAGGAAATACGGTGTGTGTTGTATGGAGAAGAGCCGTTGGCAACTTTTATTGCGCATAGAGGTTACGTATTTCGGGTCCCTAAGGATCCGCTCGTCATAAGGCGTCATTCATGGAAGTTAACCCGACTATGAAACGTCAGCTACTAGATCTAGCATATTTGAGTGTGCTGAGTAATATACAATGAGCATAGCTATGTTGCTGAAAAGAAAGGTGCTCCTGGTGTTTCTTGTAATTACAGTGGTCCACATAGAGCATCCATGGGGATCACTGTTAGACCGCTTGATGATCCTAGCGATTGGGGTGATTATGATTGCTTGATTTATTGATTATATCGCTGTACCCCTATATGAAAGAAGTGACTGATAAAGTGATAATGGCATCGATATCGATACGTATAAAAAGATGTCACCTTTCGCAGCACTGTTTCAGCCGGCGAAAAGATAGACTGCCGACTGGTGTCTTACAAAATAAAGACTGAAAACACATCTCTACAATTCATCTCTAGCTAGATAATATTAGAGTTAATATACATTTTTTAGGGGCGTAGTCGCTACAAATTTCTTAATTATAAACAGGAAGCTTGACAGACTGTTTCATCAAGGTGATGATTTTTTGTGTAATGACAATAGTCATTTGTGTCAGGTATTATACTTAGTTAACGTAGGTACGATGCGAGACCGTTTGTCAACATTTTTAGTCCAGGTTTTTAGGTTAATTACGCTTCAACAATGTTGGTTTTGTTTCGATTTTACAGGTATATGATGGATGTTAAGTGAAATTGAACCGTCGCTACGAAGTGGTAAAATTGATTTGGTTTAGAAGTAAACAGTTTAATAAAGACCACATTCAAGGCGAAACGGTAACAAACTAATAAAACATTTTACATAGCAGGAAAGCATGGGGCTTTAATTACCCACGTGTAGTGAAGTAATCAACACAAGGCTAGAAGGAAAAAAAAACACTTAACCCCAATTTCGTAATCTCGCTCGTGATATTTAGAACTTTATAGACGAAGAAAGCTTAGACAGAAGGCAAGGTCATTGACTGATTGAACTTCAGAGTATATTAATATGGTGACGCATTAAATTTAAGATTATAAAGATTAAAGTGGACTACGATCAACAACAGACGTTATAAGCGCGAACTGCTAATTAAACTTTAAAAGTAACATCAATCAAAAGGATAAAAATTGGCTAAATTGAAAAACGCAAAAGAACGCTGACAGTAACAGTATTCAAAGTTAAAATGCATTTTATCCGGGTGATCTTTTTATTGCCCCAGAAATCGATTCTGGAAAGAATAATGGGCTTAGGTAGTCAGTGAGCAGTTCACTATCACAATACCCACCGCGAACAAGGTAGGAGAAATGGCAGCCTCCATTAGTTTCGCAGTTGTTAAAGGCAAATGACGTAAGCTGGGAGAAAGGATATAAAAACTAAAAAGGGTAGGTTTTATTATCATCCCCTGCATTTGGAAATCTCTTTCTTTAATTTATCCCATTCGTTTCTTTCATCCAGTGGCACTCAGAGTGGCGACACATATAAACTGCTTTACCTTATCCCACTTTCTTTCCGAATAAAGGTGGTTTTAGTTCACCGCAACACAAATACCGGCAACTTACGTTTAATAATATCTCTCTTTACGTCGCCTTTGTTTACTATTTCAATATTTACTCGCCTAATTAAGCACTCTTTTCACCGAAATTAAAAACACTTTGCCTAACCGGTTTATGAGCTTTTCCCATGCCGACGAAAATACTGTGACCGATGGGAACGCTAAACGGGAAATTGCAATTAAGTTCGGGTATCGTCGCTTTATTAACTTCCTTCCATCTTTGGAATTTACACCTTTAAGGAATTCATTCTTTAACAGGAAAAAAGGGAGGCCGGTTGTAGGTAACAGATGACGACGTAAACCGCCGATATTTACGATCAATTCCCCTACACATTCTCAGTTCACAACATCGCGTTCCTCCATACAACACACCTGCAAGAATACGCTAGTTTCCGCTCTTATATAGGTAGATAATGCTTCATAACTCATCCTAAAATTGCTTTCGCTTCTATTCCAGCCGCAATAAAGCTTCCGAAATACATTCCTACGTGTTTGCCACCTCTGGTAAAGTAGACAATCGATGTCTGGATGTTGAATGTTGTTTGTGATTTTATGCCCTTTCAATTGAGAGTTAAGAAATACAATTTAGTCAAAATTAACCCGTTTTAAATTAATTGACGTCTTCTGCAAAGTTCTTTCGAATAGATTAAAAGTGGAAAATCTTTGTCCATGTGATTTTCTAAAGTGCAGCGATGTACGTGGTACATTAGAAGTTCCATCAAATCCAGCGATTTACCCGGAGTGCGATATGAATATTCAGGTGTGTTAAAGGATTTCGACGGTGCAGGGCGGTTAGATAAGCTTCGTGTCGAGGTATTGAAAGTGATTCTGACAACAGGATCACAACAGGCTTAATTTGACGTGACGGTGGAGGCGCTTTCTAAGCGTTAATTATCATTAATTAGACTACTGTTATGGAAATGCTTTGTCACGTCGATTAGGTTGAATAATTACAGTGCGGCGTAAGTAAATAAACTTGAATAGTGAAATAATTAAGTCTTTTATTGGGAAACTAAATATAAACACGTACCTCATCGGCGTTGTCTTGAAAAGAAATAACCAATTTGAAAGCAGGACAAAGTTAACCTTTCGTCTCTTTGGGATCGATCGACGCTCCGATGCGTGACACCTCCGCATTCTTTTCAACCTGGTCCTTTGTGCCCCTTCACGTTACTCCCCCGAACGGACCATACACCTGTCACAAACCTGAGCGCCATATCCCTGCTTACCTTGCTTTCTCCCCCACTTCTAAATCGCCGCCATCACTGCATTTGACAGATCTTTTGTTCTCAGGTATGATTTAAGACAAACGACCTTCTTCATTTTTACTAGAATACGTTCAGACCCTCAGTTTTTTAATTTGATCCTTTTTGCTCACTTTCATATCGACGCCGTTTTCGTATGCATGCCTATAATTTAAACTGGGATAAGATTTGTCTACTAAATTCCCAAAATGGGAAATTATTAGTAGTGACTTGTAATTATAATTACTTTAAAACCCTACGTACGACATAATGCTCGTAGCATAATACATCAATTTGATACATCTTTTCATATTTGCGTTTATTATTAAAACGAACACGGAAACCTGCAGGTTGAAAATACATATAACTTAAATTAAACTAACCGTCGATTGTTTCCAATACCTATTATTGCATAACGGACCGTTTGAATGCTGTGGTGAGATTTTATTCACATATTAACAGTGGTGTCAGTTACCATTTCTATTTATACACAGTGATTCATAACATGGTGAATATACCGATGTTCTCATTTTAAATACAGCAACCTGTATATTAATTTCATTTTCGGATTCTTTAAAACATTCTAAACATATTTGATGTACCTACAATGTTATATAACTATCAACTGTTTCGGAAATAGTATTTTCAGATTTATTGCAAAAATTAATATTAAGAAATAGGGAAAATTCTTAATTACAGCATTTCACTACAACAAACTCGGTATGTACAGGGTGAGTCAACGATTGCGCGGAGTAACTTAATGCCTTGAAGATAAGGTTTGTCGATAGAGTGCTTTTGTATTATGATATGGTTGAATATTCTCCACATTTTAAAAATATTTGGAATTATACTTACAGGGTGCGCCCACCAAGTAGTGTGCCAAAATGGTAATTTTTTAATAGAACCACTGCTTTTTTGAATTCTACGTGTAATTGCACGTCTTTTTTATTATATGGTTAATATCCGACAATCTAGTTGTTTTAAAGAAAATTCGATTTTTAAGAAAAATTGAGCATTGGGCATTTGCAAGCGTCAGTATATATTGTCACTTATAATTGCATAAGAAGTTTGTATTTTACCGAAAATTTCACACCAACCATTTTCGACCAATGAAATGCAGATTTCGTCTCACGTTATCATGGTAACCGAGGTATTTATCGGAAATTTTTGCCTGCAGGGGTAACCTACAGCGAATTATAGTGGAAATTTTTTGACGTCATAAGAGAACGTTTTGACATAAAACGTCACTTACCCTCGTTATAAAAAAGTATTCTATAGCGCGTCCAAACCTCCAAATTCAGTATGAGCTCTTATGGAGTATATACCTCCTTTACTATCTTTAGCGATTCCCAAATAACACTATCCTTGTCCTACAAGGCAACGTTGTCAATTGTAAATTGTAATTTCATCAGTCGTCTGTCACCTGTCACATTTATATTGCTCTTGTTTTTCTCGGTAATTTCTTAAATTCTCGTACCGCATTTATTAAAAAATCGTTCTTTTCAGAACGCATAAATCATTTATATTTTACAAGCGTTTTTAAGGTAATGATGGGTTTTCCTATGATTTTGTCATTGAGGTTAACTTTGTAGAGTTTCCAATAATATGGAAGTACAAGGAGATGAAGCTGGACCTGCAAATATAAAACGACCCCAGGGACAATATTTCAGCCGTAAAGAGAAATGACTCATCGCTAATGTGTTCTGAATTATTTCTCCTCAACAATGAACATTAGCGCAGCAGTTAAAGAAGCAAGCAAGGCTTTATGCTGTACAGAACGCAGCATTTATAGCATCAAAAAGGAAGAGCAAACTGTTGGAATCTCCAGTCCCAAAAAACGTATGAATAGAAAGGGTGCTCAAGTAAATGATCGTCTTCGTGTATATGACCAGGATATACAGTATGTTATTCGACGTAAGGTCCACAGCTTCTTCGTCGAAAATATTCCACCAACAATGAATAGTATTCTGGCTTCCATTAATAGTGATGATGATCTACCAAATTTTAAACGTAGTACACTACACAATCTCTTAAAATATATTGGGTTCGAGTTTCAAAAGACGCAAGAGCATTCTTATTGAACGTGACGACATCATACGCTGGAGGCATAAATACCTAAGATGCATAAAAAAATACAGAGAAGAAGGTATAGGCACTTTATGTCACACTTGTTCTACATTTGCTTATAAAATAATTTTAGGAAGAAACATCGTATACACGGATGAATCATGGGTTAATGTGGGGCATGCAGTAAATAAGGCATGGCGTGATACCACTATCAACAGCAGTCGACAAGCATTCATCCAAGGACTGAGCACTGGATTGAGATTACCAAGTGGTCTTGGACCAAGATTTGCCTTAGTGCATGCTGGTGGTAACAACGGTTTTATTCCTGGAGCGGAGCTGACTTTCCTCTGTAAAAAGAATACTGCAGATGCACATAATGAAATGGATGCAGATACTTACGAGAAGTGGTTTATCGATCAGTTAATTCCGAATATACCACCAAATTCAGTAATTGTGATTGACAATGCTTCCTATCACAGCAGAAAGGTTGAGCAGATTCCAACAATGTCATGGCGAAAAGAACACATTATGAACTGGCTTATGGAGAAAGAAGGGCCCATCGAGGACAACATGTTGAAACGAGATTTACTTGCTGCAGTAGCTGAAGTGAAGCCTCGATACGACAAGCACAACTTGATGTTACAGCACAAGAAAGAGGTCATGAGATTCTCGTTTGCCACCATATCATTGCGAATTAAATCCCATTGAAATGGTGTGGGCACAAGTAAAACACCATATTAAGATGAATAACACGACATTTAAGGTAAAGAACATGCAAGAGTTAATCAAACTTGGTTATGAAAAAGTCACGATTGAAAACTGGCAACATTATAAATCACGTAAAGGGCATTGAAAACAACATGTGGATAGCAGATAATCTTCAAGACGATATTCAAGCTTTTGTAATTAACGTTACGGAATCTTCTTCAGATGATGATCCAGAATACGAGTCCAGTGACAACTGATGAACAGATATAATATAAATTGTATTGGCAATGTTAAATTGTGATATAAACCATTAAATTTTCGTAAAATTTTGTTTTCTTTAATCTTTATCAGAGATATGGAGTAAGCATGCATAATTTGTATTTTGAGATTGAAGTTAGGAAGTGTGGTTGTTATACCGTAAAAATCATCTACGGTAATATAAAACTACAGGCACTACATCAGTAACATATGTTTGGCAACCATGTACTCTTTTCCCATAAGCTCCATACTGAATTTGGAGGTTTGGACGCACTATAGCAGAAATAAACAGAATTGGGTAGATATTCAGTCCAATTCTGTAACTAACAAGTTTGCAATATTGCTAACTATAGCAAGATTGCTCACACAAAATTCTAGCAATATTATGAGCAATCATAACCAATTTGCCATTCTCAAACTACCAACTTGAGCAATATTGCTAATATTCCTACACTTCGTCAAATTGCTACGAACTAGTCAGAACTTAGTGACAAAGTGTTGTCACTGGGCCTAAAATTCGACGCATTAGGACCCACTGAACTCTTTATCACCTAACTTCACAACTGTTTAAACTTTTTAACTGTAAGCTTAGGTATATTTTTTATTTAAGTTTAACCGATTAGGCGCGTTGTGCTTTAAAAGTGACGTGCGATTTGTAATTTGTATTTGCTCGCCATGGAAAATACAGTTACCAAACAGTGTGGCGCTAGAACAACATAGGAGCAGCATTCCATAATTGTGGACAATTTAGAAAACACGTAAAAAAGTTTTCGCCCTAAGGGTATTAACTTTAGCGCATTTTCCATGCATTGATCAGTACTCAGTAGTTCCTAAAAGGTCACTGAATTGACATAATGCCGATGCGCAGTGTAATTGTTACGATTTTTCTTGGTTCAGGTGCCCAATACGATTATCTTTCCTAGAAGCATCTGTTATTAAAATTTCTCTAGAAATAAGAAATGTATATGCGCACATCTGATGTTTACAATATGCGATATGCTTATATCTTTACTAGAGACATCTATGTTTAAAATTTCAAAAAATATCTCTATAAATAGGAAAGTTGACATTGCGCCGTTTAATCGTCAAGATTTTGCTTGACTCAGATGCCAGAGTTATACGCTACCGAATGCAAAAAGAACGAACTAAATATCTTGATCTGTAGGAGTAGTTAAGGCGCCGGACAGACGGACAGAGAAAGTGGCTACAATAGCGCCCCAACTTCTTTGGAAAATGCGCTAAAAATGCCATGTTAATTCATGAAAGAACTGCTCCAAGCGATATTAAAAACTAGATGAATTATGGGAAGAATTGAATCTTCAACAGCGTTTAAAAATTCGTATTTAAACCATCCACCTGCCATATTTGAACAGGTGAAATACACTCTTGCTAAGACTTAACAACAGCACTTTACCTATTGCTAGGGTCAAGCAATTGAATTGTTAAAAAGTTTGTCAGTACAGAATACCACTTTTAACAAATATTACTCATCTAGCAATTACCTTCACTATTAGCAAGTTGCTAAGATTATTTTAAGTTACAGAATTGGACTGATTAAATCCATAATCTTCCATAATCATTGCCAATTCCTCCACAGATATGTTTTCCCTATCGAATACATAACTTTTTTCAGAGCAAAAGTCAGTAAACTGCTTCCGAACACTTCACTTAGATTACTTAGTATTCTGGGGCGTTAGGTGCTGAATTTCGCTACGAATAGCTTCCTTATTTTCTTGGCCGAATCTAATCATATCGTTCACGCTCACAATAAACTGTCAACAGCAATTTCAATTCAAATCTGTAAAATGTCATCCAAAGGCTATCTTGATCTACTTTCAAAAAGAGAACAAATCTTCAAATAAGTCGTTGAGGTTCAATATGGTGTGAAATTTTCTTACCGAATACCACACGTGCTTGAATTATTCTACAAATTTGTTCTTGCTCACGAATATTTTTACGAAAATTTCCGGAAATAATTCAAGCACTAGTGGTATTACATGTGACTATTCAATTCATCTAACATTTGTCACATTTCAACCAGTGAAATGTCTCGATTTCAAATTGCTGCGCCAATGGGAACGAATTATAGTGATAATTTCACGTGTGGTATTTCAGCAACAATTCAATGCGATTATTCAATGACATTTGTCAAACTTCCACCAATGACGCGAAATTTTGTCGTATTAACCGGAACATTCTTCTTAGTTTGTTAATCAATTTCGACAACCGACTTATCACCACATCTTTTAATTTAATCACTCATAACGAATTAGCTTGGAGCGCAAAAGTTCGAATAGAATCAATAGCAAAATGAAAAGCAACTTCCATAATTTATTTTGACGTTGTTTATTGTTGTCATGGAAATACATTCGCGTGGGTAATTATGCTTAATTTTTCTTTTGATTCATTGAATAGTCCTCCGAATACCATTCGTAGTCGAAGTATTTGTAGATTATTTTTGAGCTGCTGCTCCACTCATGCTAGTTACGCTTTTTAATACCACTTGCGCAAGCGCTCGTGGTATTAATCAGCGTAACTAGCATTCGTGACAGCACCTCAAAAATATTCGACAATACTTCGACTACTTATGGTATTATATATGAGTAAATTTGGGTTGTTTAAGTAATGAAAATCTGTTGCCTAGCAATTAATAAACTAATAAAAATGCGACACCGAAGGTGGAGCATTTTTAGGTTAACAGTTTTTCGAGTTGAATTGCTAAAAGGCAACAGATTTGAATTGCAACAACACAAATGTACTCGGTTTAAAGCAAACCTCGAGTGTAATTCGGCAGGACAATTTAACGAACAAGAAATTCGCCAAACTAATCAATTATTGACAGACGTCAAACTAGTCATATGGGAACGGATAATGCTGGAAAAGTTGCAGGTAACTTTTGCCGCTGTCAAGGTGACAATTGCACTGCGGCGTATGCGATTTTTTATACATGAGTTGAATTGTCAAAATTATTATTTTGATACCAGATTTTATATCGTTTATCCTGGGTTAAGTAAAAGTCAAATAAATACATCTACTATGAAACATTAAAAATACAAAAAGGTTTTTTTTCCCTTTCGGCCTTAGGTGTTGAAGTGAAGGTTTGTAGGGTGAGTAGGCTAGAATTGTAATTCTAGAGTTTAATTATGACGTTATGTATTTAATTTTAGATCAAATTGATGTGTTACCCAAAATTTTAATGTGTCTTGTTCAGTATTTGTTGATGTATTTGTTCACCAAGAAATGGAGGCGTCCACCATTTTGTTAACGACGTGTTTAGTGCACACAATTGTAAGCCTGTCTTTTTAATTAATTTTATTTTGCTAATCGTTAACCTTTTATCAGTGGTCCCACTGAGGAAGGACAGCAAACTGCGTCCGAAATATTTGGATTACCAAATAAAAAACTAAACGAAGTCTGACTTTTGAGCCTAATCACCCTACAAACCTTCACTTCATTAAAAATATAGCTTACAGGGTGTTTTTTTTGGTAGGTCCAAAGTTGGAGATCTTCATATTAAAAAATCTCACTTTTTTTAAATGGAACACCCTGTATATCTTTCTGACATCATTTAGCAACAAAATAACTCGATTGGCTGCACCCCCTCCTTTCCGGAAATGCTCACACTGTTTGAGAAAAAAAAATTGTGCTGCTCGGCAATAAATAGCACAAGATTGTTTTGTTTAAACATTTTACTCAGGTACTGCTTAGTGAAGTTGATTACACTCAATTGTTTTTTTTTAATCTTGATCAATTAAACAGCAAAAAATTTTAACTTTGCTGATCTTAAGATTAAAGTGAATGGAAACAGAAGTTTATAAGTGCAACTGACACATGATAAAATAGTAAGCCGTACGGAATGTAGTACGCCCTGATGATTGTTTTTTTTCCTGCCGGGGCAGACTATAATGTAATGCACCTACAATTTTTTTAATGGAACATCCTGCATACTTTTCAGTTTTTGAATACGTAATTTAAAAAACCCTATAAAATGCGTTTTGCGTTATGAAAAATATAGGAAAATATTAAAATAGCACCCAATAAAAAAATATCAGGAGCTCTAAAAACCTTTCTAGCAAATGCTCAAAATGTTCAGCGTTTACAATTTGGAAATACCCTAGTTGATTAAGAACATGTTTTTTTTAAATAATAATGACTCAGCTCGTCGGTGAACACCCTATAGAGGGAATATAAACACTACCTTTTTTCACAAATTAGGCATTTTAGGGTCACTCTTTTACAGGGCGAAGTGCAATCGGAAGTAGGTCGAGCAGGCGAAAAACGTTTCCCAATATTCCTACAGATCAAAAGTTTTCCCTATTAGGGCTTAGAAATTGGGACACCTGGTGTATTATTTCAACCATCTGTCGATTGTGTTTAGATACAGCGATTAGTATATGGTGCTTTCTTTTACTTTGTTTGTTAATTATGTGCCATGTAGCGAAAGTACAGATAACTGGAGGAACGAGGAACCAGTGTTTGTCAATGTCATATGGGTATTCGAACAAGGAAGGCGTACGTAGAAACCATAAAATCAACAAATTTAGGTTTGACATGAGAGTTTATTTAGAAAATTGCAGTTCTTATTCCTATGTTGTAGTATACGTCATGGTCGAAAAAACAAAGAAATTTTCTATAATAAGTTTTCGTCTCTGCATAGGTGTATCTACCTTTTTATTTTTTTATCGGATTTTATTCCTTGATGTAGATGTAGAGCATTTTGAAGAATACAGCATGTTCATACTCTCAATGCCTTATATAATAAAGAAAAGGGGAAGGAAAACAAAACAAAACAACCTGGCCATATCGAAAACTTTTTACGGAAATGCAAAAACGTGTTAGTACTAACGCTATTCACAACACTGCCATAAATAACTCGTGCACAACCAGAAATAATCGTACCTACTGCAAAATGCTGGAATGGGGTTTTCCGCGTTTTTTCAAAAACCTTGAAAATGAACTCCAAGCACATTAAAAAAATTAGTGGTACTCATTTTTTTGTCAAGAGAAATCGTTGTGATTAGCAAACACGATTTTAAAATGAACGGCGTTTGAAAAGTTTCGAATGACCGCCACGTTGCAGTGACGTCACTACGCGCGTTGGCGCTCAGCCGTAGCATTGCTTACAATCGATTCAGAGAAAGAAAACGTCGTTTTGACGGAAAAAAGCGTCGAATAATTATTGCATTTGTGCCTGGGTGTGATAGCAGAAGTCATCGCGAACCTAATAAATTGTATATAAACGTCCCAACAGGAAATATACGAAAAAAGTTCGACGTGATACCGCGAGTTTGACATCCCATTTGTATTGTTGTGAAGACGATTCTAATTAATTAAAGTGCATAATGTCGATTTACTTTCAGTCAGTTATCGACGAAAATCCATCGATATATAATATTGTAATTGTAATTCAGAATATGATTTACTTCGAACTCTGTTATGGGCATATCTGTGCCCTTACAGCGCACACATTTTTCTCTATTTTCACTTCCACATATCCAACACCCTAATTTTCTCGTTGAAACCCGTAAGGTGCATACTTTATTAGGTACCTACACTATACCTTGCACTATACACACATAAACTGGATGTTATACTTCCTATGAACCATAACAGATTTGCTTCTGGGCTTTGACTCCACTCAAACGAGTGGCATGGAAAAACTCACTTTTCGAGAAAAAGGCGGCGACCATTAACACTTCAACCTTTGGCAGAGATCTAACTGCCCCTTTAACGAACCAGTCAGAACTCAGTTTATGGCAGATTGCCATAATAAGTCGAATCGAACTCCTATCAGTGTCATGCACTAATATAACTCCCGATCGGCAACCCGCGTAGTGACGTATGCGACGCTCGGCCAATCTCGGCATGTCGTCGGTTGCATGACAAAATTTGAAAGTTTTACGATATTATATGTTGTTTATTGACATGCTGCAATTAGAAAAAAAAGTTTTGTATATGAGATGTTTAATTACAGGTTATAAACTTTACAGTAAGACACAAAAAAGTTACAATATTTTTTTTCAGGAAGACCCTATTGTGTCACTGCCGGTTATTTTCGAAAAGCGTGCCCACAGCCACCTGGGCGACAAAAACAAGTAGTGTAAGTAGTGTGGACTTTTGCAAATAGACAAATTGGTCAATCAATAGGGATTATTCCCTATTATTCAACATGCTAGTATAAGTTCAATCTCTTTCGCATACGTTCACCCTAGTTATGCATTTTTATTTAGCTATGAATATTGTTCCGGGTTTAAACAGGAATATCTGGAATTTTGGAAAGGTATCGAGAATTCGAGACCGCTAGTTTGCGTGCTCTCTCTAAAGTTTAACCATAAACGCTTCTGGTAAAAAGAAACATCGCATACCTATAGCATAAATTAAATGTGCTAATGCGCGATCTGCGCAACGCCAACTTTTTGGTTTATGGAGATATTTCTTTGAAATTTTAACCATAGATGCCTCTAGTAAAGAAAATCACAGCGCACAAAGCTATGGCCTTTTGGGAAGTACTGATCACTCACGGAAAATGCGCTGAAGTTATTCGCCTTAGAGCGAAAACCTTTTTACTTGTTTTAAATTACGTCCAACATATTTTCCGAAGCAAATTTTAAATAAGCATCTAAAACTGCTAAACATTGTCTATTTAACCAATTCTCTATCTTTAAAAATAAGAAAATTACCCATGCGATCTGGGACACACGTATATTCACTTTGACTGTTCGGTCGGTCGGTCGACTGCAAAGGTTTTTTTAAAGTATATAACTCGTAGAATATTAGGGTTTGAAGCTCTGTGTCACAATTCTTTGCATGCAGAATTGCAGGTTATATTTCGGCGCTAATAAAACCGCGATCCGTCGCACAAAATCGCGCTTATAGGTCGACACATTGAGTACCTACATTCCAACTTGTTTTCATATTTCTAGAAAAAGTCATTCTTTTTCAAAAGTCCTGCTTGTTCCAAAACTCTAAAATGCACCATTTAGTTTTCGTTTAAAATCGGGGCTTTTCAAAGAAATGGAAAAAAAACATCAAAATGTTGACTCCAAATATTAACAGATAAAATCAAGTAAGTACATTACCATAGTACTTCACAAGATAAATACTGAACATTCTACTTTTTAACAGTTTAAAAGGTTTGCGTCAGGGTCTGCGTAGAGCGTTCCCAAAATATACATTTTTAATAGGCTTACCTGATTGTTATCTTTTAATTTTTGGAAAACTGCATTTTAAAGGAAGACCAAATGTTGGATTTAGAGTTTGCTTGCGAAATAAATAATGGGTGCAGTTAGTCGTTAGCCACCCTGTAGGTACAAATGAGTACAATTTTCTGTCAGAATATATAAATCTCTAGTAAGTTCTATCTAGGGTGGATAGGCCATTTGACTGGTATTCTCAAAAAATAATTGTAAATGAAAGTAGAACGAAATCCAATAACACTCGACTTAAAAATAGGTGGAAAACGAGAACCGGACGAGAAACTTACAGAGGTATTAACGTAAGTAAGAAGGTTGTGTCAACCACCTTAGCGGTAACATCCTTATCACCTTTATACTTGAGTGAATCGCGGGTGTCTCAGCAGTAATTCTGTGGCGAAACTTTATTCATTGCCTTGGGCGCGCAGGTAGAAGGGCTTAATGTACGACAGCAAGGTGAGCAGAGATCGCGTTTTACGGGAAAGATAACATAATTACTACGCTTGAGGACCCACAGCTAAATTAAGATTACTGTTATATGCTGCCCTTATCCTAGTTGCGGCTTAAGATCGTCGTAAATCTGTACCTGAACCATGAAGAAATCTCTATCTCACCCTAATGTGATTTCACGTTTTAAGTTTAATCCCAGTTTCGCCTGCCACATGTGAGTTTAAAATACATTCTCTCGTTGTTATAGCTAAGCCTAGGTAAGTATAAATGAAAATTTATTGTAGGTGTAAATACCTATAGTAGACGTTCAGTAATGTTTCAATCGAAATTATCAGGGGATGTAATGCGACGAAAAACGCAGTATCGTTGTCATGCACATGCACACCGACAAAATAAGAGCTAAATTTATCTTCGTTTCAGAAAAACTTTAGAAACCTTCTAATACTTCTTTTAAAAGAAGATCAATTATACAAAAACTGTTAGGTATACAATTGAGCACGATTAGTTGATAGTTAGATAAAGATTAAAACTAAGGATTTAAACCTGATTTATTTTTAGGGGAATTTTTCGAAAGCATGTGATGGTTTGGTCCGTCCGTCCGTCTGTCCGCCTGTTCCTCGTCTAACTCTACAACGTCAAACCCGCGCCAACCAATTATCGCTGTATTAGTTACTACAAGTCAAACGGCACGTGCAAAGTCCTAGGTGAACTGCATACCTGAATAAATTATGCATGCAACGGGAGTGTTAGACATATCGATCTCTTTTAAACAACGCTGTTGTTTCTATCAAACATTCTGTTAAATATGCTCACTTCTGTTGTGGTTCCATTCGTGATGTATGTAGAATTTATTTGGGTATGCAGGCGTTGCCACCGAGAATACACGGTGCCAACGATGCAGGTGACCCTGGACTGTGTACGAGCCTGATCTGGGCAAACGTGTGTAGACAAAGGGTTATGGAACAAATTAATTGGCCAGGTTTTGATAAAATAACATCTGCATATGTTAAGGCCCATATTGAAAGATTGTTAAGAGATGAATTAAAATTTTTGTTAATTACCCGGTCAGCCAAAGTCGTAGGAAGATTTAATTACAAGTGTCAAACAAAAAATGTGAATTTGTAACAGCTTTAAGTTTTCGTGTAGTTCGGCAGTTCCTTGGACAGATCAACATAATTTGGATTATTATATGGACAGGCTGTGAAATCTTGAAATTTTTTTTCTTGAGATATGTTGAATTGGTTTTGTTAAGCCCGTTCTGTGAACGGGTTGGGCACAAAAAGGCTTTATGACGCCTTAGAATTTTTATTGCAAGGTTTTATACTTGTGTTATTAAATCAATAATAAAAATTGTAAATAATATAGGACCAAGGATAGATCCTTGGAGTACTCCATTTTTAATGGGTTTTAATTTCCGTGCCAATTCAATAATCTGCCCCAAAAAAGAAGTTTTTCAACCAAACATATTCCCACCGATCACTAATAAAGCACCGCATTAGACACCACACATACCATAGGAGCAGAGCTTGAATATACCCCAGAATGCCTTCAAATTCATATGCCATAAGCTACCCACTACGAAGGAATTTTCGAAATTGAATCTATTACGCATGAAAGGTAAGGGTGTCTAATAAAAAGTAAGTTACTTTTACAGCTGAAAGTTTGTAGGATGTGTAGGCCAAAGAAGGATAACTTGGTTCAGTAGCTTTACTTGGTAGACCGAATATAAATAAATATGGTGTCGGATTTAAAAAGAAGAATCCGACTCCGAATTTCGCATGAAAAACCTATTATCTCTCCGAGAAGTATTCGTAAACAATGGTTACCCGAAGAGTCTGGTCACATCTATACTGTTCAACTCCAACCAAACCCCTCGACACAGAAATGACGAACCAAGCTCTAAGTAAACTGCACGTAACAGAAGGCCATTTGTACGACTTTATCAACCCAACGATTTTGGAAAAAGAACATCATAGAAGCAAACTACAATTCCTGGAAATGTACAATATAAAATAGGCAGCCAACAGTGAATTTTCGTACTGTTTAGTTTAAATAAAGTTTAATCTTATTTGAAAATAAAACTTTATACATATTTCCCTACGAAAGCGAATTGATTTTGGCCTCTTCAGGTGAGCCCTTGTTGGACACACTTGCATATCAGCTGTTGGAAATAACTCTGCATCTGAAAATTACATTCAATTTATTGCAAGGCAGTCCGGAATCAATACTTTCCACGCTTCAATTTTAACGATGTGTTGAAGATTAGAAGTGCTATTTCATAATTCGCTAGTATACCGCCGAGTATACCGCATAGGAGAAAATGGATCACAATCAAATTCAATTTTAATGACCAAAGTAGTTTCACATGCCTATTATATTCATTATGGCATGATCTTCATGCCTTTCTATACCTTAATTACATATTATGGCTTAAACAGTATGTTTTCCAATTATTGCAATAAAAAGTAACAGATTCAATTTTCGCGTATTAAAAAACATTTTTAAGCTCATGTTTGTATGCGTTTGCCTATTTCGATTGAACAAATTTTACTCGTACATGCAACTGCATATCTGTACCCGAGTTTTTATATGGTCGGAATAAAAACCTAAACCAGGTGTCAAATTCTTGACAGAATAGCTTCCTAGCTGAAACCAAAAATTGCCAACATATGTACGCACTTACAGACGGGAAAAATTTATTCTTTAAAAGTTGCTTAAAATGATCTAAAACGTCAACATTTGATGAAATTTCGCATTATACCTAGTTCCATAAATAAGAAAGTTGCATTTCTACGCATGCGCAACACGATTTTTGCGCATGCATTTTGTTTGCTTTTATTAGAGGGACCTACCATCCAATTTTCGTTAGAATTCCTCCATAAATAAGAAAGTTGGATGTTGCACATGCGCAACTCGATTTTTTGCGCATGCATTTTGTTTTCTTTTATTAGGACATTCTTGATTTATTCTCTGTCTTAGTTCGTCTAGTTATAATTTCAAATGTATCATATTAGTTTATTTTTTGATTTGCACGATAATTACTAACCTAAATGTAATGCTATTTGGTATGGTTGGAAAGCATTTTTTCAGAGCTTTCCAACGACGTATCACACATGGGGGGGTCACTATTTAAGATTTAAAAGTTGGGGTGGCTGGGGCGCAGGGGGTTGGAGGGGGTGCGTCGCCAACTATGTCATTGTGATTCAACCTCCGAATTACCGAAACGGATTTTGATTTTTTTAAATATCTCTTTACTAAGACATGGGGGAGTGGTAAGTTTTCAAATTGCCACTCTGTATAGTGGCCACACAGAAACCGGTCTACAGTTGGCGATCTATAGTCTATATTTGTCGTTTATCGAGTGTGATTGGTTGTGATCATTTTTTTACTTACATTTTGTAACAATGTATTTTGTCAAGTACGTTAAAAAATGTCTATCAATTCTTCCGACGAAGAAGAGGTACTTCTTTCGTTTGCATTAACTCAAGGGGGCGTAAGAGGAAATGTGGCCAATGCACTCTCGAACAAGAGAAATCAATCTCTCAGACATCCTATAATCTGTAAACACAACTCAAAATACCTGTGGGATCGCGCAATTTCTGTAAAATTTTACAACCGCTCTCGGTCGTGGAATGAAAACTTTGATTGATGCAAGTATCGAAAGAGCTTATTTTGTGGCGGATGAAGATGCTTCATCCAGCAAGAAGAAGGAGAAGAAGAAGAAGAATAATAAATCTAAGAAGACATGACTGTTGAAGTCGAATTTGAAGAGTACGAATCAGATTAAAATATTAACAGAACACAGAACTACAGTTTAAATCACCTATATATCAATTTCAAAATCAATAATCATCATGCTGTAAATATAGTGTTTTCCCATAAGAATCCGTCATAACAGATCGTGGAGTAGGCCTACCGGGGAAACCACGTTAAAAAATGTGCTAAGTCACCGGCGGTGTGGAAATGTGTAGAATGTAACTCCTTCAAAGGGCAATACCTTAGGTATGGCGATTCTTAAAGAAAAAAGTATAAGGATAATTTTTGTAGTACAATTTTTGTCTGAGCTACCTATTTAATAAAACCTACAGTTTTCGATAAAAATTCAAAAAACCGAAAATTTTGACTTTTGACCTTGAATAACTTCCTTAGCATACATGGGATCTATGGGGACTATTGGTGTTTTATTTCTACTGGTGTGCCCAAGGGCTCTACCAAAATTCAGCTGTGTCGGAGTTTTTGTTATTTGGAATGTCTCTTTGACCGGACTATCATAAAAATTGTTACGCACAAATACGCATTACGAGAGAACGTTCCGGAAAACAATTTGATAAGTTTGCGATGGCTGCAACCTCTGTGTTCCAAATTTAATGAAAAGAAGCTCTGTACCGGAAACGTAAATTTGCAATTTTTACCAAAAAACTGATACAAAAACACCCAGAAACCACAAAAACACCCAGAAACCACAATAACACTTACTAAAATAAAACGTACGAGTTTTGACAAAAAAGCGAACATCTAAAAGGGAAAGCACATATCTATAGTTCGATTCATACTTACAGTGCAGTGAGTTTATAGTGTGATTAGAGAGGTTTCTCCAACCCGGGCCGTTTATGAGACAACAACGCATTTCGAAACATTTGCAGACTTTGTTTTTATTTTTTTCTGTTCAAATAACGTAAGAAAAAAATAAAAACTTTTTCGCCTCTATAAGCCACCGATATTTTCAATACTACGTTTTGTTTCGGAGAAATCATCATCAACTTTATTCCTTTAGGGTAAAAAAGTACATACTGTAAATTGTCTATCATTTTTTATTACGAATAAAATGATGTACGGCACACAAAAAAAACAACTGTTGGAAACTGTTTCAACAAGATGGTGCACCCGTACCCTAATCGTGCGAGAAGCACAAATTTCCTAGAAATTGGAAAAGAGGTCCGATTCATTTTCACGGGCGATTATACCTATCTCGGGATAAACTCAACCGATTTTTATAATTTTTTCCTCTCGTCTATATTTGGTTTTTGAGACATCAAATAACTATAAATAAGGATGAATGAAAATCTCACTACATATACTTAGATATTAAACGTTCCACAGTCTAAAAATGTCTTAATTTTTTGCAGAGACTAGCGCGCACGACAAACCTTTAGTTTTTCTCAGAATCCCCACACACACTCAGACTTTGTACATTCGTTGCATATCGAAGTCAGTGAATTGATATTAATCTTTATTTCTGCATTTCCTAACCTGAATTCATCATTACCCCCATCTCATATATAACACCTCGTTATAGATTTATTGGATAGAATGTATTTCCATTGTACTTGATGAATGTAGTAGCCAAACCAAATCGAACACAATAAATCTCCGGATTAGGCGGTATCATAGATAGAGCAGTATAATTTTATGGGTCCGCGGGGAATTGATCTCGATATTTAATAAACTAATAAAAGTGAAAAAAATGCAACGGATCCCCATTTACCTCTCCTGAAAGCATCATGTTGCGAGCAAACAGCTTACCTACTACAGCGCCTTAAAAGAAATCTCACCGGGACGAAAATTGAGAATAATAAACTGCTTGAGCATATTTATGCGACCAATTCGTCAGAGTGGAACTTTATACCTACCTACCATATCTGTCAATTACCGTGTAAAATACAGCGGTTCCGTCATTTTCTAATTATGTTAATGCTTTAATTTATGATTGTATAACAAATGATTCCAAATTGCTAAAACCGGTATATTTGATAAGAAGGATGGATTTCTCAATTTAAATCTTAGGAAATGAAAATAAATACACGTCAGAAAGGTATGAAGCAAGTGTAGCTTGTTTATTCAACACCCAAAATCAATATTCTCCGTTAAAAGCTATGGTGAAAATAAACAAACGTTTATAGGTGTCTATCGTTACCTTGCCAAAAGTAAATCATGGCGATGGCGACATGAGAAATGGAATTAAAATAAACCGTAGGTTAAACACTTTTCGATACTATACCTTGCATGCAACCCTAGACCTGCACCTCAATCCGTTTCCCAGTTCTTGCCGACATTTTACGAGAAAAGAGGAAAAATCAGTCTGAAATTTATAGATAACGTGTCTCTTCTATGCTCTTGTAATCTAAGTGGTTTTCTGACTAAGGTACACAAAATTTCCATTATCTTTGGTCTTAGGTCGATCAAGGTAGACATTTTTGAACGTAAGAAAAGGAATTTTATGAGTTCATACGCGTACTGGTCGTTCTTTTCTAAGATTATTCCGGCATTGGCATTTACAAATACGAATGTATTAATGAGTGACATTGAACCCCGTTTATTATTTGACAGTTACCCCAGTTTGTTGTTTTACGTTTTTTTATTATTTTCGGATACGCCCATTTGAAACTAATGTATGGGTTGATAGAACGTTCACAATTCAAATGAACTTTTATCCGTCATAAATCGTAAACCTTTGCACGCGAAACAGGGCTATTTTGAAAGGTGAACGAGTTTATGCCTCGTTAACTCAAGTCGGTATCTCCCAAACGACGATAATAGCGAACCATTTTCCTGCGGAATCGCAACCACATTACCTGTCATTTTTCGATATGGAAACACGATTTATTATTTTATGACATTCCTAAAAGGAACATTTCCGAAGTAAATTTAGATTTTGATGAACAGGGAGAAATAAAGACCATACTGCTCAGAAAGTTTACTTAAACTTTTGAAACAATTTTCTGAAGAGATCGACTGTAAGGAAGTCCTGCAGTTGTCGATTCCTCCCGCTGACATTTCCATGAGGAAAGCTTATACACGACACGAACACGCTATAAATTATCTACAAGTAAAATGTATAATTGCGAAAGAGAAAAAGTTTTTCTGTGCAACTGACACGTGCCCTAATTCGTTCAATATACATAATATTTAGATTTAATACGTTAGAAAGGAGGATTCATTGTAAATTAGACACTATAAATCAAGCGAGTTTAATTCACAATTAAAACACAAAATGGGGATACGGTTTTAAAATAAGGTGATGCAAACATATATCACCAGTGACAATCCTGGCAGTTTAAAATTAAGTATTCTAAAGCTGCCGTGAAATCTGCCAATAGTTTACTTCCTTTTGGCGCGAGATATGTGAATAAATCTTCCGTAAAAAAAACAAGTATGACGGATGCAATCATTTCCGCCAACAGCCCTTTTACATAAAATGAATCTGTCCAAATACCAATTGTTGAATGAGGATCAACTCTGACATACTTCCATCAAATAAGTTCGCACTTCAGTTCGCCACTTTTGGCAAAAAAATTGGCCGTGGACGCCAACATAAATTTATGAGCACTCAACAAAGAGAAATTTTGTCATTATCGATTTATCAAACGATCAATCATCATCATCATCATTCCGATCGAAGTATCTTTCAGTCGTCTCAGAAATTAGCCATTGGAACAAAAAGACACGTATGAATAATAGAGACGAGCTCATGATGGTAGATCAATGAAATTACTTAAGTTTCATTTACGATTGGACAGTTTCCATTTTTATCGTATGAGTGGCACTCCCTAGGTACAGACGTTTTCAGGTCGCATCAACAGTCGTCTGTGTAACCTAACGACAGTCGTGGTATGACTGCCGAGACCACCAGCTTTACATGCCCTCCGAACATTGTAGTCAGGAGATGGTCTGTAAGGCTAAAAACTAGCAAGTTGTGGCATTCGAACTCACAACCTGTGAGACCCGAGTCTTAAACCGTTACGCCAAACCGAGAACAAATATTGAAATAGTTCAGGAGATGTAAAAGAAGATTGTACAAATCTCATGTTAAAAGAGTCCCACAAGACCACGAATTGGTGGAAGTTTTGAAATTTACAGGGAAGTTGCCGAATCAGTTTTTGCATTTTGTCTCAATACCCTATCCGGATCAAGACTGAACGAAAAGTTTCATTTCTCATTTTATGAGGTGGTAACCTACATTTTGATATTGATATTGATAAAAAATTTAACTTTTTATACACTCGCCCATTCTATCCACACTTATGAGTAAGATTGGAAAAAAGGTCGCAAGGTTACATTGGTTGGTCGCTTAAAACAAGTATCCATCTATCTCATTTTGACTTTTGCAGAAATAACTTTTTCATTTCATTTTCAGAAACAACTGTATACGTACAAATCTCCACTGAGTGACAGTGTGACAGTTCATTTGCGACCGACTGTAACAACGGTAATCAGGCTGCTATCTATATGAAATACTTAAGAAGCACAAAGGTAGAACAGAGACACCATCCCCACCACTTTTTGAGACATCACAAAGTCGTGGCCTTGGTGAAGGGATATCCAGGTGACGTGACTAGTAACTAGTAACTAGCAACCTTGTATTATTAATGCAGGCCATTTGTGCTCAAACGGTCATCTAGCGGGAAAGTTGTGGGGTAGTTTTGATTTCTTTGATTCTATATGTTTTTTGGGGTGCTGAATCCGAATCTGAGGATTGCTAACAAAATTTCATGACGCAACATCGAAAAAAATACAACAAAAGTTGAAAAAGATATTTTTTTGCAGTTTTATGCTTACAACTTGAAAACTATCAACTTTTCGAAAATAACCTTCCTATTCAAAATGAAAGTACAAAACATTTCTTACAGATTCCACTATTTAGTTTTTTTCCTCGATGGACCGTTCGGGCTCAAGTGCCAGTTGAAAATTGGCGTATTTCGGCTGTATCCACAAGACATAGTTTTTTCGCAATAAAACCCTAAATTAATATTAAGGGTTGTCAATAAGTGAATTCCTTGCATTTACCTGATTTACCTACTATTATTTGAATTTTATATGTAAGGGTGATTTTTTTTTATTTACATACAATTGGTTATCAAGTTGCTTGTTAGTTCAAATGTGTCAGTTTAAGTACAAGTTCTTCGAGGTACACATTTTTAGAATTACCTAAATAAGTTTATTTCGTAAAATTGAGTGTCTAGGTGAAGTAACCAAGGGTCGTCTATTGGCCAGTATAGTTGCTAGACAGTTTTACTGGCTATCTAAGTTGTTCGAAAATTAGGTGTGATTTCCGTTTAAATAGGACAGGCGCTTGACCAAGTTCGAGGGCGGAGTGCCATCCATTTGATGAAGCTTTTTGCCAGTTCCAAGGCAGAACCGCTGTCCGCCGATACCATTTTTTTCGTCGTATAAAGTTTTCGAACCCAAGTCTTTTTGGTTCGTTTTGTTAGAAGTTTGTTTGCCAATGTCCAGCGTCGTCGTTCGTTGGAATACATAACGAGTTTGTTTTCTTCCAAGTTATGCGGATTTTTTGAAAGAAGTTTCTGCGCGCAGGCGTTTATTTTGCCGATGCGGATGGCGGTTTCAAGTTTTGGATGGACATTACGTCAATGGGAAATCAGGATAAATTGCATTACGTCTACGGTTAAACAATTTTGTCCGTGGTCTCAGTTCAAGTTCCCTTTTCGGATATTTTTTGTCATAAAAAACAAAACTTAAGTAATTTATTTATTTATTTATTATCTCTCTCTTGTTCTGGGCCTTCAACAGGCTTGCGCCCAATTACAGAGTGACCCGATAATGCTTTTTAGAGGCGCCTCTGCGGAGGGCCTTAAGTTGTTCCATGCTACTCTTAAGTTTAGATGGTAGTTTATTTGTAAGTAATGGTTGTTTTTATTTAATTATCTCGTAAAAAAGTATCTGGGCAATTTCAGTTGTGTGTTAATTCGGGGTACCACCCGCAGGTTAGGAGGGTATTGCATTGGTATTAAAAATGACCCCCCACTTTTTTTAGGAAAATACACGTTTTGAAGCACCAGGAATCCGAATCATACAAAATCTCGATGATGCCGATCGATATGTCTGTCTGTACTCTCATTTCCGGCTAAACAGCTGATACATATAATTTTCTATCCATTTTGCTAATAAAAAACATGGGGACAGTGAGTAATAATGATTTAAATTTATTAGCAGTGGCGTGCGTGTGGATAATAAAGAAGAAACAAAACCGATCATTGAATATCAGTCCTTAGATTTGATATTCCATAAACATGGATGGCATTTATAAGGCTAAATAAGCTCTGTTAAAAATTCCTTTGAATAATTTCTACTATGAGCCATGGTTAAACACAGTTACAACACCTGGAGGTTATGGTTAACACGAACTACACTGATATTATCCCCGATATGTTATTATTATTATAATTATTAAATCCGTTTTGGTTACACACAAAGACAACTCGTACGCACGTGCAAAAATTCAACTGAATACATCTTCGACGGATATTTTAGGGAGAAGATGTCTGCACACCGACGGATATGGACGAAGTTCGCGCGTACATATCTCAAAGAATGTTTGTGTGTCTGTAGGCGCCTTTAGACATACAAGAAGAAGTCGAAACGTTTTTGGACAGAAAACATGTGCAGGAGTGCGGGTGGTATCTGTGCTAGCCACAGCAAATTTTTACCACCCGCACGTTAGTAAGGGAGGTGTGTATTGCATTGAGGTAAAAAATGCCCCCCCCCCACTTTTTGACAGAAAGGCACATTTTGAAGCACCAGGAATCCGAATCAAACACATACTCGATGATGCCGAAAGCCGATTTCGGGCTAAACAGCTGTACCCTAGGCTGCACCATTTAAACCAAATTACACATTACACATATTCTTAGGAAGAGCTGAAAAGTTCTTGGAGAGAATTGCGCGTGCGCAAGTGTGTCAAACTCTCATTTCCGGCTAAATGGCTCAATCGATTGGAACCACATTTAGTACACATATTCTTAAGACATAAAATGGCAGAATCGCGCATGCGTAGGTTTACGGGTGGTATGTTTGCTAACCATAGCAAATTTCTTAAATGGAACACTACATATTTTATTGCAAAATTGGAAAGTACTCGAGAAGTACTTATTTTTGTTGTAACATATTATACCCTTAACTTTAGCGATGTCGCTGTTACATTTCTCTTCCAGACCTCACCCCTTAATACCTTCCTCTGAAGCTACAGCAAGAATGAGATCTACTAACAGGCCGGTACCAACTACTGCCGAGGACATGCGAGTTTCCGTGGTGTATCACCTAACGGCCTCAGGGCGGTATCAAGCGCCTGATGTAAGTCCAGGTTGCGGTTATGCCACCAACTGGAAGGTCGTGTTTTCGAACATTTGCTTTAAGTTGCTAAATGTTCTAACCCCTTTGTTCTTGTATCACATTCACTTTAGCAGTTATAAATCTGCCCAACACTTTTTAATAAACAATATGTTAACCATATTTGTGATTTTTTTAGTGGCAGAAAAATAATGCTTTTCTACACTTTGGCGTTTCCGCTTGCCTTTTTCCCTGACATTTTTTTATGGAATGTGTGCTTTTTTGTATCAGTGGTAATTTTGTAGTTTCGGTTATCCAGCGCTATAATTTGTTTTTTTTTTGGCATTTGAAATGCACTAAAAATATTATATTTGGCGAAGGTACCTAAAAAAATTATTTGACAGTGCAAGAAGTCTTAGTGCGTGTTTCAATTCAAAATATAGCCGCCTGTGCGATTTGGTTTCTCTAAAAAATCAAAAAAAGGGTCAAATTTTAAGAATGAAAAGTTGTAAAAGCAAAGTCGCTAAAGTTAATGGTATAATTATTACCAAAAAAGTACTTTCCTAATCTACAATAAAATATAGGGTGTTCCATTAAAAAAAAGGATCTTATGAAGCCACGGGAATACAGCACGCCACTGGTGATCAGAATTATTTTAGAAACTCGATGACGGTAAAATAATAACTGGACACTAGCGAACTGTAAACATTTTGTGTAGTAATCGCAATCAGATATTTTTGATAACAAATGCACGTGTACAGACACTCATTAAAAAGACAATATAATCAATGGACTAAAAAAATAAAATAAATGTACTTACAAGAGCCGTAACGAATACATAGTAAAATCTGATAACCGCTTTTTTTTTAAATAGACAGCAGACACCTATGGGTTAGGACTAGGCGTTGACATACCTGCAAATAAAACAATCACTTTAGTATATAGCATCCTTATGAAACAAATGTTGTTGAAGAGTGGCGGTGAAGAGCAATCACAAATTTACAAAAATATCACATCAAAAGGATGTGGTAATGTGCTGTAGTGCAAACAAGAAACTGTGAGTTATTAGCGTTAGTTTCTAAACCTAAAGCAGTTCTCATTGATCCCTGCCACATTAGCCTAGATATCCAGCGCATGTTATCCGTATACAAATCGAGCTCGGTCTCACGTTTTAGTATGGAACTTCAACTCTTTGGATTTAAAAATTCTTCTAATTTAATGCAACAATTAATTTTAGGAGCAGCAGACTACGATGGTCCAGCAGTTTCTAACGTCATATTCAATAATAGTGAACAGATTCCAAATGAATGAACTTTCCCTACTTCCACAAAATTCATACTGTTTTAATCTCTGCATTCGCAGGTTAGAGGACAGCTTATTCTAAATATCTTACCCATAAGATAGTATTGACTGGAAAACTAGAATACCTAAGTCTTGCCTCTTCCTGGATTACTACAGATTGGATCGTTCTGTAACTGCGCGTGATTGCGGAAATGATTATTGCTGATTCTCTTTTTCTAGTGCGAGATTCATGGAAATCGATAGTTTTAATATTTTCGTTTTCGAGAAAAGCTGCTAGATTACATTAATAAAAGTAATTAACCCAAAAGTAATGAGCATGATTTATACCGAACCTTATCGTTAAAAAATAGATAAAGCGGAACGCCCCCTTGTGTATCACTATGATCCTGTCAAGATAAAATATACGAGTATAAGTTCACGTACAATATTCGGGACATGTAAATAAAAAGCAGACTTTTAAATTTGTATACGTTTCGTGTGTAACAAAATGAAAATCCTTTGTTTTGATATTTCGAAGGAATTGGAAGAAAGCGTAATTTCGATTGTTTCATTACTCCCCCACCTGTGTCGCGCCCCGAGTTTTATACCAGGTCTTCGGGTCATGCCGCGGGCCGAGAAGAATTGAAAACCATTACTGCTGATGAAAGAAAAGTTTTCTACAAGTTTCAAGACTCTTTGTCCCCGACAGCCACATTCTTCTACCTCCATTTGATTATATTTTGTTCCAAGCAATTCGTGAATCTCACCTTTATTTTTTCACTTAGTTTCAATTGTTTCATTGCAAGGGTATTGTTTTAAAGCTGCACCAAAGAATCTTTGTAATGTAAAATAAAGTAAATGAAGTTAAGGGGGAACCCGGAACGGTTTATAAAACGTAGAGCCATTGTAGATTAAATTTAATGATAGATAAAAAGAGATCTCTTATCTGCACAAAGTAGCGGTTACCTATTTGAAGTTGTTCGATTGGGAAATATAAGTTGCAAGGACTACACGAAGAATGGCAAACTCAAACCAATATAACTGTCAGACTTTATCGTCAAACAAAACAAACACTTGCTAACTGAAGTAAGCAGAAAATTCTCTAATATACCTTGTAAAGGACACGCTAAACCTAGAATCGATCAGAAAACGGGAAGGTTGTGTGATAAATAGGGGGAAAGAAATGGGATACTAAACTGACAGGACATAAATAAAGCAATGATTGAAAGGAAATCTCCTACTTAGGCACATTTAACTAAATTATGCGAAAATGGCGCTAAGCTAAGTAGTACGTACTTTAAATATGAAAAAGTCCCTCTTTAACGGCATAGTTCGTTAGCTAATTAGAAAGATTCCGAACACTCAAGAGAAAGAAGTTGGCATTTTTTAGATTCGGCTAATTGGTACTTGATTGAAATAATGATTAAAATGTCAGAATGTTAGGTCACTTTTGGTTACAATTTAGGGCGCGCAACAATGTAATATTTATTAGTCATTGATTAATGATCGTTTGTGAAATCGAACAATCGATTGGCCGTTCAAATTTAATCCTTTTGAAGATCTAATTTTTCCTCACAGAAATCTACGATGAAAGCAATTTTTTCCGGACTTTACCATTTTATTTGGGATCTATCTAATAATCTCGCCATGGAGAACAATTTCTGACCTGGAGGACCAACCTTTTGTTTAAAAGGGGATTTTAAAAAACTGTTCCTGCACTCAACAAGTATGTACTCAATTTCGTGGAATTCTTTCCATTTTCGTTGCCCGGTCAAGAATTGCAATGAACTTTATTTCGAATTTTCTAAGACTGATTTCAGATTCGTCATTTTCATGTATAAAAACCCCCATATTAGTGAGTACAGGGAAGTGTGCACATTAAATTTAAGAATAATTAAAAAATGCATTACTAAACCGAACTTCATTATGAAAGTTGTAGTCAGTGACTATAAAAAAATAGATCATTTTGCGGCGATCAAACTATACAATTGCCGTGTACGAAGCATATTCTATAAATTAAATGTAGCAGGTACCAACCATTAATTATTTAAGAAATATGTCCAATCAAATCAAAGGATTTCATATTAACCGGTTTCAGATCGGCCCTCCACTTAAAAACTTGTTAATTTCAAAGGAATTTGTGCTCATACCTGAAACAGCCAGTAATTCAATTTATTTGAGAGAGCTCTCGTTTAAAGTTTCGACTGGGAGCGGGATTTTTTTTCTAAAAGTCCGTCAGTTGCTGTCGGATGAAAGCAATTCTCTATGTGAATTACCTGGAAATTAACCGTGAACGACCGCGGTTCTTGCGAGAGAGAACGACAGAAAACCCATTCAGTTAAAAGCAGAGCAGACGCAACAGGAAACCTGCAGCACAAGCAGTCATTACCGCTCCTGCGAAGGGACCCAGGATTGCTGACATTGGCTTTTGCCGGGCACCGCGGAATTACTAAATATCGAGACATTTCTACCTAACTACCTTTTACTTTTAATTGAATTACGTTTGTAAAGTTCCAAATTGTAAATGTGACTTGTGGAGGATGCATTTTATGCTATATAAAAATCTTTTTCAGAGTCTTCATTTCCGCACTTACATTTTGAGCGCAACCGTAAAATAGAAAAACTAAAATATCACAAGCCAATTAGAAATATAAATAATCTTGCATTAGTGAAAATATAAAATCCTAAACAAAAAAGAAACATTTTTATGTGTATAACATATGACTTTTTTGAATACCTTTGTGGTTATATAAAAGTGACACGTGGCCGGTAAAAGATTAAAGTTTATTGCTTCTCCCTTCGGAGTGACCAGTGAACCGATGAAATCGAAACGATAACCAGGACCCTGCTTTTTATTACGAACGCCACGTATCAAAGAGATTTTTCCTTTCGCTTTATACTATATTTCCCCAGATGCTTAACTTTGGTACTCACCTTCGTTACTATTTGGTGGACAAGGGTGGTAAATACAATAAAATAACAAAATGTATATGCATAGATAATTATAAACCGGTAATATTAATTTTAAAAAATTAAACCGCATAATAACCAAATGGGTTACAATGGCTCTCATTGCTTTCAGGAGAATTTCTCGTCCTTATAATCATATAAGTTGGCGACAATAGGTATGGTGCGGGATGGATCTTTCATAAGATATGCCATTATTGGTACACGTTGTTCTATAAAAGTATAGTTCATTATTTACGTTTATTTACGGGTTCCAAGACGTAACATAACACAAGACACTATTCTCTGTATGACTGAAGACGTGTAATTACTGATTGACTTATATAAATTCGAGATATTACTGTGTTTATTTCGTCTGGCAGGATGAAATTTTGGGAAATCCTACTTAAGATGGACAAGGGCCGAAGGGCGGTCTCCTTTTTGTGTTATTTTCGTAATTAAATTGTATTAATTGTCGTCACTGTAACGGCATGGAGATTATGGTGTTATACGAGAAAGCGGTCAATGTTGATTTTGTTTACATTTTATTTAAACGTAGAAAGGTAGATGTGATTTTTCGCCTTTTCTGTGTAGTGAAGAGAGATGAAATTTTATTTTTCCTAGAATTTAAGTTTGGATTTATCTCTTAATGTCTGATAACAAAATGATTTAGAAAAATAATCTACCTCTATTTTTGTTGGTCTAAGAACGTGCGTTGCTAGGATAGTTTTTCTCTCTTTGTTGTCAACTGTGTATGATTGATTGTTATAATTTTTATTATCGGAAGAAGGGATTCACCTTAAATAGGACGTTAACAAGAATAGCGTCGCTTTTTACCACGTTCAGCGCCAGGTTACCAGATTACCAAAATGGATTGTTATAATATACAAACATTAAAGAATGATTTTAGTATATGCACGGTCACCTAGATTAAATAATTAAGTTTTGACCCAACCTCGTATAAAATATCAACGTATCCGGTGTAGAAGGAACAAAATGCAGTGCATGTTCTCAACTTCAAAATTTTAGGTAACGTCCGATCAAAGCGGATATGATAGGAAAACACTATTTCGAGCAAATAATTTGTTTCTACTCATATGCACCCATTTGCGATATCGAGGTTTGTTATCTACTCTATCTTTCTCTACGTCAGCATTTCAAAGGTCCTTCAGTTACAACATCTGCAAATTTGGTAATCAGAAAGAAAATCTTAAATTTCTGAGTTTATCAAAGGTTTCATTTAAGAGGGCGATGAAAAGGACAATACTTACAAGTGGGTCGTGATTCTTTAGTTACCTCTGTCGTACCTATTGTAATACTTATATACTGCTTACCGGACATTTTTTTAAAGTTTTATGCTGGATATTTAGTTACGAGCATAGGATAGTATATGTTTATGTTGTTTATGTATATATGGTTGTCATTGCAATTTTATTTTATACCTAGATCTTATTGTGGTTACAGGGGGAAGAACAGATAACTGTCTTCAGTTTATCTGACCCTGTGCATTCCAATTGAATATGGTGTAGGAGCCTTCAATACTCAATAAAAGCTATTATTATGGGTCGGTGTTTCTTGTGAGAACTCAGGTGTATCCTGGTTAACTAATCGCACGGATTAAAATCAAGTAACGATTAGTGTGTGTCTGGTGAAGTTATGTAGGGTCCTAAAAAAAAATTCAAACACGTACATTGCACATCTAGGGATAGTATGTAATTCATACTTACCAACATAGCTATTGATGGGCACAATAGCCAACTTTGCTATCTCAGGAAAGCGGAAAAAAAAACATAATAATTCCTGTAATTTTATTAAATGAAGTTTATTGTGTAAGTGTTTCTTTGGCTTTGCGTTTGGGTAGAATACGAGTGGGTTGTGATAACGTGGTGTGTTTCTGTGAATTATTATTATTATTATTATTATTAAATTATTATTATTATTATTATTAAATTCATTATATTATTAAACTCATACCGACAATTCTGATTTTTCTGCTGCACCACCTGTGTGGCCGCGATATCGCGACTATATCGTTACGTTGTGACGTACAGGGTAAAGATGAAGTAGTAGTAGCATCAGTATACCGAGAGATTCTGTCAACCTACCTACCAGTAATGAGATGGCAGAACACTGTGAGAGAAACAATAAACAATTCATTTTAAGATGTGATTCAAATGCTCACCATACTACATGGGGGAACATTAAGGTCAATCCTTGGGGCAAATAAATAATAATTTGGGGCTACTCTATGCGAACTGATGAAATCAGCCCTTAAGAGTAACCGAAAAAAATGGTATAACACTCCCTGTCCATCAACCCGACAAAAAGAGATAGTTCTCTTCAAAAGAAAAAGAAAAATAGAGGGTGTTCGAACTCCCCTGGTATTCCAAGAACACCTACAATTTTCATTTCTAGGAATCACATTTGACATAAAACTGAATTGGAGCAAACATATCCAACTCAGGCGATTGCCTACCCTAGAAGGGCGATCGGACTCGCCAACTCCTCAATTCATATTAGGGAAAAATTAATAAATTTAATTTTTAATTAAAAAAAAATTATTGCTCTATCACACCTTTATTGATGATGATGTGGCATCCCAACCAAACATTCATCTTCACGGATGGATCTAAAAAATGGATAGAACAGGCACTGGCATTTACTCCAAATAACTGAACGTCCATATCACCCAACCACTAGGAAAACTTCCTACTGTTTTCCAATCAAAGTTAGTAGGACTAACGCTCAGTGCAAGAAAAGTTCTAAGCATAACTTAAAGAACAAAATTATCAGAATCTCCAGTGACAGCAGGGCTGCCTTGTAGGCACTTGCGTCACTGTAAAATTAGCTCTAGGTTGGTTTCCGAATGTCACCATGCACTAGAGCAAGTAGCAAGCAGCAACACCCTTGATAATTAGAAAGCCGATGAGTTAGCCCGACTGGCTTCAAAACAGGTGTTTTATGGTCCAGAACTAGCTCTTTCACTTACAGTTGCAACGGTAAACAACTTAATAACTCAAGACACCCAAACCCAGCACCGGCCTAGGTAGAACATGATGTTAGATTGTCGCTATCTCCCAGACTTGCACATGACTATCAAGAAAAAACCTGAGGTTACGGAGTTATACCAAACAAGTTAAAAAGTTATCGTAAACGGTTTACAAAAAGCGCATTTCCACTTGCATTCATTTCCCATTTGTAAAATGCAACTTCTGTTATTGCCGTTTGCACCGACAAGTTTAAGCGGAACTTAGCTTAAGCGTAGCTTAAAATCCATGGCAACCATTGTCTCAATAATCGTTGCCATGGATTTTAAGCTACGCTTAAGCTAAGTTCTGTTTAAATTTGTCGATGCAAACGGCCATGAAAATCGTAAAAATCCGGCCACAAATATGAAAGATAGCATTGCATAGGTGCACTCCATTTTTGACGTGCTACTTCAATATCAGTTTATAAGATGCATAGACTTGTCAAAGAACAATCTACCTCAAACATAACCCCTGACGAATTTAATAACTTTTTCGTAAATATAGCTAACAGTACCATTAACAATAGCCAGCAAGGTGTTGCTACTTGTAATCGAGTGAATCATCCTAATGTTAGGACAAGTAACTTTACTTGTTACCAAACTTCACCTATTGAAGTTCGTGACACATTAATCTCTTTAAAAAACAGTAATACTAGGGATGTTTTTGGTATAAGCGTAAACATGATAAAGCATAACATTAGTTTGTATGTGCCACCTCTGGTGAAATTGATTAACGATTCGTTTAAAAATGGTATTTTTCCGGATGATTTGAAGATTGCAGTTGTAATTCCCTTATATAAAAAAGGTAACGTGAATGACATGAAAAACTACCGTCCCATATCAATTCTTCCTACATTTGCTAAGGTATTCGAAAAACTGATTAAAGTGAGAATCGCTCGGTACTTTGAATTGAATAACTTACTGTATTCCAACCAGTTTGGTTTCAGAGTAGGGAGAAGTACATCAAGTGCTATAATGTATCTAATTAACAAAACCTTAAATAGTTTCGAAAGAGGTGACTATCTAAATGCTACATTTATTGATTTGTCACGGGCCTTTGATTGTGTTTCACACACTATCCTGATTAACAAACTTGCTGCGTATAATTTTGACAAAACAAGTTTTGCATTGATAGAGTCCTATCTTAGTAATAGATATCAATGTGTGCGTATAAGAAACGTAATATCAAAAAAATTACCGGTAGTTAGAGGAGTACCACAAGGAAGTGTCTTGGGACCTTTTCTTTTCCTTATTTACATCAATGATTTGTCAATTTCTCTGTTAAAAGATACTGACTGTGTCCTATATGCAGATGATGCTACTCTGTTAGCAGGTGGTGCTAATGTAAATAATGTGTTACGTGTTTCGGAGGCCAACATAAAATTGTTAAATGGGTGGTGCAGTCAAAACGAACTATCGCTAAATGTAACTAAAACAGAGAACCTTATGTTAAATATAAAGAACTTTGAAAGCAATGTAAGCCAAAAATCTATTAAATTTCTAGGCGTGTACTTGGACAGTAAACTATCTTTTAACGTCCACATTAGCAACGTTGCTACGAAACTTAACAAAAATCTCTTTGTGTTGCGTAGGTTGGTAAATAATGTATCTCAAAAAGTCATCTTAAATGCATACCATGCGTTATGTCAAAGCGTTCTAGCTTATGGAATACTGGCGTGGGGTAATTGTTCCCAATCTAAACATGCTTTCAAGTTGCAGCGGCGAGCTATTCGAGTTGTTGCTAATATTGGGTACCGCGACGAATGTCGTCATATTTTTTCTAAGTTAGGGGTACTTACTTTGCCTTGTTTGTACATTCTAGAATGTGTTTGTTTTATAAGGTCCAATTCAATAAATAATATATTAAAAAGTGATGTTCACGACCATAACACTAGGGACAAGCTATCGTACAGAATACCTTTCTGTAGATTGACCAAATCGCAAAATAGTACTAACGTCGTAGCTTTAAAATGTTATAATTACTTACCTCAGTCTATAAAAACATTAAAACCTCATCAGTTTCGAAAAATAATCAAACGGTATTTAGTAAAGTGGGCGTTTTACAGTGTAGATGAGTATCTAAATTCCGCTATATCTTTATAAATGTATAAATATGTTGTGTTCATTTTCCATTGTGTGACGATTGTAAGCTCTTTTTGTACTGCCTGCACATGAAATAAAAATTATTATTATTATTATTAAGAAGAATTTCATTTCAATGCTTTTCTAAATAAAAAAGTTGGCACTGCGCATGTGCAAAACCAAATTTTGAAACTGGCGTTAGATGTTCCTTTATTCCAAGTGCCTATGTATCAAATTTCATTTAAATGCTTCCATAGATAAAAAAAACTTGACACTGCGCATGCGCAAAATAAAATTTTGAAACTGGTGTTAGATTTTCCTGTATTCCAAGTGCCTATGTATCAAATTTCATTTAAATACTTTTATAAATAAAAAAGTTTGCTCGACTCAACTTTTGGCATTGCGTATTATATGGCTACAGCTATGCCCATATTGAATTTCATGCAATTCAGTTCATAACTAACAAAGATGTAAAAGCGATCGGACATTTCTAAGAAAGTTATCGTTCACACGGACAGATAGAGGGACAGACAGACAAAGGAACAGACGGACAAACCAACAGACAGACGACAGACAGCAATACAAATTATAAACGATCTCTAGGATCGTTAATAAACGGCAAAAGCGTAAAATTATGGAACATGTAAAAAACGGTTTGTTGGTTTTTTTACAATAACTTTCTTAGCAATAAACGCAGAAAAGAATCCTTCCTTGGTGCAATGTAGAACAATAGCTCTTAAGATAAAGAACTAGTAGCGTCTTAACGAACGAGCGGACGGACGGACGGACAAAGTGGCCACAATAACGCATTTTATTTTTATTTTTGTGCAAATGTGCTAAAAATGCAGGGAAATGAAAGGTACAAATATCTTCATATGTTCCGCTTGAGCCAAAAATCGCGACTATCAAATATAAATTGGTACCCGGAGACGGGAGAATATATCTGGAGGAAGCGCGATAGTAATAAGTAAATCGCTTTAAACCATATACACTATAAAGGGATCCCACGACGACGTTTCACTGCTTAAAACTATTTTGTGTTCATTGGTCAGAGCACTACTATAGGGACAGAAAAAGTGCAATAATTCGTAAATTCTTTTTAAAAGGCGGTAATTTTTTTTGGGCCTCGTATACTGGAAAAAGGGCATTGTAACATGATTAGCCACCGTTACTGAAAAGTGAAAAGAGAATGATTGTAAATAAATAAAATACACTGGATAACCTCCCCTTGTTATTAAATGACTATTATTCAAGTTCAAGCATTGATATAAGAGTAAGAGCAAATAATGAGAAGGTGCACATTTTTATGGCAGTTTTAAATTACAGGCTAATGTTCTAGACGTAAAATTAGAGTAATTAAAACCCCCAAATAACCGCGACTCTATAATTTTGTAAACATGACGCAAAACGCAGTCTGTTTACATATTCTTGCGGAATAAACTGCCGGTAACAAATTAAAGCCACCGGTATTAATTGTGCCGGTGTGTCGTTAAGTTACTGTGCTCTGTGCAACTTGTGTTCTTAATCTTCCAACCCGTTTCACTTCAAAACATTAAACTGCAAATGAGAAACATTAACCGTACCTGAATGAGGTTTCTAATTGATAAATGACTATTTATATTTATATGTTAAAACATTTATTGTGCGTTTTCCGAGAAATAATTACTTTATTGGCCTCCCGTTTCTAAAGTGTGCGTGCTTTCCCGAGTCAGAATAGCGCAAGTAAATTAATTTGCATTTAATCAACGTTTCCACATACTCATGAACACTTAAAGAGAGGAACGATGACCGGAAGATGACGTGGAATCGGACCTGGTGCTATCCAAATTGCACTTGACTCAGTTACATGAATCCGAGATACTGGAAGCAATTAAAAAATTGAAACCGAGGTCGGCTATGGGCGAAGATGGAATCCCACCCTACATCGTGAAAGGATGTGCATCTTTACTGGTAACCCCCTTACTACATCTATTTAATTTAGCTTTGCAAACATGTACATTCCCTGAAACTTGGAAATGCACCAGAATAACACCAATTCACAAAAGTGGAAGCCGAAAATTAGTTGAGAATTATCGCCCAATTGCAATTATACCAGCAATAGCGAAAATTTTCGAAAGAGTGATCTATACTAGACTTTATTCCCATCTCAGCAGTATAATTGCAGATCAACAGCACGGTTTCACGCGGAACAGATCAACGATTACAAATTTAATGCAGTTTACGCATTTCTCAGCAGCAGCCTTGGATGAGAGAGCCCAGGTAGACTGTGTTTATACAGATTTTGCGAAGGCATTTGACACAGTATCCCATCAAGTCTTGCTCCGTAAACTTGTTTTAAATTGCGTAAGTAATCCGACCGTCAAATTCTTGAAATCATATTTATCTCTCCGTAAAACAAGAGTGAAATTCAATGGTGTGAATTCAGCCGAATTTTATCCCTCATCAGGCGTTCCCCAGGGAACACTTGGTCCTTTTCTGTTTCTCTTATACATAAATGATTTACCGCGAGTGATAAAAAACTCGAAAGCACTACTATTTGCGGACGACCTAAAACTTTTTAATAAAGTCCAATCCGCAAGTGACTGTTTAAATATTCAAGAGGACATTAACTCAGTAATTAAGTGGTGTATCAAAAATAAACTAAAACTAAATATCAATAAGTGTAAAGTCCTTACTGTTACTAGATCGAAAAATCCCTTACTTTTTGACTATAAGATGAATGGAAAGGTCTTACTAAGAGTCACCTCCGTTAAGGACCTGGGCGTGTTTTTCAATACCAACCTTTTCAACTTACACATTGAAAACCTAACAAATGAGTGTTACAAACTTCTTGGTTTCGTTATCAGAAATACACTCAATTTCACGAATATACAGACAATGCTAACCTTATATAATGCGTTTATTAGATCCAAGCTTGAGTATGCTGCATGTATCTGGTCTCCTCAAACTCTCAAATACTCAGACATGATCGAAAAAGTGCAGAAAAGTTCATCCGAGTAATGTTTTTTAGGTCAACCCAAAATTATCCACATTTGATCTCTTACGGTACCCAGCTTAATTACTTAAATAGTACTTTCGGCTTAAATATAACGAAGTTAGAAACCCGACGGTACATTGCCTCCACAATTTTTGTCTTCAAAATTTTACACAACTTGTTATACTCTTCCGAATTACTTCAAGAAATTAAGCTTAAGGTACCATCTGTTAAGCTGAGGCAAAATAATACTATTTTTGTAGTTAACAACACAACTTCCCCACTTATTAAGATCTTGATCACTTTAAATAAGTTATCCTCAGTTAATGATATCGACTTTTTTCACGATCCCCTAAATTCAATAATAAATAAAATTAGATCTTAAGCCCTAATATTTGTTCAGAGCCCCAGTGCCATGTAATTGGAATTTTTATTCTGTATGGTTTCTGGTTAAATAAATAAATAAATAAATAAATAAAAAAG
>NW_022170403.1:36077031-36083992 GCF_008802855.1 Photinus pyralis | reverse complement strand
ATTCGTTGAAAATTTTTTAATTGAAAAAAATCAAGTACAAATTAGGTGAGAGCAATTAGCATAATTCTCACCATGTGAAAGGGGCCCATACTAAGTAACGCAATTCTTCGGATGCCTTTATACCTTTCTACACCTTTGACAGGACGCAAAATCAAAGTCACTGGGTCACGTAGCTCAGAAAGGCGCATGCATTTGCAAGTTTGCAAAAAGTTCTTTGAAAAGTTCCTGTTGGTTTTCAAATGAAAACAAAGTTTAGAAGGAAAATGACTTTAACCATTAGACCAGTTATAAGGTATACCGTTATGGCCAGCATGTTTTGAAATAAGTCATAAACACGGTGTAAGCACAGTGGTAATAATACTTGGTTAGTTGGAAAAAATTCGACTCTGCATAACGGGAGTCGTGGACCGACTTACTCTGTATACATAACAGCAAAGGATCGCGTATTCGCTTGCCTGAAAAAGAAACGATCGGAATGTTGGCATCAGGTCAGGATATTAGAAATGTAAAAAATATCCATAAGTAGGTACTCAAAATACTTTCAAATATACTATATAATAAATCGAATGAAATATGAAATAACTAATCCACTGAAGCAACAGAGTAGTGAGGTTAACTCAAAACCTGACGCGGTTAATTATTAAGCGGCAGAGCAAAGCGATGCAAGCTTTATAGGGGAGTCGATGGTGTCCGCCTGCCCGTGAACACGATAACTGCCAAACGCTTGAACCGATTTGGTTCAAACTTTGCACAGTAGACCTGCATGCCACATGTAACAAGCCTGTTGAAATTGGTTCAAATACAATGACCCAGTGGGGTCACTCCTCTGTCACTGGCAAACGTTTGAACCTATCCGGTTCAAATTTTGCACAGTAGACCTATACGCCACCTGTAAGGCTATTGAAAATGGGTCAAATCCAATGACCCCGTGGGATCACGCCTTTCTATCTCTGTCAAACGCTTGAACCTATTCGATTCAAACTTTGCACCGTTGACCTATACGCTGCATGTAATAACAAGCCTATGGAAAATAGGTCAAATCTAATGCCCCCGTAGGGTCAAACCGAGGTGCTCTGCCGCTTTTTTAGATCGGTTTAGGGGTTTATTAACGAGCGACAAAAAGTGAGTTAATGATTTGGGTATTTCTATCCGTTCATCCGTCTATGTACATGATAACTCACGAACGGTTTCCTTTTGGTCATTACTCGTTAACCGGAAGTGACCTTGTTGCTCCCTGATATTGCATTTTAAGTTTCAGACCTGAGACCATACAGGACGTTTTATACAAAATACCTTTTTTTCGTAAAATTAATAATAAAAAGTTTCCCCACTTAAGTAGGCACACTGTAGAGTGTAGATTATATGGAACGAAAGGGGTAAGAATATCGAGATTCGTTCATATGCTATTTTTATTTCCTCGATCACGATTCGAAACGGTTTTTAGCATTTATTGATTGATATTTTGATCACTTAATTGATCAAGAATGACAAAAATTATTTCGCAACACATGAAACAATTAAAACAACATTCTTGCAAGAAAAACTTTATACCCATAGTTTTTTTTAAACGACACGCAATTCATTGAAACACTTTATCTCTTCTAACAGCGACAGCAGACAGTTTCACGTTTTACAATTAAATACACAAATCTAAATAAACACTTTACAAAAGCGATAAAATGTAAACAAACATTATGCAATTACAAACAATCCCAAAAGGAAAACCAGACACTGAGACACAGATTCAAATATAATAAACTATGATTATTTCCTAAATAATCAACAATAATATATACAAGGTGCATTAAAATAACCGAACCGAATGAGCCCCAGATTAAAAAAAGACGTTTTTAGGCTATCATCACAAAAACGTTGATTTTGTGGTCTCTTTTGCGGCCATAAAGTTTAACTTTATTGTACGCTTCTGTCAAACTTTACTTTATTGTATACATCTGTCAAACTGTACCTACTTATTTGAAACTGATGTGTGAGAAACAGTAATCTGTTTAATACAAAGCGTCTATCTGGTCTAGCCCCTTCATTGGGCCATCCACGTGCGTTTTTTTCATTTTCGGACTTGTAGGAATGTTTCACACTATTTTGCATAGTCACAATGTTCAAATTTAAAATTACCTATAGTTTGACGTTTCAATCTTTGGTGGTTGCAGACCTTTTTAAAAGTGTAGAACCAAAACATGAGGAAGATGTTGTTGCTTACATTATTATACGAAGAATCACCAGCAATTAACCGAGAACACAAGTAGCTACCTATACCTATCATCAAAGTAGGTAATTAGGTTTCTAATAATTGTACAGCATGTTAACTATAAGGTCTTGGAAGCCACAGTTACGAAGGATCTATTGCATTTGACATTATTAAATTCTTGTGTAATGGAGGAAGTTGCGATTGTACTTTTACTCTCAAACGCCTGCCTGCTCTTATATCATATATGACTTAGGGTCGCAACGCTTGCAGCTTCCAAAATTTCATTTGGGGTATCTGAACTGTCGCTATCACCCATTTTGATACGCACAAAACACACGCAAAGATGCAAATTTTAATTACATACGACAGGAAATGCTTTGTTTTTAATTGTCTAAGATAACTATGATTTTCAGAAAAAATATGTTTATGAGCAAATTTTTGAATTCTTTTTTGATGATCGCCTAAAAAATGTTGTGTGCACCTTGGCCAAAAGTGATTTGTTAGGCCTCATCTGAATTGCGGCCTCGGCTCCCGCCTCGGCCATAAACAGCAGCTTCGGCCAAAAAAGATCACTTTTACGGCCTTGGTACACAAATAACTATTTTGACGGTCTTACATCCTTTATGCCTAATGTACACTGCTAAAATGTTAACGAAATTAAAATAATTTCTTAACTTTCACAATTTGAGCAGTAACTCAAATCAAATAGATAGGTACAATGGATTCGTTTACAACGAATCCTGTTCATAATAAAGTAACGGGAAAATCCCAAAGATTAGAGAATTATTGCAAAAAGGCTGGGAGATAGGAGAAAGAAAATTCAAGAACGAGATTAGAAAGCGAACTGCTGAAGGAAAGCCTGTCAATAAGGATGAATACAAACGAGAAATGGGCGAGAACAACAAAAATACATATATGGAATTTAGAGATAGTTATGAAGTGGGTGACGAACCGAAGAACATAAAGATAATTGCGAAGTTCAGATGTGGAAATGAGGAGAGAGGAAATTAGAGATGGAGAGAAGAAACAAATGCAGATTATGTGGCGCTGGCGACGAAGAGGATGATGTAGAGTTATGGAAATGTTGAGGTAGAGTAAAGGAAGAGAACCAAGAAAGATTTAGTTGACAAAGACGGAAACAGAGTGAATCAAATGAAGAAGAGAAAAAGAGAAGCAAGAAAAAATAAACCAACAGAGAGACGGAGATCGTGGCGAGGAGAACGTGGCAGGATGAACACGACAAACGAAAGAAAGAGAAGTTTACAAGGAGCAGAATGGAGGAAGCAATTTTAATTAGAGAACGTGCGATGAATTTTCGCCGGAAGTTCGCGCACCCAACGATGTTTTCGGTTCTCCTTTACACAAAAAAAATAAACGGTATAGTAACAACAATCTCTTTTATCAGATTCGGCTTCTCATATTAATAGCTCCACCGCTCTTGTAAAGATGTTCGTTAAAAAAATCCACATTAACTCCCTATACTATTAATCGGCAACTGTAATTAAAGGTTCTTTTTTGCTATTATAAAGGAAAAACAAAATGGTCTCACCCATGGCAAGGATTCACTTCCCCTCGACCGGTTCCGCTTCTCGACATATAAATTTGAAATTTTGGCTCTAACTCAAGCCGTCATAATTTCAAAACTCGATTTCATAATTTCATTACTATACTTATTTAAAATACCTACTGTGCATAATTATAACTGTTATTTTCCAACATACATGCTAGGAATTATTAAAAAGTATTCTATTGTGGAAATTTGTCACAACACCAATTGTAAATAACGAAATAAAAGTTTCAAGAACACAAACATACGTTTCCATAATAATAAATTATGACGACGCACTAATCCCTATTGTTAATCATCAACTTCCCCATTTTATATATATACAACGGTTTGTTCTGGCCAAGTTGGTGCTCCCCCCGAAGGAGTTGGGATGTGCTACATTCTGATGACGAATAGTGAATCTAAACTGCGGGGTATCAGAGACCTGCAAGACTAGATGACACGATATAAATAAAAACCTTCCCTAAGGCATCCGTGACAAACTAAGAAAATATTGACGGTGTTTTTTGCCTCGAAATATCTTGCCTCATATTTATTACCGTTTCTTCCCTAAAAACTTTTAATTCATTTAAGTGTGGCGCAATAATTTGTAATATAATATCCGAAAAACAAGAAAATTGGGAATTATAAAATGTTTTTCTATCCCACTTTCTTAACAGCATAAAGGAACGACCTACATTTTATTAAAAATAATTACGTGGTTGCCCGTGCTACTTAATCATCTATTTAACACTTTCTGACAAGTAGGTAATTAATGATAATAATGAATCAACGACGAAATAACATTTCTTTTACATAAATTATTTAAAGCCGATTCTATTTTGGTGGCGTCACCTTTACTTAGAGAAATAGGTAGATACAATGAGCACGTATAATTTGTTTGCGGACATTAAATATAACATCATAAGTTAGCCAATGGAGAAAGGAGAATGAAAGGGTAATTTTCCTTTTAATTTCTAGGGTAAGGGTAATCATTCCGGAATAATAAAAAAACCGAAATAAAAGTAAGATTTAACGTACTTTCCCCCTAACAAAATTCCACAAACTGCATTACTTATGCTAAAGGCAATTAATTTGTCCAAAGATTAGCCATGCATCCTGGTACCTCTCAAGCCGCGGTGCTCCGAGTTCTTTTAATTAACTTTAATTAACGTTACCAAAGTCCGACATGGCGTGCTAAGGAGCGCGAGCGGAGGAGAGCGGCTGATCTATGATGATCTTATTACTTGGGGTGGCTCGGTGGCAGCAAAGGGTAAATGGAGGATATAAAATGAACATTTAGTGGCATCGGAGATCTAAAAAGTTAACTTTGATGAAATTAAATTGTCATTCTTTTAGATTTAAAATGAGAGATATCGACCCTGCCGTTTACGAGAGGAAGCTAAATTAAAGTACCTCTCAAGTTGGATAATTGTCATCACTCTCGATTACACCTAGGGTCTCCGTTCGAAGAGGGGGAAGAAGTTATAAAGTAAAATGCCAGCTGTCATGAACTACAAATTATCTGGACCTTTGCGTTGTTGAGCTTGGAGAATGTGAAATGAAATCTTAAGTTTGCTACTAATCATGCACGAAGTGTTCCGGCAAAGGTTGAGTCGGTAACTTAGATAGAAAATTAGCAATTTCCCTTTGCCGGTACGCGAAGAGATAGCCTCGAGGAGGAGGACCTCTAGACGTGCTTTATTTGCATAAATAATCAGAGAGCATGCAAATAGCCGAGGTCGCAGCATTAATTACCTAACTATGTATATTATCTGGGCCAGGATGCAGTTGGCGCCAAAACCACGCCTAACCCAGCGACGAAGATCGCGATGAGGAAAAGAGAGTAAGTAAAACTCGATGCCAGAAACTCTGCCTTTAATTAGTTCTAATTAAATTTCCGTAATTACGTTATACATTTTTCTATATAGCATTTGGCACAGACCGCGTTGTCTTGTGGCGCCTTAAAAACTAGAAGTCGTTAAACGACGGGGTAAAAGCGCAAAATATATTTATAACTTGCATTTTCAATACTGAAAGTATTACACGTTGAAATATTAAGAACGGAATGAAAGGGATAATAAATAAAGTTGCAAGAAGAATAACGCAAGAAGAAACTTAATAAAGGCTATAAGGTAGAGCAAATTGCTGGAAAAGTGGATTATTTCGTTTCCTACGTGGACAGGAGTTCATTAATTTTACCCAAGTTCTCTCAACCCCGCTATACCTCAGGCCGGTCTCAGAGTAACACCTTTTTCGTGTTCTCGGTTGGAGACATTGCCTGCGGACGGTATGCAAATAAAGCATAAGGGATGAGAACTTTTTATTGCGGGCGGATAAGCAGCAAAAGCGCGGTGACAACGTCGTGCCGTACGCTGTGGTCAGGTTTGGGTCGCATAAGACTTGGCTTCTTCAGCCACCCACAATCCGTGAAATTCGAAGACTGTCGGCAATAACTTTATCATTTAGTGCTTCTGAACATCGTACAAGACAAAATTCGAGTTGTTTAAGAGAAATTTCAGCTGACAACGATTTTCAACAATCCTAACCCGCGTATTGCAGTACGAAACGAAATGGTATAAAGTTTCAGAGCAAATAAACTCATATAACAATCTACAATCACATCGGATACATTTGCCAGAGTGTAAAAGATAAACATTCGTCTGGAATTGAAAGCTTTAATAGAGGTGGTATTACATTTTAATGCGTACACGGTTGATTCAATTTTGGCTTTCGAATTGATGCGTATTCACGAGAAGAGTAAACAGTCAAAGTAAGTTGATTCCTGGCTGTTCGCTACTACACATCCATTTCTAATATATTCATAATTGGAGAGAACACCAAACGATAATATTGACTAGCAACTATTGTTTAAAATTCTGCGACGTTTCTCGAATTAAGCGAAAGTGGATTTAACCCCTGCCTTCTCAATCTGCTTGCGGTTAATCAAGGGAGGATATGTCAACATAGTCCTTTCGTATGTTCGAAATGAAACATCACGTACCTACAATTCTAGTGGCCCAAACACTCGAAGTGAGGTCACCGGGTGCCCGCAACTTGCGGTCGGCTAACACTGACCGATGCCCGCACATGCTATTCGTTTAACAATTACTTCAAAAAGTCGAAATGTAATCGCGGGTCCAATTTATTACTACAGACTGAGTTTCCAACTCAACAATCTTACCGCCAAATATAAACAAATGATTCAC
>NW_022170403.1:36063043-36076931 GCF_008802855.1 Photinus pyralis | reverse complement strand
TTGTTACAGGTCCATTTTTAGTTTAGTTTTGCTTTAGTTATTTTGATTTTTAGGTTAGGAATTTGTTTATTTTGTTTTGATTTTCATCACATAGGGGTGCCTATTTTCTTAAATTTCTTCTTTCGATTTCTTCGCTTCTTTGGATTCTTGCTCTCTTCTTACAATTGTATTTACCTTTTCACGCTTTAAACGCTTTTCCTTTCCTTACTGTTTTCACTATTCTAATTTTCGAAGCTTATGTGTACTATTTTATTCCATGTTACGCCTCTGGTCCGCTTTCAGTGTCATCTATTGTCAGTTCTTGTAAACTACGCTATTCTTTCCCGCTCTTTTCAAAAATCTATTCTTCTTTTCCCGCTGGCTTTTTATGTTCCTTAATTATTGGTATTACTGTTCGTTTTTTTCAAATTCTTCTACGTTTCGTTTCCGTTTTTGGTCAATTGTCAATTGTATGGTGTGCTTGTGAGGTGCGGAATTTTTGCAGCCGCTTTCATCCGACAATTTTGGGATTTCTACCCTCGTCCTATTCCTATAGTCTCCACTCATTACCAGGAATTGGTATTTCTTCCTTGGAAACCCTATTTTGGGAATTAAGAGTGGAAGAGGAAGCGCATTTGTGTTTGTGAAGTTATGTACAACCAATATATTATATATGTTACCCTTGCTCGCCGGATTTCAACCCTTGTGTAAGTATTTTTGTTGTCTGTATCCTTTTCTATTTCTTCGTTGTCTCTTAGGATCCGAGCTTTATTTCACCGTCCACCAATTTAATTGAGCCTACATACATATCTATATATTGTCTCTACGTTAAGGCCCACACCATCTCGTAAGTAGCCTTTTTGTGATAGTTGTAGCTCGTAATGTTAGGTTTTTGTTCTAGGGCCTTGTAGTTTTAGTTATTTCTTGTCTATACTTGTTATACGTACCTATCTACTACTAAGAAATCTTCGTCTTCGTCCATCTCCAGTCTTCAGTCGTCCGTCTTCAGTCTTCAGTCGTCCGTCTTCAATCTTCAGTTGTCCGTCTTCATTCTACAGTCGTCGTCTTCAGTCTTCAATCTTCTTTCGATACCCTCAAATTTCTTTTCCTTGTTCCCTTCTACCCGCATCCCTATCCTTAATCTACCCCGTATTTAGCCACTGGTCTACCACCGCCAAGTCCGCCGAACAACTGCTGGACAACTTCAGGAGCCAGAACAGCTAAGTTCAAGTTATCTATTTACCTTAAAAAAAAACCGTTAAGTTTATTTAAAAAAAACCCATCACATTAATTCAGCCACCCTACATCTTAATAAGTAATTTAGTCAAATTTTATTGTTTTACTGTGAGACGAGATCTCGTACCGTTTTCTTTTTTTGCCGTTATTTCCCTGTTATCATTCCGTGCCATTATCAATCATCATCATTCGCCCTACAATATCTGTGTTAAATTCTTGATTTCCTTGAAGAATAAATACCTTTTCTTTCCCGCTATCTTTCTCTATTTCTTTTTTTTAGTTTTACCCCTGCATTTCCAGACCAACAGGAGCAGGTTTCTAATTTTTTTTCCTGTACGGCTTGGAACTATCGAAAAATTAGTGGCGCCTAAATTTTCGGAGCATTTATAGGTATTTCTTTCAGGATCGTCGAACCACCCCTACCACCGAGAGCAGCTGGAGCCGTAGTGCTGGGTTTCCTATTCCCTGCTAGTTTTCTTCGTCACAAATTATGAAAATTAACTTTAGGGCGGCTTCATGTCATAAATAAACCAATTAAAACGTTTAGGACTTTCCTGTGTTTGAACGCGTGGTGATGCGACAAGTAGAAATTGGCCCCGCCCATGATCTTATACAGGGTGGATCGTCGAAAATAAAACATCTATTTTCTAATAAATTTGAGTGAATTAAAAAAAAAATGCTTTTGGGGCGACGTGGACATCGTTAACCACGTAATTTTTAGATTTGATATAGGTACGTACTTTACTTTCCAGAATATTTCAGACTGAAGCTGCAAAAACGTTTATTACTTGTAATTTAATTATTGGAAAGACGTTTGGACCAACATCATCTTAACTGTCTAAAGTTAAACCATCGTAAAAAAACAGGTTTTAAATCACGTTAAATGTATTCTAAACATAAATGGAGTGGAGAAAAATCATGTGTGATTAGCCATCCATATGATGATGGATTTATTGTATCTAATGCGGTTGTGCACCCTTGGTCATCTTATCCTTTCCATTTTTTAACCGGTTCTGATAATAGTGTTAAGGGATGAAGGAGTTTTATGGTAAAAGTGTCCACTTGAGTTTATAATTAGCAATCTCTAGTGATTTTGTCGACTTTCCATATTTATTTTGATTTTATAGCAAAAGTATGGTGTGGCACTTCATTTCAAACGTGATGTTTATGGAAAACAGGGAAATCGGGATTTAGGAATGTACGTAAAATTTCCCCAACGTTTCCGCAAGATGATGAGAGTGGGGATACTGGACAAAAAATCATTAGATTAATTTGATAGCGTTAGAAACCGATTTTTAAAATATTTACCTTATTTTTTCATTTTTCAAATAATTCTCTCAGGGCAGAGCTTAGGGACCCTACTTACCTACGATCTCATGTGCCTCACGCACGGGTCCTTAAAATTCACCAAAATTTGCTTTACATAAACCCTTTTTTAAAAAGTTTTTGAATTAACAGCTTTGAAATTAAGCTCTTTTTGAAAGCGCGCTTGCAGAACCGCTTGGTTTATAGCACTACACTTCCAAAATCGTAAAAGTTTTACAATAGAGCGACACAGCGTATAATCAGTTGTTCTGTTGTTCATAGTGTACGTACAAGTTGCACGCAGGTATTCAGATTCAGAGTTTCGGCGCAGACTGTCTGACTCCGAGCAGTAGACCGACGTGACCATAAAGCAAGCAGGTTGCCAGCGTTGGTAAAAGCTGCCAGTTATTTTGACTCATACAAAAATGGAGCGTTCCGGAGAGCAGACTGCAGTTTTCTTGCTCCATAGTGACAATCTTTCAAACAAGATAAATCCACTTAGAAGGAGTATAACTTTTTTCCGCAATTCATTGCACTTTTTTTTGATATACTTTTAATTTTTTAGCCGTAATATAAATAGTTCCAAAATGTGCCTGATATACATTTTGATTCTGCTAAAAAGTCGAGAATGCATTAAGATTTCGTGAGAATGCTCCTTGAGCGAAGGGTAGTAGTTGACGTCCTACTATCGTATGAAGTCGTTGACAGAGCTGGAAACGGCAATGGAGTAGGTACATTGAGTATTGACTGTAGTCAGATAGATACTATTTTCTCTTGGCCTCGTCTTCTCCTGGCGCCTGAAAAATTATAGTATCGTTAATCGTATCTGATTTCTTATCTACAGTTACCACATCAACCACGAGTTTCCCTTCATTTCTAAAAGCACAAGTACTCGTACCTTCCACGGAACTATAGCTCCCTACCTCCTCGTGGTGAAAGGCGGGCAACTCCTGTGTTGGTGGGTCCCAATAGCATTTAGAAGCAGGGTGGCATTGAGTCACCCTGTCGCGACCAACATCTCTCTCACTTCTCTCTCTCTCTCCATGGAAGCGACGTCGGGCAGAGCTCACCCTGACACTTCTACCGGTCGTTATCCGGTTTGAATCGAAGAGGAGCGATCTCTCCAAAATCCCTGTAGACCTTCTCGAGAAACCCGGCCTCACCTACAAAACAAAACCCTTCCTAGACTGTCCACTTGATGTCTCCTCCGGATCAGATCAAGAAGATCACTCTCTCTCACTAGATACTTGAGTGCTTGGATCGCCGTCGTGTATAAGTGCGGATCGTGCGGTGGTTTAAGTGCCAAAAATCGATCACACCTCTTCCGACTGCCGAAGGGAACTTCAATGCGGTCACTGTGCACGTAGTCATTACAGCAAAGCCGGCCCGAAGTTCCAACAGGAGCCCCCCTGCACACATTGCTGGATAGGACATAAGGGCGATGTTATCAAGCATAAGGCCTCAGCCTCGAGTTGCCCGTGTTATCTGAAGCGCTCAGATCTCTCAGATTTGCGCAAGTAGATCATACTGACATCAACGTCTTACTAGTGCAGGAACCATATAAAGCGAGTTCGAATAGTAGATATAGGGTAATCGGTACTTCGGCCCCTGTATCAAAATTACCGCATGTTACTCACTGCGTTGCGGTTCCTCTCGGCTATTGTAAACAATACCATTAAACCGATGGGTATCGTTTCACCGAGTCATTTAACGAACAACTGCACAGCTGTAGCTATGATTACCGTTGAGAACACCTCATTGGAAATTGTTGGCGTTTATTGGCTGCCAAGTGAAGATGTCCGCATTCATCTGTAACATCTCCACTATGTCTTGGACGAGTTGAAAGACTATCAGAGGCTTATACACCAAGTGGAAACGTTGATAATAGCTCTTAAAAGAATATTTTAAAAAATCGCGAACATTTGATAACTCCCGAGATAACTCCGTAAAGTTCTTAGTCGGTTTTTCACGAACTTTCTATGGATATCAATAGAGAACTGTTGGATGAATGAAGCTGATTTTTTTAGACTAGTGGTTGGTACTGACAATGACTTGACGGTGTTTCTTTTTTAAATTTCTTGTCAAATTATAATATTATCTTATTATTACAAGATATCTTATAATTAGAGAAAAAAAATAAAAAAGAACCACTGTCCTAGTCATTGGCAGTACCTACCATTAGTCTGTAAAAAACCAGCTTCATTCATCCAACCGTAACCTAGTTACATCTGTAGAAACTTCGTGGAAAAACCGACAAAGAATTGATTTTTTACGGAGTTATCAAATGTTCGCGATTTTTTTAAACATTTTTTTAAGAGCAATTATCAACGTTTTCGTTTAGTGTAAGTATAACTTATTTTCTCAAAAAACATCAACCATTTAAAATTGGTACCGCAAGAACATCAGCGCCTTAAAGTTATATGACCTGAGGTGGCAGACGGTCGATTTTAACAAACTCCGATAGGCCAAAGTGGAACTCCATCGGCTAAAATTTTGATCACTTTCGTTCAGTGGATTTTGAGCTAGCTCCCCTACTTTATGGACGCGATTTCGAATATCCTCTTTCCTGACGACGATCCAACAGAAGATGAACACCTCCACGCCGAATGCGTTCCCAACAATTCAACTTGGAATCTAGACAAGACTGGGTCACAAGATATCCTTGCACAAGCACCAATAATTCCCAGAAAACAAAACTCCTGGACTGGGCGAAATTGACGGAAACGTACTAATAACAAGATGTACATGGTTGATTTCCAACTAGGCAGTTCCTTGCACATTTGGTTGGACAGACTCAAAACATTCTTATGTGGTCAGGAAACTGACCTCGTTTCAGTCCCTTGTCCTTAAGACTTGCCTGGGGGCTTACAGAACGGTATCCAAAGATTTACTATGCGTCCTGCTGCTTCCTTCTGCAGGAAATTTACTGAAGCAGTATCCTAGGCAGGACCAGCGCATGCATTCTGTTTAACGACCGCATTTCTACCAACGACTTCCATACACTCTTGCCCAGAGTTTTAGTTACTCTATCTGCCATTGTCCGCACAGTGCATCCCTTCTCATTTGTACCAACTGCCTAACTTGATCCATCCCAAGGAGCCTGCTTAACCAAGACAAGTAGGGCAGTGGTGGATCACTTCCTTCATTCCTTTGCGTTGATGAGATCTCCGTCTGGTGCATACATTTATTCACCCCCAAAGACCCATCGAAGCCTTCCTCATCAATACAAATAGGATATCTTATCCAAGATTTTAAAATTCTAAAATGTGCGCTATCATCGGTTATAATTATATATCTATAGCTGTAACTAAACAGTGAAATTGGGTGAAAATAATTACTTCAACTCCCTATAACACTCAAATTAACGAAATAGTTGTGAATAATCGATAAACTGTAACGAAATTTCCCGATCCCCATTGTTTAATTACTGACGAGCAGTGTCTCTCTTTCACTCATGCAAAACCCTGTCCAAAATAATACACTCCCACGATCGTGACAACATTTTGTATTTCTCTAGAGCTAGACCTTCACATTACAAGTTTCAGGTATTCCATTTGCACAAAAATAGTGAAGGTATTTCACTCTGATTTCACTAAATGAATTGCCCATCACTTTAAAGTTAATTATTACACGGGCACTTTTACCAACTAGTCGTGTCCGTTTACACTGCGGACACTTGGCATTGCAACAAAATTTCAATGATGCGTTTCACCACATAATGAGGGCCAATTTTTCTAAAATATATTTTACAATACTTATATTTAGCGGAATTTTAATTGAACCCACAATTTGCATAATATCAAATTACTTTCGAAAGCAAAGTATACCATTTGCTCGAATATAATACTATTCCATTTACTTTTTGTTTGTTTACTTTTATTAAATCAATATGAAGGTGTTTAATCAATTAGGTATATATAAACAGGGCGCTGACCGATCGTCCAGCTTGAAGATTTGCAGGTGTGTAATCACATTTGTTTATAGTATGGTAGCTAAAAATACATATATTAGAATTTAATTACCAGTGTAAGAAACACTTTTTCGCAGGCTCTAAAATTCTAGCAGAAATGCATATTTTACTAACTATGATCCAGCCAGTTAACTATACCAGTAATTTAGATTGTCTGACGAACCGACTAGGTTAACAAAAGCGACTACCTTAATTGATCATTTTCTAGTTTTTTTGTAATTACCCAGTGATTACTAAGCAAAGTACAGTGCCTACGTTAATTACGTATAATGATTTTTTCAACATTTTCAATCAATAATTTTGATAAGGATTTGCAAAGTATTCACTGGGATTATATTTATACGTGTGATAACATTGATGACATAGTTGATTTTCTGAAATTACAATATACTTGCTATTTTCGATTGCCATGCACCTATAAAGATTGTACGGGTCACTAAACCAAGAGCCCCTTGGCCTCGCCCTTGGCTTACTGACACTATACGTAAGATCTCTCTCTGATAAAGCTTCAATGAAATTTAAAAAATCAAAATCATGCACAGATTGGAATTATTATATCGCAATTAGAAATTATACCGAACAGGCTATTAGATGGGAAAAGAAAGCAATTTTGGAAAACCAACTACAATAGCTAGGAAAGAGAGTTCCCTGGAAGAACTTGAGAGATCTCAATGTATACTGGAAAGATAAATTAACTGGACCATCTATGTCATGTGAACGTCATCCGAAAAGCCTTTACAAGCTCTGTAAGTTCTGATCTTGGTATAGCTTCTGATACAGTTAAGTATTACACCGAGCATTCATGTGAGAAAATTGTTACTACGTTGCATTTTCGTGAAGTTACCGACATGGATGTTTTAAATGTATTCTTTAGTAATAAAACAAAGTCTGTTGGATCAGATGGAATTGGTACAAAAATGGTGTGTTTACGTTGCCCTTATATTGCACCATATTTAACCTATATAATAATTTGTTCTTTAAAATCATGTACGGTACAAAAACTTTGGAAAAATGCAAATGTTATACCAGTACCGAAAGTTAGCAATCCTAAAAGTTTATCTCAATTCATCGGGTGGAACAGGTAGTATTGAATAATGATAAATCATTGTCAACACCCGTAGCAATGGGCGTTCCACAAGGGTAGGTGTTGGGACCTCTTTTGTTCATTATATACACTGCCACCCTCCCAATTGCCTGAAATATCAACGTGCTATCAATATGCTGTGCTGATAACACGCAGTTACAATATAATTCTTTAGTAAAGATTTATTTAGACTTTGCGAATGAGAGAATCAATAGTGACCTCACTGACTTGTTACAATCGGCGGTACAACTTAACTTAAAAATAAACCCATTAAAATCCTCTATAATCATCTATGGAGGAGCAAAAGAAAGGGAGGTCTGGAAAGATGATATAATTATAAAAGTGGGTGATGAAATTCTACCAAATAAAGATGGCGTGAAAGTTCTTGGGTTAGAAATTGATTCCAAGTTGAGATTCAAGTCACATGTTTCAAATATGATAAGAAAAGCGTACTCAAATTTAAAATTATTTTTTTCTGTCCCCAGTTTGTGTATTGTGCTAATGTGTATGGACCACGTTTGGATACTTATGATTCCCATAGAATCCAAAAAATTCAAAATTCCTGTTTTAGAATAATTTATGGAATAAGAAAGTATGTATAATCATATATCACAGATGGCTAAATATGAAAAATCGTAGATATGTGCATGAGATGCTCTTATACCATAAAATGGTAACAATAAATGAGCCTGTTTATTTATATAACAAAATTCAATTTAGTAACAACCCTAGATTCGTTAATTTAATTATGTATACCACGAATTCATAAAACAGCATTATATGAAAGAAGATCACTGTCAAACAATATTTCTAAAAAATATACTTAATAATTTAAGCAATATTAAAAAAAAACATACCTGTCGGAAAATTTAAGAAGGCACTTCATAATTCATATCATGTTTTTGCTAGGCAAACGTTGGAGTCGAGTTACATTTTAAATTTTGTAACCCATTTAACTGTTAAGTTAAATTTTTTTTAAATTACATTTTGTATTTCATAAATTTTATTTAAGTATTTTTTTTCCATTACAAAGTAACTCTTTATTTTCTGTACATTTCTCAATTAGATTTTGATTTCTTTTCATTATGGTAGGGTTAAGTGTAAGAGCAGAGTTGGGTCCTCGTGAGTAGCCCAACATCTGAACTTCGCCCTAAATTGATTTAATAAAATACTTTATTAAGAATCCTCGTGATCGTTTATAATGTTGTATTGCTGTCTGTCTATCCGTCTGTCTGTCCGTCTGCACGCTAACTTTGTGTAAAAACGCCCGATCGCTTTAAAAATTGATACACATGTTCTTCAAGATATAAGAAATGTCGCTATTGTTTTTTGGCTACGTAGACCAACGGGCCAAAAAGTTACAGCCCAAAAACTGCCCAAACCTCCAAAAAGGGTTTTATAACTCTTGTTACAAAGAACATATGAATGTTCTGTGTTCTGTGTAGGCAACTATGCAGATTCAACGCATTCCAACTTTTGTATTTGCGCAATCCCAATTTTTTTATTTGTTAATAATAATAATACAATTTATTGCCAAACAGAATTAAATTCCAATTAAATTTGTTTTGCGCATGCGCAGTTGGTTTTTTTTTATTGGTTAAGAAATTTTGTATCTAGGCACCTCGAATAAAAGTAAAACAAATGCCGATTCAAAAAGTTTGTTTTACAAACTATGCTGATCTTGTGGGATAGAATCAACTCCTTAAGGTATAGTGTAAAAATGATGTATGTGTGAAGATCTCGAGGATCGTTCGGTATTCAGTTGTATCGGATTTTTATTTATAGTATTATTATTGATTATAATAATCGTACTGCGAAACTTTTCTATGCTATGTAGGTACTGATAATCATTTCATTCCGGTAAACGCTAGCAGGTAGAATGTTAGAACTTTACGAGGAAGAATGTGACGTGGTCTAATTTACGTTCCGTAGTGAAATGTATATTGTTCTAGCGAAAATTGGAAAAACAACTTCAACATCCGGATCGGTGCCTTTAAAGAAAACAAAATCTTGTATACGTTAACGCTTCGATTCCCGTGGGACCGTGAACGTGAGATTAGCAGTACACATTAAATGTTCATTTACGAAATAACTACTCGTATTTATAGAAGAATATGAACAATGAAGAACTCTCCAGAGACATGTGGACAATGTTCTATCTATAACAACTAGCATATACAATAAAAGCTGATCCGTGATTTTACGCGATGTGTCCACCACGTACGTGTTTTGGTTGGAAGTCTTCCGATATCATTGACAGTACGAAATTACACATACACCGCGCAACGTGCATAACAATAACTTTTACATACGACAACCAATTATTGGTCTCAGATTTTGCATACCCATGCCTTTAGTGGTGCCAAGTTAGAAAACTTTAGAAAGTAGGGGGGAGGGAGGACACATGTTCTACCGTTCATGGTGTTCTAATGAAAAGTCTCATCGAAATAAAGTGGTTTGTCCAAACTATTAATTTTATCTCTCATTGTATTCTAATTAAAGGTCTCAACGAAAGGAACCGTTTTCTACCAACTACTGCTCTTCTTCTTTCTATCCTCTTATCAAAGTACGGGGTGGAAGGGGAGGGGGGGGACTAGTTTTATCCTTCATGGTACTCTAATGAAAAAAAATGCGCTTTATCTGCACAAGAGTTGTGCACAATTTATACTTGTTTAATATTTTAGATTTAGACGATTTATTTTCATCCTTTCGAAGCACCCGTCTACTTTCATCTTTCTTTTCATTCGTAAGCCGTATCGAAATACACGGCGATTACAAAAACAGCTGAAAGTGTATTGGAATTTTAATTGCTATTTTCGGATGCAGCGAACCTCGAGAAGGAAAAGGGAATTTGCCACGGCTAGCCAGGGGAAATGAGTCTTCCGGTGAAACAGACACCGAGGTTTGACAAACCGCCAGTCGTGTACAAGACACGGTGAAAAGTAAATAAAAATATAAACTAAAAACAAAATAATAGGTACAAGCTATGTGAATCCTTGAGCACCAGAGGGTGTAACCTTTGTCTTGGCATATAATCTATATACACACAAAATATGCTTAATTGTATATAAAACAATAAATAAATTAGCAATTTTGAGCAAGGTTACACTTGACCAAATGCAAATGTTCAGGTGTAACTTAATCTAACCTCGATTACAGACCGAAAGATAAACAAATTGAATTGCCTCGCGTGAACATAGGCAAAGATAAATGATAACTGATAAAACACTTAATTACACATACATCTGCAACTTTTTTATTCAAAATATCAATTGCAAAGCAGTTCGTGAACCTACCAATGCGTGATAGACATTAATTAATTGCTGCGTAGTTAGCACTGACTTTAAATTTCTAACCAAATGACCAAACATCGAAATTAAATATTTTTCCGTGTTATGGTCGTGAACTTATGCCCATAACGCGTTGTGGTTATTTTAGAAGCGACCACAATGCGAATTGGATGGTTCCAATCAACCGAACACCGGATTTCTTCAGTTTTAACGTGTTTCCTTAATGCGATGTATCGCTAGTAATTCAGTTATTAGGTTGATTTCAAGTTAGTAATACTAAGAAATGACATTATCGCTCTAAGTAATTACTATGCAGCTCCTGACTACCTCTTGTACAAACATAGTACTTTGTGTACCCAGGCGGGAAAGTGGTTGTTTTCCGGGGCGAAGGAAGATATGGCCAGGCGAGGCGCAGCCGAGGCTGGCCACTTCCTGAGGCCCGGAAAACAACTTTCGTGCCGTGGTGCACACAATATTTTTTATCCTATGCACTTACATTTAAAATTAATCCCTCAACAACGTCCGACCGCAAGCGCGTGAATTTGGATTTGCTTTAACGCGTCAACGTGCACGCGTTTGTTTTGTTTATTTCCACGTTTCCTGCTGACTACGCGAAAAAAATTTTACGAAACGGTGCAATCTACGTGGGCCCACGAGTATATTTTTTACTCGTAGATCTACCCCTTTCCCTTATTACAGTTCAACGCAAATTCAAATTCTAGCGCGCTTGCGATTGCACAGTGCGGAGTCACCGAAGGAGTCACGGTGCAACAGAGCAGAGGTGCAAGTGGAGAATACCGATCATGTGCGAACTGAGTTGACATTTCCGGCATTTCACTGGCGCGTGATTATTTCCTTAGAAAATGAAAATAACGGGATTTAAGGGGTTGTAATTAATACCAGGCGCATTTGAAATTATTACTGGTCTTGTGTATTAACAAATGTGTTTTAAAATTGAATGTGTGTTTTCAGGGACAAAATCACACCGGTTACATTTTAAATCCTTCGCAGTATCCATGTCTTGTCAAATGTTAGATGCTTTTAAGACTGGATTTATGCTTGGCGACGTAAGCGCAATGGGCACACTTTAAATCCTTGATGATCTTGTATTTTAAAAAATGTGTTTTATAAATAGATTTATTCATTCCTTACAGTCACACTGGACACATTTTAACTTCGGGATAGTCTCTTATGTTAAAATGCTACTTATTGCGGATAAGCGGTGTTCTACTTACAGTGCAAAGTACATCTTGGTGTTAAATGTATTGACACAGATGCTCGTTATTGAAAGTAAATGGGAGACTATGACTTAAGTTTGAAACGTTTGAATTGGTCAAGTGATATTGGGAAAGTATTCAAATTCACGAAACATTGATAGGTATAGGTTCGCGGTAATTAAATAAATTCTTGAATTCAGTAAAATAAAGTGAACATAGGGTAAATTTAATTATTAAATCAGTGTTGACGATTTTATGTTTCTTATTTAATTAAAAAGAAATAACTTCTTTGACATTTTATTACAACCGCCATCTAGCTTACATAAGGCGTATTTTTTTTCTCGCCTAGCCGACAAAATTGAATTTTCTCGCTCCATGCGTGCAATTGTCTTCTTTCGCGTCCTCACAGAGGCGAGATAATGTAAGTTTCTCCTTGTATAGGATAAAAAATAATTTGTACAATTTGGTTCAATGCCTGTTTTAATTAAAAATTACTTGTTTTATTTATTTTAACGATATTATTTGCTTACTGGGAACCTTATTTTCATGTTAAAGGATGGCTGTGTGCAATGGAATGCGGTCAAATACACTGCCCACAAAACACTTATCAAATAAGGCGAATAAAAATTGCGTAAAGAAACATACACGCTTTTCGACCGTCGCGAACCAGCCATGTTTTTTCATTGATTCCAGTATTTAACGAAACGCCACTTCTACTATTAAAAAATCTCTTTTTCCAGGACTTTCAAAAAAATCCGCCCATCACAATTAAGGCCTAAACACACGAGTCGGTTTTCGCCGAGTCGACCGACGACTCGGCAGTTTAGGTTTGAACAAATCTACTTGGTTTGCATTAGAGCATAAGTCGCGCGGAGCAATAAAATCGACTCGTATGTTCCGTCATAATTTTTGGTGTTAGGCCGAAACAACGTGTGCATGACGTTATTTTCAAAATATATTTTTTAAATATGTTGTCATTTAATAAATAATTCAATGTATTGTGGTCATTCTTCAAACGAAAAAAACGCGTTGTGGTCGCTTCTACAATGGCCACAAGGACGTTGTGGTCATAAGTTAACGACCATAACCATAACACGTAAAAATACTTAATTTCGATGTTTGGTCATTTAGCTTCGGCCATAACGCGTTGTGTGCGTTATTTTCGCCCATTGAGCGTTTTCGATATTTGTGCGTAACATATACAATATGATAAATCAATCCTTAAATTGACAAATTATAACTTTCATTTATAATATTTATGAAAGCAACCTGCGCTATTTTATAACATCTGACACCAAGACATTAATTAAATCAATATTCACCAATACTTGGTAGCATAAAATAGTGTAAACTGAGTGTACTTACAGGTCCAGTAAATAATATCTATCATAATCTAATAATTCCGAAGGAAACTTGTGGATTGTAACGAGCGTCTTGACATACCTGCAAATAAAACAAGCACTTTAGTAACTGAACATCATTATATAAATCAAAGGTGCGTACAGATTTATAAACTTGCCATTACGGCTCTTTAAAGTATAATAATCGAAACAAACTTAGATCTAGCCTGACTAACTAATCGCACGGGCACGATTAAAATCAAATAACGATTAGTATCTGCCCGTATGTTATTATCAAAATAAAATCGAAAACATATACGGTTTTCGCAATAAAAAGCGTTGCACGTCCTTGATTTGATGATGTTAACAATACATGACATTGTCAAACATTATGCGATGCAACATATCAGTGTGATGTTTGTCAACTAAACACATCGGAGTATGTTAACATTTAAGCAGTTTTTGGC
>NW_022170403.1:35911200-36062943 GCF_008802855.1 Photinus pyralis | reverse complement strand
GGCGATTTAACAAGGTCTTCCGTCAAGGAAGTGGTTTGGAAACCGTATTGGAGTGGAGGTTATTACTGCTAAAGTCAATATTAATTACGGAGAAAGAATTAACCCGTATTACAGCAAGGTGGTAGCAAAAAAGTTTATAGAAGCCTGTGCGGACTTTCCTCAATGGACAGCAGTCTTGGTTAGGCCATACAAATCACCCTTCATAACACCATCTAGTGCTCCAGTGGAAAGCGATTTTAAAGTCTTAAGAAAAGATATTTTAAAAGGAGTCACACACCTTTACGAGCAGACAGATTTGTAGCGCTCCATCTCCACTCAATCGATGGGCAATGCCTAATCTCACATGGAACGATGAAAAAGGAACGGATTATCAGAGCAGGTGAAAGGCGTGCTTTTGAACATCGGGAAAATGTAGAGGCCTCGTCCAGCAAGAATAAACCCGATGATTTAGAGCAAGAGATCGAACATACAAGTGAGAATGGTCATGACCAAACCACAGAAGTTCATTGTGATCAAGATTTCCATACAGTAGAACTGTGCTTTGAAGATGAAAGATCGGCAAACAGACCCGAGAAGGATGTTCATACTGTGGATATTACTGACAAAGGTGACGAGCAAAATTTGGATTCCTCAGACCTCGACGAAGCCCTCAGTGACCTCAATTGTATTGAAAATTGGAGAAATAAAGTAAATTCTGGTCGAGCAACGGGTCCGAAAAGACGAAGTTATCTAGATTCGAACGAAAACCTCCACGTTGCCATCCATGGAGGCCAAACACGTGATCCTAAAAGTAGACTTCTTCTAAATGGTAACAAATGTCGTAAGCCAATAGCGCTACGAGAATCGACAAGAATATTTGTCACAAACACATGCCCTGTAGATTCTCTTGTGCAAGTTCTTGCTGCGTCGTACACGGACAAAGAGGAATTTCGAGAGAAAGTTAATTCTGATCAGAACTTGCTCCATCAAACGGTAAGGTCATTGGCGGTGAAAGGTGCAGTGTTCGACACTTACAAAAGTCGTGCGGAAATGATTGCCGCCTCCATGGAGCCTACGGGCGAACTACCAAAACCACCAAGTCATTGTACAAGGAATAAAAGACAGTCCGTGATAACAATGACTTACGACTGCTTTGCAAATGCTTCCGACTTAGCGCAGAAAATAATGAAAAACACCACACCATCGGTGTCGTTTGAGTACAAGTGCACCTCTTTTGGATGTTCTTGGGAAAACGTAGAGAACCACGAATGCGTTCACGTTAATGTGAAGTTCCTTTTTGAAAAGGGCCTGGAATGTTTGGAAGAAGCGGTCCAAGATTTTGCAGAACGTTCGGACAAAAAATCCAAAAAGTGCAAAGAATGCGGCTCGGCATCCGTAAGTTGTCTCACAGTGGGAGCGATGTTACTGATCAACACCGAATTCTTGAGTGACACACGAACGCTAGGTATTCTAGCCAGCAGTAGTCATAATCGACCATACCGATTGGAAGAATTTCCCCAAGTACTAAGCATTGACACACAACAAAGGAAATTCGCAGGTGTTGTCGCGTATGAAACAGGACACTACATCGGCTACGCGAAACGGAGCAACGGTTGCTGGGAGGCTTACAACGATCTGAAAAGTCATGTTACAAAAGTAAAAAATGACTGGGTCGTAAATCCACATCTTTTGGTATACACTTAAACATGTTCTGGTACCTGGTCTCAATTACTTTTATAATTATTCCTAGCGCACACTTTCGTAGTAAAAGCATTTTGTCATGAGTGTCTTTTTGTTAATAGTATAAAAAGAGGTAGCTGGGCATGAAATTTTTCAGGGCTGTAACTGGATATCACTGTGAAACGGCTCTGTCATGCCCAGTGAGGATTCCCTAGTTGTAACACCAAAATCCACAACATTGTCGGATGTCTGGACCAAAATGAACTCGGAAATACACTCATATGTATCTATCGTTCTACACAATATCAAATACCTTAAATATATAATAATACAGGAAACTGATAACGTCGGTAATATAATATTAATTTACGCCTTCATTATACGTCAGTCTACACCGGGCCGTGTAGATGGCGCTCTTTTCCGTGTCTCGCGTAACTCAAATGCAAATTCTAGCGAGTTTCTTGTATTAATATGTTAAGGTATTTGACAATATACGGTAGGTATGTCGGAATTAATTTTTGGGGGGAAAGTTTGTTGATTTTCAAACGCCACTATCTCCTTATCGTACTCGTTTGCCTTTTTAGTAAAAGAAAATACTTACGACTTTTCACTCCGATGCTTTAAGAAATTCATTTCATTATCAGCCTGTAAAAAATTAAAAATAGTTCCAAAATACATTTCGTTCATTCTCTTCTTTTTTTTGGATTGGAAACAAATTTTGCTAGTTGTTGTGTGGTCAGCAGAACCTATAAGTAATAGTTAATTTTTGAGATGCTTTGATAGTTTTTCGACACGGATCCATTCCATGCACTCACATTTACAAGTGAAGTCTTAACGAGCACTAACGAGGAGCTTCAGATTTGCATTAAGGCAGGACCACTTTAATAAATGTGGGCTTGCTGCATGAATTTAGCAAACCCATAATTTCACACTTGAGCTCTTGCGCTTTGAGCACTAACTTTTTTTTTTGCGACGCTAACGATCACGAATACTAATAGATCGATTAAAGTAGAAAATTAAACGGATTTCGTTTGTTGGTCTACCGGCGTGAAATTGGCAGGTCCCAATAAGCCACGTTTAATTTTGAGGTTGTTTGGTACCTTTTTGATGCGGATCCCTTGCAGCACTAACGTTCGAATGTGAAGCATAAACGAGCCGCTTCAAATTCGCATTAGGACAGGGCCAATTTGACAAATGTGCGTCTACTGCATGAAATTAGCAGACCCTTTTTAAAACGTTTTGAGCTGTTGCACTTTGAGCACTAACGTTTATATTGGCGGCCCTAACGAGCACTAACGCTGCTAGTTTAACTAGTGCAAAGATTGAATCGATTTTCTCAAATGGGTCTGCTGGCATGAAGTTAGCAGGCCCACAAATATTTTTTAAAAATAGTAAGTTTCCTTTTATGCACTAACGATTTCTTCAGCGGCACTAACGTGCACTAACGGAGCACTAACGATATGAGTAAGTAGAACTATGGTCTGCTGTAGTAGGCCTGCCAAGTTCATGGACATTAGCATTGATAGAATCCTATCTTAGTAATAGATATCAATGTGTGCGTATAAGAAACGTAATATCAAAAAAATTACCGGTAGTTAGAGGAGTACCACAAGGAAGTGTCTTGGGACCTTTTCTTTTCCTTATTTACATCAATGATTTGCCAATTTCTCTGTTAAAAGATACTGACTGTGTCCTATATGCAGATGATGCTACTCTGTTAGCAGGTGGTGCTAATGTAAATAATGTGTTACGTGTTTCGGAGGCCAACATAAAATTGTTAAATGGGTGGTGCAGTCAAAACGAACTATCGCTAAATGTAACTAAAACGTAAAACAGAGAACCTTATGTTAAATATAAAGAACTTTGAAAGCAATGTAAGCCAAAAATCTATTAAATTTCTAGGCGTGTACTTGGACAGTAAACTATCTTTTAACGTCCACATTAGCAACGTTGCTACGAAACTTAACAAAAATCTCTTTGTGTTGCGTAGGTTGGTAAATAATGTATCTCAAAAAGTCATCTTAAATGCATACCATGCGTTATGTCAAAGCGTTCTAGCTTATGGAATACTGGCGTGAGGTAATTGTCCCCAATCTAAACATGCTTTCAAGTTGCAGCGGCGAGCTATTCGAGTTGTTGCTAATATTGGGTACCGCGACGAATGTCGTCACATTTTTTCTAAATTAGGGGTACTTACTTTGCCTTGTTTGTACATTCTAGAATGTGTTTGTTTTATAAGGTCCAATTCAATAAATAATATATTAAAAAGTGATGTTCACGACCATAACACTAGGGACAAGCTATCGTACAGAATACCTTTCTGTAGATTGACCAAATCGCAAAATAGTACTAACGTCGTAGCTTTAAAATGTTATAATCACTTACCTCAGTCTATAAAAACATTAAAACCTCATCAGTTTCGAAAAATAATCAAACGGTATTTAGTAAAGTGGGCGTTTTACAGTGTAGATGAGTATCTAAATTCCGCTATATCTTTATAAATGTATAAATATGTTGTGTTCATTTTCCATTGTGTGACGATTGTAAGCTCTTTTTGTACTGCCTGCACATGAAATAAAAATTATTATTATTATTATTAAGAAGAATTTCATTTCAATGCTTTTCTAAATAAAAAAGTTGGCACTGCGCATGTGCAAAACCAAATTTTGAAACTGGCGTTAGATGTTCCTTTATTCCAAGTGCCTATGTATCAAATTTCATTTAAATGCTTCCATAGATAAAAAAAACTTGACACTGCGCATGCGCAAAATAAAATTTTGAAACTGGTGTTAGATTTTCCTGTATTCCAAGTGCCTATGTATCAAATTTCATTTAAATACTTTTATAAATAAAAAAGTTTGCTCGACTCAACTTTTGGCATTGCGTATTATATGGCTACAGCTATGCCCATATTGAATTTCATGCAATTCAGTTCATAACTAACAAAGATGTAAAAGCGATCGGACATTTCTAAGAAAGTTATCGTTCACACGGACAGATAGAGGGACAGACAGACAAAGGAATAGACGGACAAACCAACAGACAGACGACAGACAGCAATACAAATTATAAACGATCTCTAGGATCGTTAATAAACGGCAAAAGCGTAAAATTATGGAACATGTAAAAAACGGTTTGTTGGTTTTTTTACAATAACTTTCTTAGCAATAAACGCAGAAAAGAATCCTTCCTTGGTGCAATGTAGAACAATAGCTCTTAAGATAAAGAACTAGTAGCGTCTTAACGAACGAGCGGACGGACGGACGGACAAAGTGGCCACAATAACGCATTTTATTTTTATTTTTGTGCAAATGTGCTAAAAATGCAGGGAAATGAAAGGTACAAATATCTTCATATGTTCCGCTTGAGCCAAAAATCGCGACTATCAAATATAAATTGGTACCCGGAGACGGGAGAATATATCTGGAGGAAGCGCGATAGTAATAAGTAAATCGCTTTAAACCATATACACTATAAAGGGATCCCACGACGACGTTTCACTGCTTAAAACTATTTTGTGTTCATTGGTCAGAGCACTACTATAGGGACAGAAAAAGTGCAATAATTCGTAAATTCTTTTTAAAAGGCGGTAATTTTTTTTGGGCCTCGTATACTGGAAAAAGGGCATTGTAACATGATTAGCCACCGTTACTGAAAAGTGAAAAGAGAATGATTGTAAATAAATAAAATACACTGGATAACCTCCCCTTGTTATTAAATGACTATTATTCAAGTTCAAGCATTGATATAAGAGTAAGAGCAAATAATGAGAAGGTGCACATTTTTATGGCAGTTTTAAATTACAGGCTAATGTTCTAGACGTAAAATTAGAGTAATTAAAACCCCCAAATAACCGCGACTCTATAATTTTGTAAACATGACGCAAAACGCAGTCTGTTTACATATTCTTGCGGAATAAACTGCCGGTAACAAATTAAAGCCACCGGTATTAATTGTGCCGGTGTGTCGTTAAGTTACTGTGCTCTGTGCAACTTGTGTTCTTAATCTTCCAACCCGTTTCACTTCAAAACATTAAACTGCAAATGAGAAACATTAACCGTACCTGAATGAGGTTTCTAATTGATAAATGACTATTTATATTTATATGTTAAAACATTTATTGTGCGTTTTCCGAGAAATAATTACTTTATTGGCCTCCCGTTTCTAAAGTGTGCGTGCTTTCCCGAGTCAGAATAGCGCAAGTAAATTAATTTGCATTTAATCAACGTTTCCACATACTCATGAACACTTAAAGAGAGGAACGATGACCCGGAAGATGACGTGGAATCGGACCTGGTGTTATCCAAATTGCACTTGACTCAGTTACATGAATCCGAGATACTGGAAGCAATTAAAAAATTGAAACCGAGGTCGGCTATGGGCGAAGATGGAATCCCACCCTACATCGTGAAAGGATGTGCATCTTTATTGGTAACCCCCTTACTACATCTATTTAATTTAGCTTTGCAAACATGTACATTCCCTGAAGCTTGGAAATGCACCAGAATAACACCAATTCACAAAAGTGGAAGCCGAAAATTAGTTGAGAATTATCGCCCAATTGCAATTATACCAGCAATAGCGAAAATTTTCGAAAGAGTGATCTATACTAGACTTTATTCCCATCTCAGCAGTATAATTGCAGATCAACAGCACGGTTTCACGCGGAACAGATCAACGATTACCAATTTAATGCAGTTTACGCATTTCTCAGCAGCAGCCTTGGATGAGAGAGCCCAGGTAGACTGTGTTTATACAGATTTTGCGAAGGCATTTGACACAGTATCCCATCAAGTCTTGCTCCGTAAACTTGTTTTAAATTGCGTAAGTAATCCGACCGTCAAATTCTTGAAATCATATTTATCTCTCCGTAAAACAAGAGTGAAATTCAATGGTGTGAATTCAGCCGAATTTTATCCCTCATCAGGCGTTCCCCAGGGAACACTTGGTCCTTTTCTGTTTCTCTTATACATAAATGATTTACCGCGAGTGATAAAAAACTCGAAAGCACTACTATTTGCGGACGACCTAAAACTTTTTAATAAAGTCCAATCCGCAAGTGACTGTTTAAATATTCAAGAGGACATTAACTCAGTAATTAAGTGGTGTATCAAAAATAAACTAAAACTAAATATCAATTAGTGTAAAGTCCTTACTTTTACTAGATCGAAAAATCCCTTACTTTTTGACTATAAGATGAATGGAAAGGTCTTACTAAGAGTCACCTCCGTTAAGGACCTGGGCGTGTTTTTCAATACCAACCTTTTCAACTTACACATTGAAAACCTAACAAATGAGTGTTACAAACTTCTTGGTTTCGTTATCAGAAATACACTCAATTTCACGAATATACAGACAATGCTAACCTTATATAATGCGTTTATTAGATCCAAGCTTGAGTATGCTGCATGTATCTGGTCTCCTCAAACTCTCAAATACTCAGACATGATCGAAAAAGTGCAGAAAAAGTTCATCCGAGTAATGTTTTTTAGGTCAACCCAAAATTATCCACATTTGATCTCTTACGGTACCCAGCTTAATTACTAAAATAGTACTTTCGGCTTAAATATAACGAGGTTAGAAACCCGACGGTACATTGCCTCCACAATTTTTGTCTTCAAAATTTTACACAATTTGTTAAACTCTTCCGAATTACTTCAAGAAATTAAGCTTAAGGTACCATTTGTTAAGCTAAGGCAAAATAATACTATTTTTGCAATTAACAACACAACTTCCCCACTTATTAAGATCTTGATCACTTTAAATAAGTTGTCCTCAGTTAATGATATCGACTTTTTTCACGATCCCCTAAATTCAATAATAAATAAAATTAGATCTTAAGTCCTAATATTTGTTCAGAGCCCCAGTGCCATGTAATTGGAATTTTTATTCTGTATGGTTTCTGGTTAAACAATAAATAAATAAAGTAAAGTGTAATAGGTTTGAAGTTAACAGAAAGAATAGCTGAAATGGACAATTGTTATTCAATTAATAAGTATGAAGAAGGAAAGTGTTCTACATTTTACAGAAAGAAATATGTTAAGTACCACTCTAGTACGTAGTGGGATAGTCGTCAGTTGGGTTATCCACACCCAATATACATGCGTATAAAGTATAACTCATAATTTTGACAACACAAATACATCAATTTAGCGACATAGGAATGTGGTAGTAGGTCTAGTTTGTGACGTATCTACCCGAATTTGTGCGCTATGTGATTTGAATATTGGCGATTTTTATATTTTAAAAAAGGGCGCGAATTGTTATTTACCTTCTGTAGAAGGCGCCACTGAGAGTTTCGCGCGGTTTCAAACATGACTAATATTTAATTAATATTGCATTAATAATACGAATGATGTACAGGATTCCTCAGTATATTTTGACCCCCACTTATTTTCATTAATCTTGAAAACACAAAAAGCTTCAAATAACAGTTTTAGTATCTTATCTGTGCGACTGTACCGATTGAAAGTGTCATAACTGACAACAAAACACGTTTTCAATATCTTTAATGGAACACCCTGTATATGCTTATAGTTGTAGGTAGGTACCCCTTTATTTCATGATTATAAATATATAATATTGTCTAACATTAATTTCATTCTTTGCCTTTGACTTTTTTGTCCTATTATTTTAGCCGGCCCGTGTGGCGCAGTTCAGTTAAAGCTGAACTGTGCTGCTAACCGTCCCTGGTTCGAATCCGGGTTCTGGCATGGATATTTGTAAATGTATAGTGGGTTGGGTTGGTAGAGCAGCCTTGGCTGAAACCCCGCCCACTCAAAAATAAAGGCAGAATAAAATAAAATAAAAGCATTCTTGTATAAATTAAATGTGTCGTTTCTCTAGGTTGAAATAACCGAAGATGAGAGCGAGCCACCTTGTAGTGAAAAATGTACGTGTTGTTAACGTAATTTCCGGTTTACGCATTGGCAATAGCAGTCGGGACATCCTGTATGTAAAATGTTTCAATTTATTTGAAAGAACCTGGAGGAATTTCGTTCAAAAAGGCACAGAATTGGAAAATTTGTTAAACTGTCACTTTAATAACAATTTAATCGTAATTTCGACATAATGTAAAAGATTTATTTGGCCATACGTTTTCTAAGGCGTTATCGGACAAATTAATTGGCTTTATTTACTGACAACGCCACGTGCAAAATATCGAAGGTATACGGGTGACGAAGCGATGTTTCGAGAATCGGCGGGGGACAACGATATAGAACGGATGAGTGGAGGTGGTTTGACCTTTAAGTACGAAGAATGTGAAATAAACAATGCTGTTTAGCCTAAGTCGAATATCTCGCCGTAATGCAGAAAAAACAGTTACAGTATGATATAGTGAAGCCAATGATGTTTGAAAAAAATACATACGACGTCTAAAAGGGCAGTAATTAATTGTTAAAGTTACGTGACGTCACAAGGCGAACGAAAGGGCCAGCAGGCCACGCGTTACTCATTTGAATTTAATATGCTGTCATTGCTCTGTAATACACCTAAATGTGCGGCTTATACGATTTGTCGAAGTTAACTAATTAATAATGAATGCAGATATAGAACTTCCGCGGGAGTAATGCAGGTAAAATAGGAAGATATCGGAGAAGGTGTGTAGTAGGTACGAATGTGTAAAAACCTGTGCGCCCAACACCAAATAAAATATTTTTTTCGCTACCAAAACGTGAAGACCTTCGACAAAAATGGTGCAAAGCAGTGAAGAGAGATAAAAAGAATGCACCATTATCCAGTATTTCCGGGAGTAATATCACAGATTTAATGTGGTAACCGCATAAAATCGGTGATAGAGAGGGTCAAGACTTTTTCCGAATAAACCGAGGATCCAATGTGTTTCGTTTGGGAGCCACCCCCAAAGAAGTGGTAAAATTTGGATTTCAAATTATCGAACAGTTTTTTAAAATCACGTTTCAATCCAAAGTTATACTCATTTGGAGATAGGGCCTTCGGGTTACAAAGTGTCCCCCGCCTACTAGTGAGTGATCAATTTCGTAATTAGTTAATTGAAAATGTCACAAATAACAAAAATATAACGATTTAAGTCGATATTATGATTAAATGATCACAAAAAATTAGATATGTCGATCATGGTATTCAAGTCTGCAAATTCGATTCCAAAAATTCCGTGGCTGTGGGTGGTGGGAAAATGCTTTTTAAGTAGATTTCCATTACAATCAATAAGCATTATTGCAAGTATAGTAATATCGACTTAAATCGTTGTTTTTGTTATTTACGACATTTTCAATTAACTACATGCGAAATTAGATCACTCACTAGTAGGCGGAGGACACTTTATAACCCGAAGACCCAATCGTCAAATGAGTACGTATAACTTTTGTTTGAAAAGTGATTTAAAAAAAATGTCGTCGAAATCAGAACCTTATTTCGCACCACCAAGTAGGGGCGCGCCCTTTCGCGGTAGAAATTTTGAAAAAAAATTTCAAAATCGGATACGGCGTACCCGAAAACCTATTCAAAGACGTGCCACCCATCTTTGTAACTCTTATGGTTGCTGAGAAAACACTTAAAGAAGAAATCCAAATTTCACCAACTTCTTTGGGGGTGGCTCTCAAACGAAACACGTTGGACCCTCGGTTTATTTGGAAAAAGTGCTCGTCTTGATCCCCTCTATCACCTAATTTTTTGACATGCGGTCATGTAACACTCTGTATATAGTTCCCATATCACTACCACAAAGGTGAATACTACTAAGCCCATACCAATACATCCTCTTAAATGATCGTTAACGAACGTTAATGCAAACTATAGCTTCGATTTTGGGATAAACTTATTATAATGATATAGAGATAGACTACTCAACAACATCCAAACATACATTATACTACGTACTCTCGTAAAATAATGGTCATTGCACAGTATCGAAACGGATTACCTACATTAGACCGAATAGTAGATACCTACTTAAATTATCTATGAAAATTCCGCCCTTGGAATATTTGCGACGTAATTACAATTTCAATATATTTTATGAAACGATTGCATAAATCTGAAGGTGAAACGACATTATCTAGAATCTACTGACGTCAATTTTCCTTTACGAGACAGCGCCCGTCGTTTCAGCAAAAAAGGGCCACGTTGCTGTCCGCCGGTAGCTCCTAACTCTATGGAATGAAGTAGGAGATAGGAAATATACGGACAGGTGAATCGTCCTATTCCTTGGGGAAAGCATCACTAAAAAGAGGGAGCATAGACGAATGGGAAAAACCACAATTTTAAATCAATACTTGCAGTGTCCCTTTATCTGCAATCTATCGTATGACTGATTATATTTTCGTCAAGTTAAAATGTCGCCCCCTTAAATGGCGAAATACGTTTGAAGTTTTCAGTTACCTACTGAACTAAGGTGGAAAGTAATAAGTGTAGAAATATATATCCTTGGTAGTTTTGGCACGTAGGTACGAACCGACAAGTTTTCCGTAATGCCAATAAGGTACGTTGAGTAGGAGAAACAAAGGTGAGTCTACAAGAGATTTTCAATCCCTTAGGAATTCCACTTACACTCGATTCTAAATTTCACAACGCTTCCCTGGCCGCTGATTCCCAATAGTATCGGGAAACATGTATTTGTGATGACGGGTTGTTATCGATACACACCTGCCTTATGGAGCGGTTCTCGTTCACTGTCTCGAAGCTTTCCAATCCAATTCAAAGCGGAATATTGCGACGATTCATCGGATTGCTTTTCCTCGAAGCAACATAAAGCAACCCACGTGCTACATTATAAATGTTGAATGCAACACATCTGTATTCCTGCCGAGGGATCGCAAGAGAAAACTCGTCGCAGTAGGTGTGGAAATCTTTCGCAGCCCATAAATATTGGGCCACGATACAATAAAAACCCTTCATCGATATAGGGGATTAAAATTTGATGAAACCAAACAGGCGATGTAGATCACGTGCTTTATAAATGATTCACGTCCCTATCTCTTTACTGATGAAATCAGATATTGTACGAATATGACTGTATCCAGAATTCTAAAATATATACCTGATTCCCGAATCTTATATGGTTTCATATGCGTAAAAAGTACTACTACGCTCTGAATATGAAACAAAAAAATATTGCATCGTTCACATGTGCGCTAAAATATAGTAGGAACTATATCTAAATATGTTATATGGCGTCAACGTCCAATTGCGAAGAGTTGAAATTATTCAATTAATAAATAATTTCCGTACACAAATATTATAGCGTACGATGAAAATTTTAAATGATGTTGAAATCGTTTCACAAACATACCCAATCTATTACATCGTTTTAGTGTGTCGTAAATTTACATAAAATATACTTTCCTTTGCATTTAGTTACTTTACTGAAAGTTAATTTTAGGTTACAAATTATACTAATAAACACTTACAAATTGTAGATAGCATGACTGACTACTCAAAAAGCACGAGGCGAAACGGAGTACCCTTGCGCTTGTAATTTTAGAGAGCTTAAGACAACTGTGCGTATACATAAATGTAACAACTAACAACGTATACCTTTACTTTTAAATACCACATTTTGGTGTCCTTTGCTTGAAACTTTTACTATTGTAAAGCGCCGCCTATGGTGTTCACGGAAACATAACAGTGACATATTCAGGTTGTCACTCTACTGTGTGAATGTGTGATTGGTTCCGCATTTGAGTGTTTCGCGAAAAATGATGAGCTTATTTTAGCGCATTGCTGTACTACTCGTAAGGTGATCAAGATGACGAATCCAACAATTAAGCAATATCAAAATGATAAATCAAATACGGCCTAATACTTTTGTTTACATTTTTTTGCTTGAAACTCGCTCGCTTCTGATAGGATATTCTCGATAATGTATCAGAACAGGTTATAGGTTCCGATGTCGTTTGCTATCTTCTATTTATATAAACACTAGTTGACCCGGCTGACGTTGAGCTATGAACATTCCAGGGAACATTCAAATCGATTTGAAATAAATAATTAAATAATTATTTCAAAAACGGTAATGTTTTTTGATACACAACATCGTTACTTGTGTTTTCTGGCCTTGTAAATGTAGTTGCCCTTACTATTTAATTATCGACATTGCCAAATGCAAGTCGCCCTGGAAATTGTAAACGTTTAAAGTCGAATTGTCGTTCGGGAATCAAAACGTCTTCAGCCTTTGTATTTCCGTTTCGAAATTATTATAGCTTCGATGACGTTCATTAACTTCTTCACCGTATGCCGGTTTATTTTCCGCAACATACTCGTATAATGATTACCGTCATTACCCATCCAACGTTTAATTGGAGATTGTATGGCGCTAATCCGCGCAGTTCCAGCGAGTTTAAAAATTCCGTTGGATAGCTGTTGACATCATCTTGTAACGGAATCGACCGATTTGAATGTCATCAAGTTGCCAGCGATCTTATTTTAACGGACGTGATTGTGTTGAACTAACTGCGATCTTTGTTTAATTTTTGAAGAAACACTTATTAAAAAACCCACTTAAGCAACTGAAAACTGGATAAACGTGCACAATTTTCTTAGTTTTTTTTCCGTAAGAAGCTTCTACCAAGTATTAAAAAACTTAAAAAAAAAACATGAATGAAATTGGTAAAGTCGTTCTAAAGTTATTGCGTGACCAGAAGAAATAGGGGTTCATGTTTATATGTATACTTAGAGATTATATTAATATTTAAAACGCCAGCGAAAGGATTTTGGGCAAATTGTATCACGGTTGAAAGCTCGATATAGAGATAGTTACAGCAAGTGTATTATACGCCCAATTAAAAAACCGAACCCAAAAATCGGGCGAAACTTTGCAAAAACTCGAAGCCGATATATCCCGGTTAATAAGATTAGCGTATCCTACGGCTTCAGAAAACTTTATAGGCCAACAAGCTTTAAAACTTTCGCGACATGAGAACTTAGAAAAGGCTTTGGCGCATGGCGTCTCTTGGTAATGCTCACATACACAGCATTGGTACAGAAAAGAAGAACGAGAATCTAGAAGAAATAGTGAAACGATTAATGTAGCAGCAACGAACAAAACGACGACGTGTACGTTGCTAGGGATGTGTTAAAAACGGACACATTCGAAGAAATTGTCCTGCTAATAATGGCTTAACGTGGCTGAAATTCTAAAATATTAATTTGTCCTCGTCTTCTAAATGGCAAGAGCTTTCGGACGCAACAAAAATAAACCGATACAACGCAATATCGAAGGATCCTCAATATTACTATCACTTATTTTAACGACCATTTATTTGAACCTTGCAACTTCGATCCATATAGGGCTATAGATAGAGCGATTTTCAGGCGTGTTACAGTGTCTTATGAACCGAATGGTTGACGTTTAAGTCAATTTATTAACAATTTCGGTCTAAAATAGAGAAATTGGCATCAGCTTTCGATATAATACGAAGAGGTAGAAATACAAAAATAGATGAAATGCTTATGGGCGTCTATTTTTGAACATTTGGTAATTTCATGTTCTACCTATTACTATAGTGACTACCACGTCATCATTTACAAGATCAGGACTAGTGTAGACGTTAGTAAACAAAAGTAGAAATCATTAGAAATGAATATTGATCTTCACAAATATCTTCTATTAGTGGTGCTATCTAACATACTAAAAGTATCGTAATACCACAGACAACATATACTACAGACGGTCAATCTTAAGGGGAAAAAGCACGCTAAGTTTTGTTTCAAATGTCCCCTTATTTAAAAGCCTGCTATCCCTCTATTTTGCTCCATCTATTAGCGCATACAACAATGTGTTGGTTCTTCTACAGATTTCTTTTATTGGAATGGTTTGGCAAATTGTCTAGGGAAAGAAGTATTGATACTTTATTGTTAGAAAGCTGTCCCACAAGAAATCCCCATATTTACATCTGGGGCGAAGTGCTGATAATCTTTGCAGGTACACATACAAAGCAAATATCACTTCATATTCGCAATTACGTATTACTCGTTGTCTTTGGGTGCATAAGAAACGATATACCTTGCACCACTTTTCGAATTCTCGAAAAAGTGTAATCTCCGTGTTTGTTTATGTACCTACGTACACTATTTGCTCTCCGTTTGTGGAATAAATCTTGCAATCAGCAATTTAACTTCATTTAACTTGGATAAAGAAAACCTAAACGTAAGCAAATTTTCGAATGAATATTTGCCTCATATGTAATAAAGCCCACTTGAGGTGTGCAATTATCGGTCAATTACAGCGGTAATTGCATTGTAGAAAACGAAAGAGCCCTGCGATAATTGCACATTTCATGGGAACTTAACAATTTTATAAGTAGGTAAGGTGAGTTTGTAATGTTTATTCGGGAAATATTCCCCCGAGTTACACTCGTGCATCAAAATAAACCGGATAATTTTTAGCGCATTTTCCAACGAAGTTGGGTGCGCTATTTCAGCCACTTTCTCTGTCCGTCCGTCTGTCCGAGGCCTTAACTACTCCTACAGTTTTCAAGATATTTAGTTCGTTCTTTTTGCATTGGGTAGCGTATCGCTCTGGCACCTGAGTCAAAGAAAATCTTGACGATTGAACTGCGCATGCGCATGCTGCGCAATATTAACTTTTTTATATATTAATATATTTTTTCGAAATTTTAATCACAGATACTTGTAGTAAAGGCAAATACAGGGTGCGGCAGGGAAACTTGCTGATTTGAAAAGTCAATAAAAGAAAAAGTATTTCACATATTGATTTAATTCTTTTTTAACGTATTGTACAAACCCTGAATTTTTCTTTTAATTCGTTTTAAAAATAACATCAGGCAAATGGCGGCCCTCATTAGCGATACACTGATCGACCCGCGTATGGAAGCTTCGCTCCACTCTTTCGAGCATATCGACGGGAATATTGGCGATGGCTTGGCGAATTTTGTCCTTCAGGTGTTGCATGGTCCGTGGCTTGTCATTGTAAACAATGGATTTGAGATATCCCCATAGAAAAAAATCTCAACATTTTCTGGGGTTCTGGCAGTCCGTCGACCTCCAGGCCCTTTTTTTTACCACACTGCCACTGTGCCTGAATGCACGCACCCACGAAACGATTGATTGCCGGCCAGGAACGGGACCCGCGGGATGAATATTAAATTGAGTTCGGAAGGCACGTTGGGTGGCGATCACCGAAAGGCCGTTGGAAAAGTAGGCCTAGATGGCGAACGCACGCTCCACCTTTGTCCAACGCATGATGACAACTTACTTAAGCTGTCACAAAAATTCAGGGCGCCCTCTTTCGAATGGGGCTCTCCCTATCCTTTTCTGACCACGCGTCGCTCATTGGCGCCACATTCAGATCAGCAAGTTTCCCTGCCGCACCCTGTATATCGCATATAGTAAAAATCAGATGTGCGCATGCGCAGACTGCGCAATGCAAACTTTCTTATTTATGGAGATGTTTCTTTGAAATTTTAACCAAAGATACTTATAGTAAAAGCAAACGTATTGCATATTGCAAATATCAGATTAATAAGCGCATGCGCAGGATACGCAATATCAACTGCGCAGTAAGTGTCAACTTCCTTATTTATGAAGATATTTCTTTAAAATGTTAACCATATATGCGTCTAGTAATGAAAAACGTAGCGCACATAGGTATGGCCTTTGGGGAAGTATTGATCAATTTATGGAAAATGCGCTGAAGTTACTCGCCTTAGGGCGAAAACCTTTTTACTTGGTTATTCAAGTATCTTATCAGTAAAAAACTGCGTTCGGTTATTTTCATAATTTGTTAAAAGAGCATTTTGATGCACTTGTGCAATTACCTACGAAAATTGTCACAAAGCAAAGTTTTAATAGCGATCCTCGAGATGGTTTATAGTTTTGTATCTATGTTACCGGCAAACTGCGAAATCCGGCATTTTGCAAAATCGCTAGGCATTTTGCGAAATGACCAATGCAGCAGGCAAAGTGAGAAATGGAACTCGACTTCGCACTTCGCCTACCTCTCTTTAGTGATTTCGCGAAATGCCTAAACATTCAGGCAATGTGAAAATTCTCGGTTATTTTCCACAGATTGACAAACGTAAAACCGTCGCGTTAGTACCTTCCCCCATTTGGTATATTCTCCACAGTAAATCCAAAGCGTGGCTCAACAGAAAACCCATATAAGAAATGCAGTCTAAACGTGAGCGCAATATTTAGGGAGTACTTAAATTAAATCACAATCGTCGCGTCGTTTACCATCCAATGGCAACGCTGTATGCACAATCTGTGGGAAATGACGAAGCCTTCGCACTTTGCCTGCATGTTTAGGCATTTCGCGAAATCCCTAAAGACAGGCAGGCAAAGTGCGAACTGCAGTTCCGTTTCTTACTTTGCCTGTTGCATTCGTCATTAATGCCTAGACATTTTGCAAAATGCCGGATTTCGCAGTTTGCTGGTAGGTAACATCTATACTGTCTGCCGGTTTAGTGTGTTGTTACTTCAATCAACGAAACCATGTGTATTGTATGCAAAAAAATCCCCTGAATCCGTAAATGACAGTGTAGCTGACCGCAAACTCCGGGAACATATTGCTATACACAAGAAAACGAAGAAAAAATGGGAAAATATCGTTTTTTCGCATTTGACTTAATTAGGTATCTCGTAAACTATTCCTCTTACGGAAAAAATGAAGAGAACGATTTGTTTAGAATCGATTTTTCTATCAGATACAGTTGGTATGATTTTTATTAAACCATTGATTATACACGTATAATCAATTAATATTAAACATAGAGCCAAGGGCCTATTATAAAGTTACTTTCTTGTTCTATTTCTGGGGTTTCCACTAAACTAATTCTAATTCCACAGTCCGTCGATTTGCAAAACTCATCGGGACAACAGACAATTGTTGGAATAGGTTGTTTTACGGTTCCACCATCCATAAAAATATTGAAAACGCTCTGGGAGTCATCCAGTTTGAAAGACAAAGCATCGAGAAGGGCGTATCAACAAAAACAAATGTTAATTTTTGGGCTTACCTACTTTTTTTGTATTTTTCCAGACAAAACAATAACATTTAAAAATGAACGGTTCTGTACCAACTGAAAATTCGATTCTAAACAAATTCATTTCTATGAGCTCGAGCAATAGTTGACGAGATAATTAGAAATAAAATGCGAAAAAAACTGCATTTTTTTGTTGTGTATAGCAATATGTTCCGGGAGCTTCCGGACAGGGAACTACATAGAATACACTTTGTTTCGTTGTGTGAAATGCCAACATCCAGTTTAGAATACTTTTGGAGCTAATTTGACTGGACTATGTTGACCCTACACATTGACATAAAATAAAGTTCGTTAAGTGCTCCCTCTCCTAATCAAAAAATTTTGTGATGGTATTATCACAGATACATACATATAGGTAGGCAAGGCCGTGCGAGGGGGAGGGGCGAGGGGGCCCAGGCCCTGGACGCCAAGTCTGGGGGGCGCTGAAGTCGCCCGTCGTCGCCTTCGTCGGGAGCGTCAAAGGCGTGAGTGAAAGATTTACCTCGAATTATATAAACGGATCCGTACATACTCTTGTTTCGTATTATTCAGAATCAGTAAAAATTTAAAAATTAAAAACTGTCGCGTTTATAAAGTCGGTAATTCCATGGAGTTAGAAAATCAAACAAAAGCGCCTGCATTTGCCATGTTTGATCTCAAATTGCCATGGCACCACTGATTTTCTTAAAAGCGCCAGTTTTTAGTTATCCAATTTCTTGGATTCAAAGTTCAGAAAATTAAAAGCAATAGTATGCATGGATTCGTAATTTTTTTCTCTACAAAAAACCTAAATAGACTTTCTCTCTAAAATAATTAGAGAAGTCAATAATCAGAAATGAAAAAAATACTATTGCAATTCCTATGGTGCGTTGCTCAAGTCACCACCCGGTATATATATTTATTATAGAAAAACAAAAATTATGTTTATTATTCTAATAAAATCTTTCCTTGTCCAACCTCATAATTTTATATGTGGAGGCCAAATTTAGTTTCCGCCCTTGTATAACCAAACCCGCTCCATCAATTTTTTAAATATTTTAGAAAAGAGAAAAATGAAGAATTAAAATGTATCCTATTTCATGTAATTTATGATGTTATACAAGTGAGCGCTTATCTTATCTACGTAAAGGCAGGCGTTGAAGCCGAGGAAATAAGGTTTGAGTATATGTATTTTATTTTTACAAAAATGACTCCATCTATTACACACTTTTACTACACACAACAGTGTTCTGTGCGTCTACCACATTTTATGACAAATTATTTCGACCGCTTGAAGGTAGACAACACACTAACCGTACTCTATTAGATGTTGCGTTTTTTTCTATAGCATTGCATTGACCGTCTGTAGTATATGTTGTCTTTGGTAATACCTTGCATTTTTATTTCTGACGCAAACTTTAGAGATAACCTTCCTGCAGGAACATAAAAATTTCAATTAGATAGTCTAAATTTATTCTCGATTGGTCGCGTTATCCTCGAAACCCATCACTTCTAGGAAAAAATTAAAGAGAAGCATAAATCCCATTAGATAGGTCTAAGTACGTTTCCAAAAAGCTTAGTAACCTGTAACAATCTGCACATACAAAATGGTACTTATGTTCCGCGTACTGGCGTTGTGTCACATTTTTTCTATAAAATCGTCACTTCTTATGAAAGGAAGTGCGCAATTTCTATTTGAACAAATTAAAATTTATTCAAATTTTCGATTAGTTTTTTCTGGGAAAACCGGAGATTTTTGCAACAACTTAATGCGCTTTTCACGCAAAATTTGCATAGTAATGAGGAAGACATAATAAATAGTAGCTACGCGGCAGAAATAAAAACACTATTCCGAATTTGCAAATTTTTACAAGGAAACGGTACGTTTTTAAGGCGTATCTAATACAAAATTTGCATTGTTCCATCGTTTTTGAGGAAAACGGGAAATAGACGGTAGAGAACAGTCATTTTTTCACTAGGGCTTTTAGTATGTAACTATCACTTAGAATCTTAGAAGATATTTTAGAAGAAAACAATTCTTTCTTCACTTTCAATTTTTTATGCTAACATTCCTAAACTATGTGTCCTATCCGCGTTATAACTACTATTTTTGATAGTAGCTGCACGTAGTATTTTCTCCTATATGCAAAGTTCTTATGTTATTAGTTAACATTAACGCCTTTAATAAATTATTACCTCTCATATAGCGATTACTCGAAAGCAGTGTATTACGCGTATCAAGCGTACACGATTGTCTTTAAAATATTCCAAGTAGTGTGTTCCTAGTATCTACAGAATGGAAGAAATAAAGGGATATTTTACATTAATAATGAAGTAACGTCATTAATATCAACGATAGCTATTTGATCGGCGCGAATCCGAGCAGTGTAGTTAATGCGGTGCCAAGTGCTCCCGAGGGTAGGAGCGTGAGAACACCACTAACACCCTCTCAGGGGATATCTACGTTTATCGTACTCGCCTATGGTGCACAACATGCGCTTCTACACTCTGTATTTGACAGTTATTTGAGAATTTAAACCAGCTTTATTGTTATAGCTCAATATCGTATTAATTACTGTTTAACTTGATAAGAAACTAATTCTCCTCAATTGATTAGTTGTAGTGTGCAAAGTTCATATTTCCTACAATATTAGTAAACCCCATGTTTTTTTAAATAATTATGTTTACTTGCTGTAATAATTTATTTATAAGTAAGTACTCGACGCAAATAATATACACGTATTGTATACAATTACAATACAACTAGATTGTATTAAAATCCACATAATACACGCAACAAAGTATGATAAACTTGTAGTATACAATGTGTTCAAGATAAAAGGGTCACCTCAATATCTCTTTTATTGGGCACGATACGAAAAATTTGTCAAATATAATTTTGTGTGTGACTTGCTTGCGATCCGAATATTGAAACAGCCCGTATCACTTCCGGTTTAACTGGAAATCGAGGCAACTTTTGTATTTCAAATGCAATACCTATGTTTTTTAAGATATTAGAAAAGAGCAATCAATTTACTGTACGACATCATAAAATATGCATATGGTTGATATTCAAAAAAATGGAGAAATTCGTGGTTCAATATTTAGAAAATTTGTTAAATCTAACCCGTGTGCTGCCAGGATGCGCGTCCTCTGTTATGTTACACGGATGAGTATCGCGAAAAAGTAAATCTTCAAATCGAAGCACTGAACAAGTTAATGTAGGTCTTTTCTGTGTGATATGATACACGGCATGCTAGGTTTAATAAACTTTGTAAAATGGAATCACAAATTTCTTCATTTTTTTGTACCCATGTCAACATTATACATAACATGTTATATTGTGATTGCTCTTTTCAAATATCTTAAAAAACATAGGTGTTGCCGGTGTTGCATTTAAAAAACCAAAGTTACATCGATCCCCGGTTAAACCGGAAGTGATACCGGAAATTACAATATTTAAACGGATAGATCGTTATGTTACAATTATTTTTGGTATCTTGCCAAATAAAAGAGACATTGAGGTGACCCTTTTATGTCGAACCCACTGTATATAGCAAAATACAATTTTTAATTCCTTTTTGGATGTTGGATTGGGACATACTCGTTTTTATTCTACGATTTTCTAGAGAAGTTATTTCTAGAGCAACTTTTCAAAACATTCTAGGTGCTTTCTTACTAGGGCCGGTGCCCTACCGCTCTCGTAGAAGTTTTTTAAACCTCATTCGGAGCTTGATGGACCTCTACAGTTTTCTAAGCTTCTTCCAGAGCTCTCTATGTCATGTTCAGATCTCTCTATGCCTTTAGCAGAGCCTTTTGCGCAGTCTAATGAATGCTTCAGGAGTTCCCCTTCAAAGGTTTATTTATTGCTCTCAGATTTCTTTGATCTTTCTAGAGCGTTCTTGGCCCTTTTTAAACCTTTCGTTGTTCGACTAGCTCTGGAGAAGATTAAGACCTTAGAAGTCATGGAAAAGAAGAAAAGTCTCTCGAAAGTAGTAAAAGAACTTGTGGAATGCACTTAAAAGCTTTGTAAACAGTTAGAAAATTCTTACGCTTTCTAATACAATACTTTCTCTCGAATTGCCATTGTACATAGTTTTCTCATAATATAGGCTCTTTTCGTGATGCGTTTGGGGTGCCTTTCAAAAATTTAAGCACATTGTTGAGTATTTTTGGCTAGAGCGCTCTAGCCGTTCTCAACGTTTTATATTCCCACATCTCTTTGCCCGTAACAGAAAAGGGCCCAAATTTACATAAGAAAGTCTGGAAATACGCTATAAAGTTGTGTAAGGCGGAAAGAACTTAAATGCTCGGGATAACTTTCGATTGCTGGTAAAACCACTTTCCTGTCCCCTTTTAGAGAAGTCTTTCAACGTCTTCTAGAATATTCCCGAAAACTAAAAGATTTTTGGAAACTTATCGGTACTACCTTCGAAATTTTCAGGCTCTGGGGACTGCGTAACTTCAAAACCACAACCACCACGAAAAGAAGCTAACCCGAGTCTGTGCAAAGCCGATCGACTGGAACGTAGGTGGCCGAGTCGTTACAGGGGGGGAGTCTACACGTTCCGCGCATTTAAGAGTGCAGAATCGGGCGGGATATTCCAGGCTTTTCCGCAGAAGGGCCTGCAACTAGCTGCCCTTGCATTTGTTGCACCTCTTTCGAGTCTCCCTGGCTGTAGAGTATATCCCCGAAAGCTGGAGAAAGGTAAGAGTTGAGTACCTACCTAACCCGAGTCGGGGTCGGGTGAGGGGAGGAGCACATTGAGCGAATAATCAAAAAGGCCACTGCATGTCTACGGGCATGTAGAAGGTCTTTTGGCTGTACAAGGAGCCTTGAACCCTCGACTGGTGTATTGAATTTACATTTACTGATTTACACTGTAGTGATAAAACCAATGATACAGTACGGCACATTTGTATGGTGGCATGCCACGCGCAGGGCGACTTACAGGAAGCAGCAGGGTAAGATACAGAGACTCGCCTGTCTGGGACTCACTGGGGCCAACAACGCCAACCTTGGCCATGAGGGCAGTTCTGCGACTAGAGCTTAGCTTTGGGGGCAGAGACCCGGAAGGTTTCCATACGGCTAAACGATTGGGGCGAGTGGAATGATCGAGGCAGCTTTGGGCACGGGCGGATCTGGGGGAAAACCTCAGGTCCGATCTCTTCCTCGCAAGAAGGAATGTGATCCGTGCAGTCTTACTAAAAGTAAAGAGGTATAAAGTGGCTGAACTCTTGTCTGTCCGAGGCCTTTCTTTACTACTAGCTCCTACAGTTTTCAAGATATTTATTTTGTTCTTTTTTCATTCGGTAGCGTATAGCTCTGGCACCTGAGCCAAAAAAAATCTTGACGATTAAACTGCCCATTGCGCAATGTCAACTTTCTTATTTATTGATATATTTTGTTGAAATTTTAACCACAGACAACAGATACTTCTAGTAAAGGCAAACATATAATAATAATAATAATAATAATAATAATAATAATGCCTTTATTGAGCTACACCTTACACGAAAAAAAAAGTTTGTTTTTATTACCAACTACTCACTACTCAAAGGGCGGAGTTCAGATTGTAATAAAAATTATTACTCCCTGCTCTTCCACTCAACCCAAAATTGAAAGTTTAAATGATGATACCATTAAAAAAAAATAAAAAAAAAAAATAAAACAACGTAACTATACTCCCTACTTACGGAGAGAAAAAGAAAGTAACTATACTACTGATGATCTTAAGAAAAGACGAAGAGAAAAAAAAATAGAAAACACACATTTGAACTACAGATAACAATTGCAACATCACCTGGCTACTGTGCTTGCTTTTGTTGTATGAACATCTTGCAGTTCCTCTTAAACTGTTTTAAAGAAAGTGATTTGAGATTTAGAGGGAGTGGGTTATAACTCTTGTAGATGTTGTAACTAAAGCATCTTTGAAATAAAGCTGTTTGATGGAGTGGCGGACTTATTAAACCCCTAAATCTCAAATTTAAATTATGTACGTCGGTTCTATAGGTTATTTTATCATGGAGGTACGCCGGTGTCTTATTTAGGATGATAGAATGGTAAAGCACAAGACTATGATGCAGTCGCCTATTTTTCATATTGAGCCAATTTAAATCTTTCAATTTATACGTGATTCTATCATATTTCCTTATGCCGAAAATTAATCGCATACAACCATTCTGCAACTTTTGAATGCGCCGTTCATCATTAGTATCTAGACAAGTATTATAAAGTATATCACAGTAATTCAACTTAGAAAGGACTAGAGATTCACAAAGAAGAGTTTTTATGTTTGTATTTAAAGAGTGTCTAATAGAGTAAATCTTTTTAAGATTGCCGTAGGCTTTTTGGAGACAAATAGAAATATGGTTTTTAAAACGCAATTTATTATCAAGATTAAGACCTAAATTAGTTACAACATCTTTAAAAGTAATCGCTTCATTCCTAATATTAATATTGATTTGAGACATTAGCATTTCCCGCTGATTTGCGCCGCTGAACAATATTGCAATAGATTTGCTTGAATTTAAATGTAGAGAGTGAGATTGAAATGTGTTTTGCAAAGCATCTAGGTCTGCGTTTATGCGTTTACAAGCGTTACCTACATCTGCAGCTGGAAATGAATAGTAGATCTGCGTATCATCAGCATAAGAATGTAATGTGGTATATTGAAGACAATTTACTATGGTGCATGTGTAAATAAGAAACAATAATGGTCCAAGAATGGACCCTTGTGGTACTCCCCGGGTGACATTTTTAAAAGTCGATATTTTACCTGAGATTTTAACTGCTTGTTTCCTGTTGGAAAGATAACTGTCAATCAAGGCTATGGCTCCCGGACTGAAACGTACGTAATGTAAAATAGCTAGAAGCATGGCGTGATCTAACGTATCAAATGCTTTAGAGAGATCTAGCAAAACAAGAATAGTTGCTTTCCCCTGGTCCAGTGCGGAAATTATATCATCTACAATTTTCAAAAGAGCAGTGCAACAACTGTGCATAGATCTGAATCCAGATTGGACATCCGGGATTAATTTATTTAAGGACAAATGAGTTCTAATTTGTTTTTCAATTACTTTTTCTAAGATTTTCGATAAAGTTGGTAGAATACTGATTGGACGAAAATCATTTAGATTAGATGGAGATAATTTCTTAGCTACAGTGATAATATAAGCAAGTTTCCATTGTGCCGGAAATAGCGAATTTCTTAAGCAAAAGTTGATCATGTGTACTATAAACTTAAGTAGATACGGTACACAAAGTTTGATAATTCTTAAATTAATACCATCTACTCCAGTGGCTGTAGATTTCATAGCGTTAATAACCTTAAGCACTTCGTCTTCAGTAGTTGGTTGGAAAATAAGAACAGAACTTGCTGGGTGTTTTGTATTATTTAGGTAAAACTGTAGTTGTAACTGATTGTTAAATTTGCGATTAGGTACAGCATTTAAAAAATGTTCATTAAAGTCGTTAGGGTTTGACAGATCTTCCGGTATTTCCGTTTGTTCACGTTTTGAATGTGTTAGTTTTAGTATATCCTGCCACAGAATTTTAAAATTAGTTGTGTTGTATGGGTGATCAAAGTACGCCTTCTTTTCACGTCGAATCGCACTGTTGGTCTCATTACGTAGCTGTTTGTAAAATTCCCAATTCCGATCTAACCTAGTTCTTTTAAATTTAGACAAAGCCGAGTCACGTAAATGCATCATTTGTTTAATAGTATCAGTTAACCACGGAGAGAATGATTTTATAATACGAGATGATTTGAATGGCGCATGTATGTCGAGTAAAGTAGTTATATTTTCTTCAAAAAAAGTTACCTTCCCTTCAATTGTGGATATGTCATAAATGTTTCGCCAAGGAATAGATTGTAGATGATATGTAAATTGTAAATAGTTAAATTCGTTAAAACTCCGGTGTGTAATAATTTTAGAAGACTTGTTGAAAGTTATGGTAAGAACACAATAAGTCAGTAAGTGGTCAGTTACTTTGTCCAGATTTATTACCCCAGATTGCGCGACTATTTCCCTGCAGTTGGTGAGAATTAAATCTAATATCGTTGCAGAATTTTGGGTAATGCGGGTAGGCTCATTTATAAGTTGACATATGTTTAGACCTTCAAGAATAGAATTGAATTCATATGAAGCAGTGCTACTTTGGCTTAAGTCGATATTAAAGTCTCCTAAACAAAACACCGACTCATACTCAGTTAACATAAGACTTAGAATATATTCAAATTCATCCAAAAAGATAGTAAATGAGGAATTAGGAGATCTATAAATCACACCAAATATGTACACTTTATTATGAATTTTAACGGCTATCCAAAGTTGTTCAATTTTATCATTTGTTTGGAGTACGTCGTATTTCAAGCTATTCTTGATGTAAAACCCAACACCTCCACCTCTTCCTGCTAGGCGATCACAACGCACAAACGAGTAGCCAGTTATGTGCACAAGCCGATCATTAACTTCTGGTTTTAACCATGACTCGGTTATACCAACAACATCATAATCCTCCAGTAATACATGATTTTGAAAATCTAAGAAATTGCTAACCAATGAACATATATTTACATGTGCTAACTTAAAATTATGTATTTTTGACATTTATTATTTATTGTACAATGACCTTAATAAATACAGCAACATACGGAAAACAGCCATCTAAACACAAATTGTTGTTGGTTGTGGTATACAATCAAAACGTTTATCTGCAAAACATTCACTAAAAGTGATAATTTCCAACAATTTAAAAGAATTTCCCTATTTACAAACAAGATTTCAATCAAGTATAGCAAGTAGTAGGTCTCACAGTTTTTTTGACTTAGGTGATTAGAGTATAAGTATAGCTTCAAATGAAAAAGTTTTACAGTAAAAATAAAAGTTGTGTTAGGTATGGAATAAGTTTTTAGAAGGAAAAACCAAAGTTCAAATTCGTAACGAATAACAATGAATCCGAATTGTAGCGTTATTTGGGAATGCGGCACTTCACATAACTATTTCACCGATTTAGGAAACTCTGCCACACTTCTAATTAAAATTTTCTTGCCTCCAGTGTTTACCCATATGTTTCCGTCAAAGCTCCACACATTTTCTCTAGGGTATCTAGATATCGCTTCCTTAAGAAGCATTAACCGGGTTTTTGTTAAATCTTCAGCAATGCGAATCCCCGTGCCTTTTAGAAGTTTCTTGTTATCAAACACCAACTTACGATATCGGTAACTCGTAAACTTGACAATTATTTGACGGCTTGACCCGGAAGTAGGTTTTCCCACACGATGCATGCGATCAATGTGATCGATTTCAAGGTTTACATTAAGTTTGCTTTTGAATAAGTTTATGACAATTTCGTCTAGATTTTCATTTACGGTCTCCTTGATACCAAGAATACGCACATTATTCCTTCTGCTATATTGTTGAAGTACATCTAACTCGGCTTTCAGAGCTTTGTTTTCGCTGCTTAAAGCACCATTTTCCACTTTAAGTTGACTTATCTCGCCTTGCATTTGCGCGATGATTTGGTTTTGATTGGCAAAAGTTTTTTGCAAGTTGACTTCAACTATTTTTGCTACACTAGCTGCGATTTGTGAAATAACATCATTACTTGTAACAAAGTTTTCTAGCAACCCTTGTACATCTTGTGTTTGTGATTGCGTGAGTACCATGGTGAAGCAGTTAGTTACAAGATGATGATGCAGATTAATATCAGGATATGGTAACTATGCAATTTATAAAGACTTGAATAACTCACTGAGGCCGCAAACAGGCTGGAATTCCCAATTATCACACACTTTGTGCGCACTCCCAAAATACGTCTTTACGCTTCGACGATCATTTAAACTCTGGCATATATTAAAAATCATATGCGCGCATGCGCAAACTGCGCAATGGCAAATCAAGGTCGGTCTTCATATTTTGATTTTAATAGAATTGAAGGGCGTAAATTGAGCATAAATCATCACAAAATGGTAAATCACTAGGTACATAATAAGTAGAATATTTTGGCGATTTAGGAAACTAGGGTGACGATTCGGAATACAAAGGATATTAGATTCCTACTTTTACTAGTAGCGATCAGGCCATATTGATTCCACCATATCTGGGGATTGATTAGTTGATTAACCTTGCAAAAAATTATAAAATCGCAGCAGTTAGGTACTACTTATTTTACGAGTACTTCTCTACTAAGGAACAGCTAATTTATCCGAAAATCGACTTTGAAACGGTTTTTTGACATTGAAATCTATTTAGGTAAATAGAGACAATTGCAAAAAGACATACCACGATTAACGAAGTACCTATTCGGATTGGGACGGAAGGTAACACTACGATATAAAAATCGTTTTAAAACAATGTAAATAAGATATCAGCCTTATTCCCCGCATTTACTTTATCCTTAGTAGATTTGTGAATGTCATGGCAGTCCCGCCCCTCTGTTATGGGCTCAAGATATCATATATACAGGAGAAACGCGTCGAGTTTGTCAAAACGGAAGTAAACCCGGGAGAAGTCAAGGAAAGCAAGACGAAGGATTTATAACATTTATAAGATGCAATCCACTATATAAAGACTTTGGTTAAGTTCTCGCGTAGAACAATAGATCCTCTGGGATATGCCAACTTGCGCATACATAGGTATGTCACGAAATTTCCTAACGTTAGAACGCTTCATAAATGCGACATCCGCAGAAAAAATTAAATACATCACTTTCGAGAATGTAAATGTACAAATGACAACGAGTACACTCCCCCATCCATATTACCGGGAAAACTTCAAAAAGAAGGCAAGTTATATTTCCACGGGGTGCCGTATTTAAATTACAAGCTAAAGAAGTTATTTTTCCAGGCATTATAGAAAGTAATACAAACTAACGTTATGTTTCCTATTTCAAAACATAAAGCCCGCAAAAGTGCAACCCCTAAGGACTAAACTACTAAAACCCTTTTATATGACTATTTCATTGCTCAGGTGAGGCTAGAAATGGTCTAGAAAACGTCACCGAGAGGGTCACAATGAATATATATTGTGTGCTGCCATCCTTGGACTGCGTTATCCAATCTCCCCCAGAGGACGTATTCTCGTTCAGATACACTCAGTTCGCAAGAAACAACTCGAGTCAACTTAAAACGAACTGAAATGGACAGCATTGGAGAAAATATAAAGAAATAGAGACGAGACTTCAATGAAAATGAATGGTGGTCGAAACTTTCCAAAGCAGTGATAAAAATCGTTTTCGAATCACGTTCAACATATGTAAACTAACGTCGTGCGCCTCGTGTGGAAAATAAAATATTTAGCGTTGGCAGCCGGCAGGATATCCAATATTCCGTCATGCGTACGCGAAAGGTAGGCAATAAACTGTGTTCCTTTTTACAAAGAATGATAAACATTTGCCAGTGGGAGAAAAGTTGAAAACAGCAATAAAAGTCGTTCAAGTATCAACAATTGCTATAAAGATATACAATTATAATGCGACTCGGCCTTTTCGGTAGTATAGTGGAAAGCATTTAATAAGTCATCCGAAAAGGTAGCCAGTGGACGACTATCGACCTGAGGGTTGCCGGCCACCGGTCGAGGTAACAATATCATCCCTCTTTCCCTAGTGTTCGAAATCACGGTTCCAGCCTATCCGGCGCCTCTACTAGAGATAACAATGAGATTGGAGTTTTTAAATTATAAACCGCGTACAAATAAAATTTAAAACCGCAACAAGCGCAGTGTATTACAAAAAGTTTAATCGTATTATTCCTGTGGGGTTTTATTTCATAATTCTACCACATCCAGTTATCGTTCAACTATAAATTAACAGATTGCTGGGAAGTTGCACCTAGGGATATCCCTCAATCGGAATAAAATGAAAAACATGAATATATTATACGAGAGTGTTTGAGAGTGAACTACATTCCGAAACAGTTTTGTTATTTTACACCATACAAACTCGTGCTTACAATACTTTGGATTATCCAGCAGCTATTCAACAAGGATTTTGCTTCTTCATTACGGACAGTCTAAATGAAAAGGCATTTAATTTTATCTATGCAGTTTTATGAACTGGGTACCTATGGGAAAGGGTGGTTACATCGATAACTAAGCTTCTGATGAAGTTCGCACGTGCACAATAAAAACAAGTAACAATTATAGGTATTTTTCAACGGATGTGAACGAAGGACCGGTAGCATTCTAAAGTAGACAATAAACGCGCGCGTGGTTAACAATGAGCACACATGGACACCTCTATGCAATGCATTGGGGTTTAACCCCCATACAGGTTTACCTATAGCACCGGTAGCCAAAATAACTAAATCGCCCTCGATGCTGTGTTACCTACAAAAGGACCGCGTCAATTGTTCGCTAGGAGCCTAAAGCTAAATGCTCCTGGATATAAATCTACGCTGGGAGGACAGATGGTAGGTAAAATTTATTGGAAATAATAGGTGCTATACCGTGGACTTCATCATGCCGAATACGATAAAGATGAAATGTATTTAACATGTCAAAAATGTATTACCTACCTTCTAATTAAATATAAATAATTGCTTTAACTAACTTTTGAAATTTGTTTTTTACAACGTATTGTAGTATTTGTAGTACTTTTCAACTCGGTTGCATGCTGCCTGCTAAAGGAAGTTAATCAATTTATTTTCATCATAATTAGGGCATTTTTTAAGCATAAAAAAGTGATATTGTTTGCGTTTTGTCCGTCAGTCTATCCGTCAGTCCGGACCCACTCCTGCGGTTTTGAACTACTTTTTCATTCTCATTCACTTTTCCATTCTCATCCCCTGTATGGAGTAACTTTGTGGGGAAATGCTCCCAAATCCAACACAGCTTTTATTATGCAGAATAAAGCTATAAGGGTTATTGTAGGTGCCCAGTTTAGAGCTCACTGCCAACCATATTTTCGCCAACTTCAAATTATGCCGCTGCCACCATAGTAGGGGAGCTAGCACGAAATCCACTGAACGAGAATGATTATTAAGAATAATTATTCATGTATGCTACTCTTTGAGAAATTCACACAGTTATCTGCATTCCCAACTAATGACAATACCCACAGCTACAACACTAGGAACGCAAGAAATCTGAGGATTCCATATTATAGACTTTGCAAATCCAAAAATAATAGCCCCTGCATATTATATAGATCTGTATAATGTACGTGTGTATGTAATTTCGTTAAGTTTAAAAATGTTATAAAAAATCATTTTTTAACGTATTGTTTTTACTCCATAGAGGAATACATCAGTACACCTATTAATTATTAATTTGTGATTTTAACTTGTCTTAGTTTTATTTTTAATATTGTTACTTTTGTATAAATTTTTCTGTCTGTTTGTACTTTTTGGTACAAAATATAACTTTCCCGTGCGACTCTTTTTCGAGATCAGTGAGCGACGGGGCCTTTTGGGGAGGGGGTTGTTAATTTATCTTTCATTGTATTCTAATTAAAGGTCTCAACGAAAGGAACCGTTTTCTACCAACTACTGCCTTTCTTTCTGTCCTCATCAAAGTACCGGGCGGAGGGGGTGGAGCTAGTTTTATCCTTCATGGTACTCTAATGAAAGGTCTCAACGAAAGGAATTAATTTCTACCAACCATAGCCCTCCTCCTCGACCTCTTATCGTGATCGGGTATATTCCCTTATACCTCAAGAACGGATTGTCGGAAGAGGGCACTCACAAAGGGCGACTGAGACGTCTGCAAGAAATATATCCATTGGTGATGTCAAAACAAAAGCAATTTCGGTAAAAAAAAATGCGCTTTATCTGCACAAGCGTTGTGCACATATTTATACTTGTTTGTTTGTACATCGATTTTTCCAAAATTTTAACAAAATGTGGTACTATTAAATTAAATTGAGCGCATACATAAAAAAGAGATGGCGAATGCGCAAATTCTATTTCATCAATTTTTCTAAAATGTTTACAGAAGACACTTCTTGTAAAAGAAAATTGAAAACGTATGTCAGAAAATGGACACAGGGCCTTGGTCTGAGCTCATTTCCACAAATATAAATATTGTGCTATTGTAGCCACTTTGTGCCGTCGTCCGTGAGTTCTCCATTCGTCTATCCGTCCCTACGGCTGTGCCGCTCTCAGATCTTTATCTTAAGAACTACTTTTGTTGCTATTTGGTTCGTTAATGGTATCGAGGCTTGCATCAAGGAAAGAATTTTTTCTCTTACAAAGAAAAAAATCTATTTTTTCGCCTCTCGTAATATTACACTTTGACCTCCCATGTGTGATAAGTCGTTGGAAAGCTCTGAAAAAATGCTTTCTAGTCATACCAAATAGCATTACATTTAGGTTAGTAATTATCGTGCAAATCAAAAAATAAACTAATATGATACATTTGAAATCTGTCGTATTTAAAACGCAACCGGCGAACATAGACGAACTAAGACAGAATGTCGAAATATTGCAAAACCAACATTTGAAAAGGTTCGACAAGGGTTTGAGAATAGATTATAGTACTGCCTTACCAATAACGGAAACCATTTTGAACATTTATTGAATTAAAAGCCAACTTTAGAAAATGTATCATATTAGTTTATTTTTTTATTTGCACGATAATTACTAACCTAAATGTAATGCTATTTGATATGGTTGGAAAGCATTTTTTCAGAGCTTCCCAACGACGTGTCACACAGGGGGGTCACTATTTAGGATTTAAAAGTTGGGGTGGTTGGGGCGCAGGGGGTTGGAGAGAATGGGTCGCCAACTATGTCATTGTGACTCATGCGCCGCATAGAACAAGTGGGTATATACAGGAACAGACGAAATAGCTATATACAGAGAGTGCTAAGGATAATTTGTTTGAACGAATAAATAAAGGTAAACATTCTATTTAGGGAACACAACAGACGAATTTGTCCGAAATTTTAAGAAAAAGTGCTTCGCATAAAAGCCAATTGAAATCAGGTGTCAAGGAACTGATAGTATTATTTGTGGGCATTATTCTTTTTCTATTTTATATAGGTGAATTTGAAAACACACGACGTAAAAAAATAGATTGAGCATGAAATGACCCAATTTTCATATTTATGGACGGATTTTTCCTGCGATTTTAATGGTGCTTCCTAAAAAATCAGTTAAAGGCACAACAAAATATAGACTGTCTACTCGTGAAGAAGTGAACACGCAAAATAATTATTACGCATGCCCAGCTTAAGTTCCTATTTGTGACTCAATTCTTCTAAAGTCACGTTTAAAAAATGGATTGCGCATGCGCAGACAAATGTCTTAGGTATTTGTGGACCACTTTTTTCTGAAATTTTAACTAAGGATGCTTCTTACAAAAGCGAATTGAAAACACCCAAATACCGGCATGTGACATCATTTTGGTTACATCGCTGTAAACGAATTTTACTGGAGTAACTAATTTTTTGAAGAAAAGACTATTTAGTGTTGTGGAAATGATGAAGATGCCCTACAGCTACAGTATACCCTGAGAAAATAAATGATAGAATCTGTTCATATCAGGCATTTATACCAACTTTGGTGTATTAATTCAAGCAATGATATTATACGATTTAATGTTCTATTCGTTATGGATGATTGTAACTAAAAATGTAATTGTTCTACGCGACCGTATTTAGTATGTTACGACATTGTAAAGCTTGGGGGCCGACAAAGAACACGTCTTAAAATAAAAGAAGATAACAAAAGTTTTTGAAGTTCTTTTTAAATTTCTTTTAACCTCAAGGTGAATTTTATTAATGGATTTTCTAAGTAAAAATAAGTGCTTAATATTTCACACGTTGGCTGCTTCGCTTGCTTGTCATGTTACTTCTTTCTCTTTTAATTCTTTTTTTTCGTTTTGTTCTTAAAATACATACACTTCAATCTTTTTTAATGCAGATATATTTTAATCTACCACCTTACAAATGGAAATTTTGATCTTATTTACATTTTTTATAAGAATGATGCAATTTGTGAGATGAAAAGCCGGTAGAGTCCCCGTATAGTTTCGTAAATCATTATTTTTGACGTCTTATTAAAAGTTACCTTTTAATTCATTATTCTTTGACATTGTAATCCTTTCCGTACAACCAACATAATCAAATTCTACCCGTTTCAAGTAATATGGGAGGAGAGCGATCTCATTAAAAAAGACACTTGGGTATCTTGCATTGGCTTTATATCGCTGGAATTGGAACACGCACGGGGCAATTTAAAAGTATCGAGATGAACCCCTTGTCTTGTTCCATTCATAGTACATTGTCATTATTAACCTGGAAAAAGCTGAATGCGCACATGCATGAGAAATTAAATACAGAATTTTCAGAAATATTGAAATGAATTGCGTGACTAGGTAAGAATTAAAAATTGTTGTCATTTTAATTGTACAATGCGATCAAATATGAGTTACTGTCTAGTCACCTTTGGAATTTTTGTTTACATGGGAATTCGTATTTAACTTGAACTTGCAAAGGCGACGCGACAGCAACTCATTTTTGATCGCCCGTTCCTTGAGAGCACTCCACATAATATTTTATTCATATACCTATGCAATAATTGTTCAAATAACGCATTCTTTTTTTTGATTAGGTGTCCTAAGCCTGCTCATTAAATTGAAGAATTGTGCCGAGCAGTATTGGAAAAAAAGAAGCATCCAATTTATTTTGTTAAGAAAATTCCTCTAAAAAAGAAGGTGCCGTTTCCAAAGAAAATTGGAGATGAATTTTAATATCGAGGGCGTCATGGGAGAAGGGCGTATCGACAAAAATGTAAGCTTTCAGGAAATGAAAAAAATGTTTCACAAATTTATTATTCTACTGAAATTTAATTTATGGTGGTTATTTCTCATTACTAGTGGATATGTTCTAGTTAGTCTGTGAATCTTTGAATAAAAAAAAATCAGAATATATTTTTGATCTTACGCCCTTTTTGGTATAAGAAAATTTTGGATTTTTTTCTAGAATGTAAGGCGAATATTTCGATGCGAATAAACAAAACAGAGTAAAGAACTGAAGACATTTTTGATAAAAAATGTTAATACGCCCTTCTCGCATGACGCCCTCGATATGAATTTTGAGGAATCTATCGAATGGGATAAAATGTGTAAAGTCAATTCAAATGGTTTTTGTTGTGGAACTATTTTAAAAAGCTTTCGAATGTCTTTTGTCAGTAGTTGCAAGCCAAAGCGAAAGCGTTGTCCTCGTTTTGTGCGCCACGAGTGCGCCATTATTAACGGATGTACAGAATCTTTTATCAATATTAAATGATATGGGGAATGTTGAATCTAAACCTAAATCGATGAAATCGCATTGTCCTTGTTTTATTTTTCCTCCATGACCATGACTCCCCCCCCCCCCCCGCTCCCTTTAATCCTTTAATTTGACAAATTGGAGTAAATAACGAATACGAGAATACGAAGAGAAAGACGAAGAAATGTAATAACATTCGTTTACAAATATACGACAGACATGAATGGTAGAACAAACGACAACAGGGGCACAAAATGTTTCGTTTTGGGAGCTACGACCGCAAAACTCTCAATATTTACGTTCCAAAATTCCTACCCGTGACACAAAGGCCTGAAAAAGTTCGATTTTAACATTATAACATTCGAAAAACGCTTCAGCTGCAGTTCTTTTTCCATATAACAAAACTATCACAATGTTGACACTGGAAGGTATAATCTTTGCATATTTAACAACACATTATTTCTTATGAACTGTGGTCTGTAATTTGACAGCGTTTGATTTGGAACTTCACGATTTTTCGTTGTCGGTCCACGATTTTCGGTTAAAAATCAGCCCAAAAGATTTTCAGATCTTCCTTTTAATTCAAAGAATATGTGTACCACATTTGGTTCCAATCGGTTCAGTCGTTTAGCCGGAAATGAGAGTACAGACGGACCGACAGGCCCACATCATCGAGATTTTGTTTGATTCGGATTCTTGGTTCTTCAAAACGTGTATTTCCGTCAAAAAAGTGGGGGGTTATTTTTTACCCCAATGCAATTCTGCTCTTACTAATGTGCGGGTGGTAAAAACAGTGCGAATGCTTGGTTTACTTTGAGGTCGTTTCGTATTCGGCGATTACTTAAGTAAGAATCGGGTGGGAAAGTGGCACTTAAACTTCGAAGAGAATCTATGCAGGTCGACTGCTACAATTGTTTGATCGCGTATTGAATTTTTAGCTTCGGGGAAAACGTGAACGCGGAAATTTGTAGAACGTGTAAAACGAAATTTTTCGATCAGCTTTCAAGGCAAATCTTGTGAGTGGTGTACGGCCTTTTTTGATTAAAAGTTTGAAACGAAAACCGTATAACCGCAGTAAACAGGTGGTATCACATTTCATGTTAAGTACAGAGATCTTGCTTATTAGCAGACATAGCGAGTTGGTAAAATGAACAAAAAGGATCCTCGAGTTACGCTTAAACAAAATAAAAAAAAACAAAATATACTCCCTTTCTAAAGCCATTTTAAAAATTTAGACCATCATAGAGAAAAAAATCTGATTTCAAAAATGCATAAGATGTTTATAAAAAAATACAAAAAAGTTTCAATCTAAAATTTCTCAAAAACTAAGAAATTGTAATGGATTTTTTGTAGAACCATATTAGCCAGTGCATGCGAAAAAATTTCATCAAAATCGGTCCAGGCGTTTTTGAATTATCGTGTTCACAAAAAACAAACCACACAGTTTAAAAAGGCCATAACGGCTTGAAAAAAATGTTTGTAATTTTTTTCGCATACACTGGCTAATGTGGCATAAAAAACTCTACAAAAAAAGTCCATTATAGTTTTTTTGTGAGTTTCTCAGTTATTGAGAAATTTTAAATTGAAAAGTTAAACTATTTCTTTTATAATTTTTTTAAATTTGCACTTTTCTCGAAAAGTAAGCACCATGGCAAAAATGTTAAATAAAAAAAAAAGATGTAGGAGATTGAGCTGTACAAAAAAGTCTCATGCACTTTTTTCGGCGGGTGCAAAATCAAGGCGCCAGAGTTAAATGTTTATTAAAATTTGACATATTTGACCGGCTTTCCCAGACTTAAGCTGCGGGATCTCACTGGCAGACATGACGATTTCTACTTGACTATAGGTACATATATCAGCTGATACTTTACCAAAAAAAATCAGCCGTGTAACGATAACTATCGTTTTCCTGTAGCCAGCTCTTAGACTATATCGAGGTCTCAAAACACTTTGTCACAACAAACATTTACAAAACTCAGATCTGCCTACTGCAAGCCAAAATATGTCGATTCCATGAACTAGACGCCGCAGCTGATACTAAAGGTATGTTCATACAACTCTTATTATTTTACACCGCTCAAGATCTAATTTGTTAATATTTATTTCAAAAATTTGTGTGATTTATGGTTTCATTTGATCGTAAAACGTTAGTTTTTTTAACCTTATTCGAATAATCTACGCATTATACGCCCTTCAAAAAATAACTACAAAGCTGCTTCCAACAAAATTCTAAAAAACTCTTAATTTCGCATCCCTATCAGTTAAAATAACATTTGCAAATAAAACTTCCATAGTGTAAGTTTAGAAGATCGCTCCATTCATCTAACAAAAACTCACTTTCAAATCCGCACAAAAAATTAAGGTTGTCCCAAAAAACTTGATGGTGACATCACGTGCCAGCAACGTGAAAGGTTAGAGTTCGTCAAAGCGACGTCGATCCAAGAGGAAACTGACTTCTAAAACTTAAAATTTATAATTGCACTGTGTAAATTCATGTATAATGAAAGGCGATTGCTACTTAAATATAATTATGATGATGATGGTACCTATCGATAATGTAAATTAAAATAATTACATCTAATTTCCAATTACAAGGTTATCATTAGCACGTGGCTACAAAAAGTTTAAATAAACATATAAACACATCAAAATTTATGATAAGGCTACCTCAGTGGAATTGTTATCGCTGGCAGCAAATCCGTGCGTAATGTGTTTATCTGCGATGGATGTTCCGTGTACGTAGCGGCCATGTTGTTGCAACACTTGACATGATTAATCGTTGTGTTCTACTGCCATTAGCAGCCCTCACCGTCGTCGTCGTTGCAGTTACCTTAACCGACGCCAGTAACCCCAGTTATAGTAAAACAGCAATTTATAAGTTTTGTCACCTCGCGTAAGCTTTGAAAAAAATTAACAAGCTTTAAAGGATTTTTCAAGTGGAAAGTGCTCTTCTGTATTGCTAATCGCACTAATAAATCATTTCAAAATGTGAGTTTTCGCGAGTATCTTATTTCTTATTTGTAGATATTTGACAAATATGTGAACCAATTATTCAAGCTGCAGTAAACAAACGTTTTCCACTGTCAAAAGTTCGATTCGATTTCATACTTGTTCGAATTAAGTGTTTACAAGCAAAGTAACAACATTTATTATAAAATTTCTCTTATTCTTGTGTTACATTTTAAAAGATGATAATATATAATAATAATAATAATAATAATAAAGCCAAAGCCAAAGAAACACTTACACAATAAACTCTATTTAATAAAAGTACAGGAATTATTATAATGATATTTTTGTTTTGTTTTCTTCTTTCCTGATAGCGTTGACTATTGTGGCCATTAATAGCTATGTTGGTAAGTATGAATTACATACTATCCCTAGATTTCCAATGTGAGTGTGTGAATATTTATTTTATTTTTTATTTTTCTTTAGAACCCTACATAACTTCACCAGACACAGACACTAATCGTTACTTGATTTTAATCCGTGCGATTAGTTAACCAGGCTAGACCTGAGTTCTCACAAGAAACACCGACCATAATAATAATAATAATGCCATTTATTAATCACGTACAGTTATTTTTACAATAAAACATTGTTTACTATACATATACTATGTACGCAACTAAAAGGGCGAAGTTCAGATGCTAGTGACGAAATTCGCCCACAAGCCCTGCTCTACCACTTAACCCTTACTATAATTTTACATCTTATAACTATAAATGAACGTGAAATGACTGAAAAATTATAATTAAAACCATTTATCTTGTACGAGTGCAAAAAAAAACAAAAAATAAACGTAATATCGTATTTGGATCGAATACATACATTAATCATTGTTGAAAGATAAAATCATAAAATGATAAAGTCATAAAATGATAAAGTCATAAAATGATAATATAGTGGGAGAGCTAGCGAACCATCCGACTAACCCGTTTCACACAATGCTAGAAATTTTTAAAAGATGCTTTTTATCAGTCATTTAAGAAAATAATCTCATTTAAAAATTTTCTAGCTTTGTGGACAATGGATTAGTCGGATGGTTCGCTAAATCTTTATAATACAGAGGCGCAATTATAGAATCTTATATTTGAGAGTCCTGTTTTCCAACGCGTCTCAAGACCGATTTTTAAATTTGAAATTCACGGGACCACTCATTTGAGCGATTATATTGCTGTTGCCAACACCATCATCACTGGGATGCATGATTGGAATTGCAGGTAACAAAGTTATATAAAGAATACTAAGAACCATGAGCAAAGGTGAAGGTATAGTTTGAATTGCAACTCTAAAGCTCAATTTACATTATACTTTTTTTGTCTAGAAACTTTGACTAGAACTTGTACTAGATGAACTTGTTAAAATTTTGACAATGTAAATCAGAAAATTCCGTCCAAGTTTCTAATCTAGAAACTAGATCTGAAACTAGGTCCAGACCCATTTTCCATCCAACTTTCATACTTGTGACTTGCGCACTAGCACCAAATTAGAACAAATTCCGTGCTACCAACAATTTTATTTTTATACTCTTGAACATAACCTCAAATATAAGTCTCTTGAATTAGGTACATGTACATAGCAAAAATGAGTTTCTTTTGCTTGTTATTCATGGTGGTTTCCTAGCAATTTAAATTAACCTCAAAATGTACAATATTGAGATTTGTTTTCCGAAATTGGCAGCACTGCCATTGAAACACAAAAAGTCAATGCATCAAAAAGCGGTAAATTTAAATTTCTAGTATAGTGTCGAATCTAGCACAAATTCTAGTCAAAGTTTCTAGACGAAAAAAGTATAATGTAAATTGAGCTTAAGAAGGCAAATTGGAGCATCAGATGTTATCTATCATACATAAAAAAGAATAGCCAAAGATACGAGATTGAAAATGATATGAAAAATACACAATACTATACAGCTGCATCAAGAGTGCGTCATCTTCTCTTTTGTAATTTCATTTATAACAAATTTCATCATTCTTGTCGCTCGAAAGTCATATATACCTATTTCTTTTAATTAAATACTCTCTTGGACGATGCGTATCGGGCTTCCGGTGTAACGTAACTACCCCGTGATCAAGTGTAGGTACTAATTTTCTTCCGCATCTTCTGAAATTAGAGACGGAAATAGTCTATCAAAGCAAGCTAGGAAATTCCAGTGGTGCGTACCATACTCCCCCAGACGAGCTACCGAGTTCTAGCTATTAAAATATTCTCTAATGCAACAAAAGTTTAGGTATAAATGAGATCGGCCCTATATGCAGCTCGAAGCCTAATTAGGTGGGATAAGATATGATATGGAAGATATTTAGTGCTTGAAACAAATCTGTGATGTATCTGAAAAAATCCAAATTTGAAAGTGTCGTATTTTTTTATTCCTATTCACTTACATCAACAACACACCTTTAAGAAATTTAAATTTGAAAGCACCGTTACTTTCGGTGTCGACAACTGTTTCTTGAACAGATTTTAATCAAACTAAAAGTGGACTGCCGATAAGTCTTTAGTATCGCACAGCTCATCAACTTCATAGAATTGACTATAGATACTGCGTGAAGATAAAAGTTTAACACTTGAGAATTTCGTATCCGTATTTACATTTCGTTAGCAATCCTCAGATCACTTTCCGAAGAGGTGTGAAATCTTCAGTACACGTCCACCTCCAGAAGTCATTTCCTGTGAACGAAAAGTTTATACATTATTGCTTGGTCATCACGCTTTGCTCGTCGCCTTCGCGTCGGGTAGCATCAGGAGCGAAAAACTCGAAAATTGCCACTTACGCAAACCGACTCTGCAAAAAGGTGTATTTTACATTATTTCGTGTGGCTTGAAATCAAAAAATTCCTATTCCAGAATTTAGAAATCAGTTATCGTTGTAGTAGTTGTAGTATTTCGATATCTTGACAGGAAAAACTTTAGGTATACGTCTTGCTCTTGGAAAGCGGTTTTAGCATTCTCGGTCTACTATAAAAAAATTCGATTGTGCTTGGCCTTTTTGAACTATTGCACGGTTGCTACGATACGAACGACAATACAAGCCTTCAACGAATAAGTCTTGCTATCCGGCGAGAAAATTCCGAAAGTGTTATGTGCGCCTTTAATTTGGAAACATTCGATAATTATTATCTATTTTTTTTTTGCTCCTTATACACACTATAGAAGGAAGTTCCAGAGTAGTGTGGGGCTCTCCCATTTGCGGGGAATACCCACTAAAACCCCACCTAAGGCTTCGGCTGCTGAATTATCTATTGTAAGTAATGTTGTTTAATAAAGATGTTATTAATTAATCTACTACCATCTGGGTAATATTTTATTTTTTATATCTGTTCAAATAACATCAGAATAAAATTAAAACAAAATCGGAACATTTTGGTTCTCCTGCCATATCTTCGAAACTAATCGGAATTTTCTGGTTTTCTTTATAGCATAATAAGAGAATTATACAACATTTTTTGTGCTACCTTTATGATTTATTATTTATTTATGTTGAGAAATGACACATCTTTCTTTTGTACCTACAGTAGTTTTACTTTCTGTATTTGTTAGCGGTCGTTTATCGAAGAGCCAGTTTGTTATCATATTCGTAAAAGTTCAAGTTGTACACAGATTGAGAATTGGTATTACCAAATCTTTAAAAAATATCTCTGAAAAAACAAATAAATAAACAATAGTATACCTACAAAAAACAATCTTTCATTCGGTGCAAAATTGCGATTCACTTCCCCTATTTCATCACATCTACGGTTATTGATTGGTAATCAAAATAGTCAACATTCCTATATTTCTACGTGTGATACTCTTAAATTGGACCGATTTATCAGAGTTATTCGAAATATCAACTTTAGTAATCCCATAATGGGAAGGAAAATATAGAACATTTATATCACTAGCTCTTAAACGCGCATCAATATATAACATTCACATTATGATCGCGTTAGGTATATGAATCATTTCCTTACATTAGTTTATATTTTTATTTGAGAAGTTTAACGCTGCCTCGGAGACAGAGAATTACAATTGAAACTTTCAAGTAGGTAAATAAGTACTAATATCACATCAACTGCAGAAACATAGCGTTATTTATTTTTCCAGAAACTATTAATTTTCGTTTGCTTTGCTATACATCTTAGATTCTAGAATGTGATTTACAGCGACTTCGGATGACATTAGTTAGTAAACTTAGCCATAAAACTTTCTCAGTACCTAATATATTTAAATCTGCTGCTTATTTGAAATAACATCTACAGGCAACTGCATTCAGACAGACCTCAACACAGAGCACTAAATTATGCAATGATTATGTTATTATTTTAGCTATTAATGATCTTTCTTAACTAAAAGTGAACTGGCAAGGACCTTTTATAACACAATTACTGGGAAACGAGCTATTAAATAGAGTATAGATAGATCAATTATTATCAAACATATGCAAAATTAATGAGTTCCAAAAAGTCATATGTAGTAAGTTAATTTTCCACTGGCAGGAGAATTTAGAATTAAGCGGAAACCACAACATTTTCGTCTCATTATCGTGTAACTCATGATAACTAATATTTTATGCAATGGATTATACTCAACTTAGTTTAAATTAAAAAAGAAAACTATGAAAACGGCCCAAAATACCTAGAAGAAGTCTAGGTGAAATCATTTATAGAAGTTCACATTGAAGAAATGGTGAAGAAGAAGAAAGATGTGAGAAAAATAGTCAAACAAAAAAGAGTACAGAAATTACATTAATACATCACAGTAAGACTTAATAGCAAACACAACTGGATCGACCATGTAATTCAGTAAAATAAAAATAGCTAATTTTTTACAAGAATAGAGGCACAAAACAATTATGCGCAAAAAACAGCAGCAATAACAACGTAAGAATAAATCATACAGTGGAAGTTATTATTGAAGAAGATGGGGAAAAATGTGGATAGACCATTTCAACGATATCGAATGAATCTAGCTAACGAGTTAGATGAAGAGATCGCAGAAGAAAATGAAGGTGACTTTTTAGCCACCGATTATTCGGGTTCTGAAACCGCACCAAATTTACTTGTTGCTAAAGCCGAACATCGGTACGTACATTTTTTTCCCATGCAGCAAATTCCTGATTTCACACAATTGTAGCTTAGAATTGAGGAGTGTAATAACCTGGAGACTACTGGAGATTTGGCATCTCCATATAAATGTTACAATTTCCTTTGGCTTAGTTAATGTTAGCATATATCTTGACTACATGGTGGACTTATTATTTGTTAGTTGGAGGTTGAAGATTAATAAACAGGGTATTTATACAATTGTTGTGTAACTTTCCACGTGTATTTTATATTTTAGTCATTCGCAAGAAGGTAACTTCAAAATTCAAGTGCGATTATTGTTATGGGCATGTGCGATGGGTCGGGCTTTATGTTGGTGTTGTGTTGGGGCGTAATATATTTGTTGAATATTTTACTACTATCATATTTTGCATAAATGCCAAATATGATAATTATTCATGACTTCTGAATATTTGTTATTTGAATACTGATATGTGATGAATCTTGAAACTCTATTTTATAATGCGGCAGGCGGGCGGGCGGGCGCCTGAGACGAACTCTAACCCTGTATTATCACAATGGACAGGTCATGCTCTGGCCAAAAAGGCAAGTAGGTACCTGAGGTCTAACCAAACACAAATGATATATAATATGTACATTCTTCGCTTGTGCAACCCTGGCGCGAATGTGGGGATCCGTTACATAATAGCCTTAGGAACTACAGTCATTCTCGTAAAAGATGGTGGGAGGATAATTTAAATATCGATAATCACGATTATGAGGAATTACCCGATGTTGTACAGGTTGAAAACAAGTAAGAAAGTAAGTGAAGTCACATATGACCTTAAGTATGAGGCTCAGACAGATAGATAAGCTCGTTCTAACCTACTACAAATCCCCTTGTAAGTACCGTCTTCTGACACCCGGAACCGTTCCTGCATACCGCGCTTTATCGCACGTTTTCTACTTGCTTGTAGGCCTACTATCAAAAGTGTATGACCTTAACTCCCCAAATAAGAAAGTCTCAGATAGACACGAGACGGAACAAAAGTATCTTACTTGTGACACCCTGTACTAAAAATCAAAGAAATAAATTAACTAGTACCTACCTGCATTCCTCATTATTTTTTTGTTCCGTCACAATAACAAAAGATCCTATAACTTACTCAAATTAATCGTCTTCCACTTGACTTATCATCATCCATTAGAACGAAACATTACTTAAAAGAGGTGATATTTAAGAATTTCTGTCTACAACCAAAATTCCATTAGCCTGAAGTATTTTAATTACATTCATTAATCTTAAACATTTTAATGAATTACGATCTCCGTCGACAAATTTGAGTTTTGAGTTGAAGTTGTTTCCATATATGAAATGGATATTACATACGTAAAACCTCTTACCGGTTCGCTTGCGTTAGTACTGCGTCTTGCAGAGGTGAACGTTGCCAACAGTTGATAATTCACGACTCTCGCCAGAGAAATGAATTATAATTTGCTCTATAATAACTCTATCAACAAACTAACAATAAGAGAATGATTAAATAACATCAGGATAGAAATTTTAGTTAAAATTTCCATCTACAAAGGGGTATATTAAAACCACATTTCCTGCATCCTAAGTCTGCCAGCGTATCATTCATCAGAATGGGAAAGTTTTAACTGGCTTTATGTACTTACTTTGCGGGTTGTTAACGGGAAAAGGTAAGGTAGAGAGTGGTTCACATAATTTTATTTGTTCTCCTTTCCGATGAAATATGCTGAAGTACCAAAATATATCAATTCAATGTTAAACTTGAAATATCCGCACATTAGAGCAGCAGACGATCAATTTATGAAAACATTTTATTTATCTTACACTTACCCCGCTTTCAACAAAAAGCATTCTACTTCGAAAATCTACAGTTCATGGTAAGTAATCGCTTATTTCACTCGTCTGTCTTGACTGCCAACGACTTGTTATTACGAGAAGAGAAAGAATTTCGTGAAAAATGTTCTTAGTTGCACCTTCCCGTTTCTGACGCACCCTTTAGTCGTCCCGAGGGCGCCACATGCACTGGAATCCAAAGGGATGGAGTAGGAGATAATGAAAAGTGGGCTTGAGCTTTTTAGACTTTGATGTATTCACAAATTCATACTGACTTCCCGTCGATGAACTCGAAAAACTCATCTTTTCAAAACGTAATTTATCTTCGTTTTACGGTTGTTTTGAATGTTTACTACTCAACGACTGTAACAATTATAAACTAACTAAAGCGTAAGAGTGCTTTTAGAAGTAATTACACTTCACGTTATGAGAATATTCATAACATATACACATCTTGTTACTTTTTAGTGTCTTTATTTCTTATTTATTACACTCGAACAAAAGACAGCTACATAATTTAATATGGATGCAACAGAGCACCTACTCGATTACGTGGTACTGAGCGACCAAACGATAATAGCAAGCGACAGCCGCGGTGTTGCGCAAAGAGAGCTTTTTTTTGTAAATTCTTTTTATAAAAAAATCCCTGTTAGCATTCACCCTAGTCCAAAATTTACAGTACCATCTCATTCAAAATATACAATCAATTTAAAAAATGTTCATATTCAATTAGGTATACAAGGTGTTACATACAAGCGTGTTGGTTGAGGGGATCAAAACAAACACTTTTTCCAAATCAATCGAGGGTCCAAAGTGTTTCGTTTGGCAACCACCCCCACAAAAAGTGGTAACATTTTCATTTCTTCTTTTTTCTCAGCAACCCATAAGAGTTAGAAAGACTGGTAGCACGTCTTTGAATAGGTTTTCGGGTGTGCCCTTTCTGATCTTGCAAACATTTTTTCAAAATTCTAACTACGAAAAAGCGCACCCCTAAATGGCAGTTTGGCATCTGGGCGTTTTTGAACATGAAAATCAAAAATCGCGTAGGCGGGGGACACTTTGTGACCCGAAGGCTCAATCTTCAAATGAGTATAACTTTTGTTTGAAAAGTGATTTAAAAAACTATTCGACAATTTTGTTCCTTAACTCATCAAGTCTGTACACAACAAATTTCGTGGAATTCTCTCCATTTTGGTTGTCCGACCAACAATTGTAGTGAAATTTATTTTTCAAATTTTCAAAAACTAATCTCATATTCGTGATTTTCATGTTCAAAAACCCCCAGATACCAAATTTCGTCGAAACGCCCATTTAGGGGTGCGGCGTTTCGTGGTAGGAATTTTGAAATCAAATTCGGAAAGGGCATACTCGTAAACCTATTCAAAAACGTGCCACCTATCTGTCTCATATGGTTGCTGAGAAAAAAATTAAAAAAGAAATGCAAATTTCACCACTTTTGTGGGGGTGGCTGTCAAACGAAACACATTGGACTCTCGGTTTATTTGGAAAAAGTGCTTGTTTTGATCCCCTCTGCCATCAAATTTATTTCAATTTGGGGATTCCGCAATATTGTTTTTCCCGATTAACTCGGATATTTAAAGAGGTATGTACATTTTAAGGAAAGTATAATTCCGGATACGTTTTATATACGCATGCGGGTAACCTTGGAGTAAATTCACCACCGGGGCGCGCGCGCCAACACCTTTTGACAGAATTCCATCTGCTAAGGAACCGCTATTTGCTGAAATTGGGTCACGGGGTCATGTACCAGATTTGATAACAAGATTCGATCCACAACCAAGAAACAACTTCCGTAACCTTTTAGCGTATTAATCAATAACTATTTTTGCCCCTTCCGGATTACATGCGATCACCTTTATGGATCGGAGAACTGAGCTCACTTCTCTGGATGACATCTAAGTTACATTAAGGTAAGCGTTGCCTTTTTATGTTTTGCTTGCATTTGGCCTATACGTGCGTATTTGTGTTCGGAACATCAATTTCTTTGTATAAGCTTGTTTTAAGATCAAGTAATCAATTTAATCGATCATTCTTGATTGGAGTTTTGTTAAGTTGATTTGTACTCTTTTTAATCCCCCGTATCTTCTCAGTTTCATACACGGAGAGTTGAGTTAGAAATTGAGTACCCTTGATAAGTGTGCACCGAAGTAAAGAATATCATTTTACCCAGAACGAACTACCACTGTGGAGGATTTTCAAACTCTTATTTTGTTATTTTACCCTGAACCCTGACGGCTTATGCGGTGGGTTTGAGGAAAGCAACGCCAACTCTACCTACCCGTTATACGATTATCTATACCCTATAAAATAATGTACTCGTATATTTCGTGCTTCGTAAAATAAAAGAATGCTTGCACTAGCAGAATAATTCAATTAATAAAATTAACTAAATCTAGTTATTAGTTTCTATATAGGGTGTTTCTAAATATGACGTACACATTTACGGAAGCTAATTCTAGCGCTTATTTTATGACTAAAAGTTCATATAAACATAGGTTCACGCTTCATTATAAGGTGTTATAACTTCACGATTTCTTAGGTGTTTAGCGCGTTTTTGAAAAAAAGTATTCACTTTGGCTGTTTGGCTGTGTTTGGCATGAAGTCACATTAATTTATTGTGGTGGAAATTATATTAGTATTTTTATGGTTAATGTGTTTGTCTCTTTCCTCGGCATCTTCTCAGCTTTATGCGCTAACCGGCTAACCTATCCCTCTGACCAATCAGAAGTAGCCGCGGTGTAAGATAGTAAGAGGTGTATGAACTGCATATCTTTAGTATAAGCACATATAAGGAATGTGGTGTACAGTCGATGCAATGCAAGAGAAACTGAAAATATACGCTCAGTCTATCCCTCTAGTCCCTCGCGCATTTATTTTTGCTCGCAGGGAGCAATTGCAAATATTTTATAGTGGAATTCACATTCAATGGCATTACCCTAGTATACAGCGTTGCCAATCCTACTGTAATTGTAAGTTTTACTAATTATAGTTACTAGTGGACAAATAGTTAAAAACATGTAACACTGCTTGCATTTGCAATTTAACACTTCACCGTTTTTGAATTTTACTATACCTGCTGACATCGATATAACACGATCGTCTAACTTTGACAACATTGTCGCATGAAAAAACATTACAAAATCTCTATCACGCTGCCATTTGAATGTGAATTCCAATATAGTAGATACTGCAAGCTATTCCTATCCGTGGCATGTAAATCTTAAATATTATTTATGCCAGTGTACAAGGTGTTTCAATTTGGATGTTTGAATCGTTAATTTATCTATACGAATATTCGGAAAAGACGTTCACCTTCTTTGCCTACTTTTGCAAGGAAATTCAATATGCGCTTGACCGTTTTGGCCTAACCCAAATAGTAACCTGGCAACGTCGCAATTAGAAAGACGGCGCGATTCGTTGTTTCAAGGTATCTAAAAAACACGAGAAATTGAAGTTATTTATACTCGTATGTTGTGTTACAGTGTTTTAGCTTTTTTTCTGTGTGGCACGCTTTTCGATCGGCATATAAACTTTTGGCGATGCCCACTGAAGTCAAATACAAATAAAAATTGTATCGTCTTTTAACGATTGGATTGGTTAATTTTATGAAGAAAGAACATATTGCACACAATTAGAGCCGAAACCAATGAACTACTAATTTCCAACTATACGAAGCCAAATGGGTTTGAAATTTGTTCGATACAATCCGGTTATATCGGACGATGGCCACCCAGGATCGATAGAAAAGTATTTGCGCATATATCAATCAACAAAATAGTATCACAACAAATATTTCATTGTGATCGTTTCTTGCTCGCGAGGCTTTTTGAAAACGCCGCCGCTAATGAGAGTGATTTATAACACATGTAAATATTCAGTATACATACCTACCTAACTACCAACCCAAAATATTATTTGACATAATATTAAAAAATGGACCATAAAATTAGATGTTTCGTTTCATAAATTCGTCCACTCTTTCAAAACTTCATATTTTCAAGTCGTCTGTATACGTCAAGTTTCCTCTATTATCGCACCTGTTTCTGATCGCCGCCGCAATAATAATGAGGACAATGTATAGGCACTTCCGTGCTAAAAACTATACAAATTAGAATAAATTCAACGATAAGGTAAAACATAACAATCATTGCTAACAACAAGGTAATTTTTAATCAACAAGTGAATCACCTTAATGAGGAAATACTACCGGAAAGTCGGTAACACACATCCACCTTTTAATACAAAAACACCGGTAATAAATTCGATATTAAAGAAAACGTGCAATACCGATGACGAGAGATCGGAATAATAGCCTTCCACATTACGTCACCTCGAGAGCGGTTATTTACACTACCTTTAACAAGCTTAATTAAGGAATGCGTAAGGCGGTCCCAGAGATAAATGCAGGTCTTGAAAGGATGCAATAAATTGATTTATTCCATTCAAAACATATTTAAACCGCGTTCTTTGACTTACCACACCGTGTCAGCGAAAGGAGAGTTGATTTACCTGCAAACAAAAAGTTGAGTTATTAAAGAGAAATTAGAAGTAGAGAATAGAGGTTAGTATATGAAACATCCCAATACGTTAATAATGATGCACGAAACTGGGTTTTTCTTAAAAATGATAAAGCAACTGGTAGGTACTAGGAGACTAGGAGTGTGAGTGTGAACTCAGGCGCAAAAAAGTAGGTTCGAAAATGAACCACTGCACCTGATTCTGAAATAAATCTTTCAATGTATGGATACACCAAAATCAATTTCCATTGCACCCTTTCGTTTTCCCGTTTTTATTTCGGAAAATCCGATCTGCCTCTAGCGGCGGATATAGATTTCAAAATCTATCGATCTGCACAATGTACCTAATAAATGCACTCTATAAAATACTACTCATCGTCGTCACGTTTCGCCTTGTGTTTTGCGAATGCAAATTCTGTCTCGTATGGCCTACTTCAACGCAAGGTTTATTGCAGCTCTGTTGCATCACTCCCAGAAGTTAATTATTTTAGAATTCACTCAATTCAACATGTTGACTGCGCTTTTTTGGTTTCACAGTAATACTGTGTAGGTAATTGGGTACCGTGAAAAGTTGGAGGATGGGAGAGAGTTACAATTTTTAAGGGATGCGCTGAGGGTGAAAGTACTGAAAATTGTTCAGGCGATATTTTTTCCTCCGCCCACCTCTTTTTCTTGATATTATTTTTTGTTTGTTTTCTACATTTCCGACATATAGGTACCCATTGGCCGAATAAACTGACACATTTGACAGGTATTAAGTAAAACAAGTTGTAAATCAGCATATGCATGATGAAAGCGCATTTTTGGTAATACCGATCAGTATTTTATTAGCGAAGTTTAAAATTATCTATCTGATGAGTAATCTAACTCAAAATAGACTAGAGCCTGCACATCTACACTACATCAGAAAGCTTTTAGTGAAAATGTGAAGTCACTAGCTATTATAATTGCTGAGATCTCAGCCGGACAGCCAGCCAGCCAGCCATAACGAATATAATAGCGTATATTTTTCAAAAATTTGTGAAATCGCCACGGTTTTTGTGCTTATCTACAATACATCTTGAATGATAAGGTACAAACCGCTAAAACAGGTCGGAATGGCACCTGATGCGACATTTTTCCGACATTCCGTTTTCGAGATATTCACATTTAAAGTTCCAACTTCACCAAGTGATGCGTGTGGTCCATATAAACCATTTTTCCTTTGTAAGTACCCTAGTTCGACGCTTTATTCCCTACAGGCTACATAATGTACAGGGTGTTACATATAAGTATGTAAAAAAAAAATTGAGTGATAGAGGAGATCAAAACAGGCATTTTTTTCAAATAAACCGAGGATATAACGTGTTTCATTTTGGAGCCATACAGACACCCTCAAAATAGTGACGAAATTTGCACTTAAATTGCTTAAATTGTTTTCTCAGCAACCGTGAGAGATACAAAGACTGGTGGCAGGTCTTTTAACAAGTTTTGAGAACTGCCCGTTCCGATTTTGCATAATTTTCTTCAAAATTCCTAGTACGAAAGGGCGCACACCTGAATCTGAAGGGTTCCTGGTTCGAATCCGGGTTCGGGCATGGATATTTGTAAATGTATAGTGGGTTGGGTTGGTAGAGCAGCCTTGGCTGAAACCCCGCCCACTCAAAAATAAAGGCAGATAAAAATAAATAAATAAAGGGGGTACGGATTTCGACAAAATTTGGTATCTGGGAGTTTTTTAACATGAAAATCACAAATCTGGAATTAGTTTTTAAAAATCCGAGATAATATGTAAATTAACCAATACTCTTTGATTAATTTAGCTCATCGTAGTACCTAATTCTTGATTCAAAATAGATTTTACTATTTCTGTCACTTACTTTACTTATTTTTAAGTAGGTAGTAAGAAATGTTATTTTGTACCATAAATAAAATCAAATTTTAATCAAGAATTATGTTACTATGTCAAACTAAATTCACCAAAGAGGATTGGTTAAGTTTACAGAATAACCAATGAATTGTTTAATTATGTATTACTCGGAATATTGAGTTCACACTTTATCCAACTTCAACTACTGTGGATAGTTGTAAACTAGCAAAAAATTCTGATTAATTTATATAACTTTCTTGCGGTTTGTACTTTTGTGATAAAGCTTGTACACTTTATAGGCTAACTGGATAGTATACAAACTAACCAATATTCGTACCTTTTAGTGAACGATGATTTTCTCCCCAAATAACCATACATTTGGATAGTTTATCAATTGTGCGTATGCGCAGAAATGGCAAGTTTCTTATTTATGGAGGTATTTCTTTGAAATTTTACCCAAAGATGCTTTTAGTGTAACCAACGTCTCGCATATCATATTGTAAACATCATATTAATGCGCGGATGCGCAATATCAACTGTTATTTATCGAGATATCTTTTTGAAAATTTAATCACAGATGCTTCTGTTAAAGACAAACATAACTGATATTTCAAAAATTAGATGTGCGCATGCGCAGTCAGTGCCAACTTCTTTATTTATCAAGATAGTTCTTTGACATTTTAACCATATCTGCCTCTAGTAAAGAAAATCACAGCGCATATAGCTATGGCCTTTTGGGAAGTACTGATCATTCATGAAAAAGGCGGCGAAGTTACTCACCTTCTTACTTGTTTATTATTTCCGACATTTTCAATTAACTACTTGCGAAATTAGATGACTCACTAGTCACTAGTAGGCGGAGGATACTTTTTAACTCGAGGTACATTTGACCATATTAGCATAGTGTAATTCTTTACACTAGGATATAGTCATTCCCATAGTATGATATGCAACACATAATAAAGTGAAATGGTACAGAAATACCTAAGCTTAAAAAATAGAGCAATAAACACGTCCAGAAGTTAGTATTAATTGGATAAAATAAAATTGTATATATTTAAACTTGTTAATGTTCGAATCGGCGATTACGCTGATGTGCTAAGCTTACGGCGATCACTTATGTCGCCTTAGATGATAACGATACATTACCTTCTAGTATACTTATCAATTACCACTACTGTCGTGTATTCCTATCCGCACATGAACAGAGTTGGACCCTGTGTGGCACAACTTGACCCGGCGACCCAGTGACCCAGCTTTACCCGGTGACCCAACTTGACCCGGTGGCCCAGTTTAAACCGTTGACCCCTAGGTCTTAAGGTTAATTTTTATTCAAATTTTTAGCATTAGGTTTGTATTGGTATTTACATTTTGGCATCCAAAACAATTTCAAGTAACTTTTAATTTAAAAAAAAACTTAATAATATTCGCCAACAAGCACGTAGCCCAATTTCATTCAAGAGAACTAATACCTAAAAAATCAAATGCATTTGTTTATACTTTGTAGTCCAGTAGTCAATGAAAGTATTTAGAGAAAAGATTTATTTGGTAGAAGAAAATTAAATGTGAATGAACACCAGTAAGCAACTGGTAAGCCCTGAAGCAAAGAAATGAAGGAGGGAACTGTTCAGAAATAACATTACTATAATACAATTCGGGACATGGAATGTTTTTTACGACAGTATTAAAGCAAACATCACAGAAATGGCAGTTGTCAAGCAATCCAGTATTATTTTCAACAAAGCAGCATTAAGTTTCATTTATTTCATAATCTGTACACTTGAACCGAGGTCTGACTTAACTGCGTTATTCGCTCAAACTAGGTTACTGGGTCACTGGGTCAAACCGGGTCACTGGGTCAAACTGGGTCTCTAACTGAAGAGAGTATGACGTGACCCAGCGACCCAGTTTAATTCAGTGGCCCAGGTGACTCAGTTGACCCAGTCCAACTCTGCACATGAAATGAAGCGTTTCTCTTATAAAAACAGAGGACACCTTGCAAATAGATGTAGTTGGACATTCACTACCCACCAACTCCACAGAAATTACGACAAGTAGAAAAATAATCTCCTAAGTAATTAACCCGTCGCAAGAAGACAATATCCAGGATAAAAGTGTCCGTATTAGCACCAACCCTTAGTATAGGCATTTAGTGAGCCAATCGCTCCCACGCCTCCAATGAATCATCCATCAAGAGACACAGTCGTCTTAGAGCAGCTCAGGTCTCCTCCTAAAAAGAAGGGCGCACAATCATCAACGGGATCAGAAGAGATCAAAAATGTAACCGGCTACTCGTATGTACTAACAAAACTAAGAGCAAAAGAAAAGTGTGACTATTCCATTTTTCTTCCTGAATTTAAAAATATTTTCGTCAAATTTCCAGAAGTGATAAGCTACGAGATAGATTTTGTGACTTGTGAGTGGATAGTAGAAGTAAAAGGACAAGAAAGCATAGCTGATATTACCATCAAATATACAAACAACTTATCGGTACTTTTCGATATAGATACTAATCAGAACCATCCAACAAGTTAAAATATCTAATTTTAACGTGGATAGTAGGCTACCCACATAGAACTCATAGAAGAAACAGAGGTGAGTAGATATACAATAAGCACTATTTGGCTTCTCCACGATAGTGTTGCTAAAATGCGAAATTAATCTCGACTCCATCCGTCCCTGCTTAATTTTAATTTGAAAGGAATAAAGTGCGTTATTTGATTTTTAATATTGCACTTTATTAACCAAATTTAGGAGTTTTTATAACGTAAAACCTTTATTATTTAAAGAATTTCCAAAACTCTATTTTAGGTTGTTCGGAAACCTGACTCCTACAAATTCGCCATAGGTATGTCATATGTTGCAAGCATATTAGAATTTTGGCTTTATTGTGTTGTCAGAAATTAATCAAGTAGCATTAGGACACGTAACGTCTTAATTTAAATAAAGCAAGGGAACATGTTTGCAATAAATTAGTTAAATTTATACGTTAGGAAAACTAGTATTATTAATGATATCCTCATTAGAAATACTGACTTCAATTTTTCTTATAGACAATTTATCAACTACTCTCCCAAGTGTGAATTTATTATGTTGTTACGCACGAAGAATTTCATCAGTTTTCCATGAAAATGGTTTCACTGGACCTCCATGGTCTCCCAATTCCAAGACTACTTGGCCATTCCAACTTTAACGTGAAAAAGTTATTTTATCTTAAAATCCAATCGACACATTCTGAAACTATAAACAGTCTGGGAGACATTTTCTTATCCAGAAACTTGCAATCAAATCATATGCGGAACATTGGGAATAGAGGTCAGTAAGTTAATGGCAGCATTGGCATACCTACATTCTTCTCCAAATAAATACTACTCTAACATTAAGTATTTGGTAATAAAATCTCTCACGGCCATTAAATTTTTTTACTAAAAACTTTACAAATAAACTAAATCATTTTGTGTGTCAGTAAAATCGTTTATAAATACATTTACAAGTTCTTATATAAAATTTAAGCTTCAGTATACTTGCTTATAAATACCGCAACACTGTCAGCAGGTACACCTGTTTTCAACAATTTCCTCAATTTTATTAAAATTTAACACCTATGTAAAGGTAGCCAACGACGATTTGCTAAGTTTCGATTTCTGGCTGCCAAGTTTTAGGTAAAAAAATAGTGGGCGCGTTATATACGTAGGCGAATAACTCAGACGCCGCCGGACGTTGATATCCGGAGTATGCACGTCCACCTATTAATATTTATGATTATTAAACTGCGATGTAAGCGTAGATTACTCAAAAAATAGGAAAATTCCGAAAATACGTATAATCTAGAACGTGACGTCTCAACTGGCAGTTTTTAAACAAATATATAATAAAATCGTCATTAGTTGGATAAATTCCAAAACAGTATTTTGACAAATCGTCATTCCCATTCATTACACGTCCAGGGAAGGGATAATGAACAATAAGGTTACGTTTATTTTGAAAGAATGAATTTCTTTACAAAAATAGGTTGCAGATTTTTTTTCCTTTTTGGCAGCCAATAAAACAGCCGCTGCAGGTTTGAAGGTTTTTAAGTAATGGACTTTGTTTATTTCATAACATGTGGCGATATAAGCAACCAGATGCAATGATCCCAGTGCGCAAGAACCTCAAACATATTTTGACCAGGTGATAAAAATATGCATATGTTTGTTGTTCTATAATTTCATTAGGATTTCGTGTGGGGTACTTTCAAACATAGAGATTTGTTGAATTAACACCACTTTCCAAGAACGACGAGCTAAGCCATATGAATAGGTGACATTTAAAACAAATTGAAAAATAGGTTTCTTTCACAGTGTTGCGTGATGCGGGTGTCGCCAAAACAAACAATCTCAGAGCCCATCGACCACGATACCGATATCAATAATTCCATATCTGAACGGCAGGAAAGGTGTCAACACACCACATGATGGGTAATAATCGAGGTAATAATGGTGTGACGGTAAATTATTACTGGCAATCAATTCAGCCATCAATGGAGAGAAAGAGAAGCGAGATGTAATGTACAAAAGCCAACTACTAGTAAGGTTGCTTAGCGAAAAAATATTTACCTGCCGGATACAAGCACCAAATTTTGCATGAAGCTTCTCGAGATCCCAACAAACAATTTTTCAAAGAGTTTCCACTTTAAGGAGTTGGTTGGAACCCTTTTTACCCTTAATGAAGCCTGGATAAAAATATTCTGTAGCAAGATACCGCCTCTGCCTCCCACACATGAAATAAAAAATAAATATGCATAAAGTTGAAAATTACCACTTCTTAACCTCATACTCCAAGTTAATTACTATGATCATATACAGAAGTTCAGTAAGTTTGTTAATGTAGTTGCTTGTATTATTATTAAATATTGTTCACCATCTTTAGTTTTGTAGGACGCCCGATCCAGCATATAAAGCGCGCCATTTTCCAAGCAAGTATTTGGATTACAATCGATCAGACGCAGCCTGTGATTCCGAGACCAAGTGAATTTGGTTGGAAATGGGAAACAAGAAGTGGGCACTCAGTCTGGATAACAGTTCCGAAGGTGTGAAAGGCCTGCATGGAGTAGTTATGCCGCACTGGACCCTACAATACATGCAAGTGCGGAAAGGCTAACATTGCGTGTACAGTATTTTGCAAATGCAATTGTACTAAAACTAAGCCAATTAAATATACCAATTTTGCGGATACCGGGTCTTAAGTGCACACAGTTGCAGTTAGTATGCCGCGTGAAAACGCTACATGTTATTTTTACCCTTGTATAATTTTACATCAGCAACCGGAAGTGGAAGATATACATGTTTGGTACCATTTTAAAGGTCTTCATGACCCACAAAAATTTAAATCTGAATAAAAAATATTTCAAAACCCACTCGTGGGTGTTGTGGCGTATGTGTAAATTGAATTTGGTTTTCGTTTATGAATTTACATTTTTATTTCGTAATTTCAATTTCAATCAGCCAAACCCAAGGGTTCATTTAGTACCGAATTTGTCTTCTAAAAATGAGAATAAAAAATTGGTTTAGGGTTTATTATTTTATTAGTTATTTATTATTAAATAGTGAAGTGGCCATTTCAATTGAGGTTAGGTTCAAAGGTTCTGAAAAGTGTACCTACGTATTGTAAAAATTCAAGGAAGGTGCATTTGGAAATTAAATTACCTACTTTCAATATACAACCTATACGACCATTTAGTGTGGTTCTTTTTATTGGCGAGGTGGAAAAGAGCTGGAAAATTTTGTAATAAGTTTCAGAGAAGTAAAGGGAAAACTCGACCGTAACCAAAACCACAAAAAAAAAGGAAAAATGTAGTAAAGAACAAGCTAGCGGACGGAAAACAATGATTCATTTTATGTTGGTACAGTTTTAGTTCAGAATTTCAAAATTGTTATTATTATTGCAACAAAGACCGTTGCACTGTGTGACTAAACTTGAAGAGTTATGCTTTGTTTGCACCTATCCAATGATTATTGTATGTACAATATAACATTGAAACCCTATGAATCATTTATAGTAAGAATATCCCTGATGTATTTTGTTGCGTCAGTACTCACTACTCAGTGGGGTAACATAAAAGTTAGAGCGAGTTAATTTTTTTGTATGTCGAAGCCATTATTTGGTTCTTTCCCCTGGAGGTAGTTTTATCGTGATTGACGAAATTGAGAATAAATGAAAATTTTCCCCAAAATTGATAAGCGAAGTCTATCTTACTGTATTATTGCAGGAGAGAGATCTAATCAACTTATACCTTTTATTCTTATCTTATACTTTTCATAAGTACATATAGCCTAAATTATGTACAAGTAAATAACATATATAAATTATGATTGGTCGCCTTAGGCTTTAATCATTTGAAAATATCTGTGTGTATGTATTTTCGTAATAAGAGCAGTGTACCATTACATTAATATTGGGTTCAATTAGTCACCAAAGTGGTTGCTTTTATGTGACGATACCATTTCTTAATAATTCAAACAGTTTACAGACGATACCTCAGGCGTGACTAGAACTGACCGTTTGTAACTTCGTCGGAGAGCTTAACAGAGGAAGGTTGCCGGACAGACGTCGACCACTTACCAAAGTAATTTTCGTAATTAGAAACAACAAAGACACGTTTGTGCATTCTGATCAAATGATAAAAGCTTTCAGTTTTGTTCTTTGTGTTTTACCACAGCACTTGGTTTAATATATGCAAATGTCTTTATATATAGGCGCTTAATTTAAACTAAAATCGGTATCGTTTATCAGAGAGTAAAACTTTTGCGGCGAGCGTAATTCAAACTCGGAAAACTGGCCGAGAGAATTCTATTTTAAAACGGGAAACAATAACAATTACAATATCTCATCAGGTGTTGATTGTTTTGCTGTTGGTGTGAGGAGAGGTGCTTTACAGGCAGAGGGTCAGCGAATCCCCAAGTCCCAAGCCGAATTTGAAAGATAATTACTAGCGGGTGAGCACAATCACGGTAGACAAGCTGCAGTAATCTAGTTACCTTCCTGGAGAGTTGAGATAGAATCTATAAACGAGTTTATATGTATATAGTAGAATTATAAAATTCAGGTAAAATAAACAATGCCAAATGTCATCGCAATTGCGACAATTTAGAATTTGACAGTATTAAATACAGTGGCGAATTGCGCGTTTATCAAACAGCAATCTTAAAAAACGCAACTATTATTATTTATTTATATGTGTAGCACATTAACGTGGTAGTACAATATTTGTTCATTACAGCTATTTGTACGTCAAAATGATGTCACGAGTGGAACAGTTTCTCCGCTACCTTTTTCACGTCGCCTAGAAACGATTTTCGATTTCCTTCCAGGTGTAAACATAGGGGATATAACGAGGGACATACTGAAATCCGGTAATCTGAAAATGGCAGTCGCACAATAAATATGCGATCTAATAAGCACGGGGCAGCATAAGTTTTTGATATGTGTCATTTGCGGTAAACATATAGCATGTAAACTATAATTTTACAGCAAGCATAAATCAATTTTATTGGTTATAATCGTTAAAGAAAATTTTAAAAAAATCACTTCGGCTTTCCGCGTTTCTAAATTTAACATCATCACCTAATGATTTACATTTTCATGAAGTGTGACTCGAAAGCGGTGCAGGTGCAAATTCTGTATACGAGTTGTTCAAGAAAAACTATACAAAGGTGTACATATGGCGCTAAAAATAAGTCAACCCACCTAAGGAAAAACTAAAAATAACTATAGACGATTTACGTACTTAAACAGGAGTCTACTGATACAGTCCCCCATCTTTTCAACCCTTTTAACAACGGATGCGCAGCTGAATTTCCTACAATAATCTTAAAACCAAAAAAACAATAAATTAGTTAAAATGACAATACAAACGACATCTGAAATTGGAGCAACGGCGGATATCTAAGTTAAAAGAAATCAAAAACTTTCTATAATTTCTAATCCGCGGGAATAAAGTTTCCAAGAGTCGGTACTTTCGGCGATTGATGTGAGCATAACATATTGAGTCTTATGGAACGGCAATAAATCTGTAAATTCGAGAAATACTTAAAATACTTCAACTCTAAACGGAAATATTCAAACTACTTTAGAGATGTTCGCTCTATTCTTTGTGTCAAATGAGGCAAAGTTACAACAGTAATCTACATAAATATTCTGATTGCTAGTTTTACTGCATTGACTCATCCAGACTATTTGAGAGGTAAACTTTACCGAACTTGTTACAACAGATCGTTGAAAGTGGAAAAAAGTTTTTCAACGTGAAAGTGAAATAATACTGATTCTTACTGTAAGTAATTATTCGCAAATGTTGTTTCACTCTCTTTCCTATGTTTTGGATGAAAGCTGCCTGTGACAAAATCATACGTAACCATAAATGATTAACAACGGTATGTCATCAAAACTACACCTCGAACTACACCGTCTACAATAGAATAACAAGCTGTAGAGTTTACAAGCAGCATAGTGTTAGTAAAGTATTTATTTGTAGTGCATTAAACATTTAAAAAAATTCTGTCCGTCCGTCTGTCATCAACGTCATCAACATAGGGGGTGTAATTGGTTAGCAATTTAGGTGGTTGCAAACCCGGCCCCGGATAGCTGCTCATATACTGGTAGAGACACAAGTGCAATAATAATAAACCGTGAAATATCGAAGGATCGTCAGTATTACAAACACTTTTAACGACAATTTATGTTAATTTTACAAAATACATCAAATTCATGTCTTGGGGGATAATGCTCTTAATCTTGTTCGCAATGATCTTGGTGCATGAATAATGATTTGGACCTCGATTTTGACATGTTTTGATCGAAATCCATGCGGTCGCCAAACATGGATCAAATTCATGTGTTTGTCATTGAGAAAATGTTCTTGGCCTTTTTCCCAATGATCTCAGTGCAAAGAATAACGATTATGACATGTTTTGATCAAAATCCACGCGGTCGCCAAAAATAGATCAAATTCATGCTTTGGTCATTGAGATAATGCTCTTGGTCTTTTTCCACGCGATCTTGGTACGATTTTGACATTTTTGATCAAAATCCATGTGGTCGCCAAAAATCCATCAAATTTATATCCTGGGCATTGAGATTATGCTCTTAGTTCTTTCCAAACGATCTTGGTGCATAAATAACGATTTTGACATGTTTTGATCAAAATCCACGTGGTCGCCAAAAATGCATTAAAGTCATGTCTTGGGCATTGAGAGAATGTTCCTAGTCTTTTTCCCAACGATCTTGGTGAATGAATAACGATTTTGAATGTTTTGATCAAAATCCATGTGGCCTCAGAAACGGTTATTTACCCAAAATCGTCATGAAACCTTCATTTTCATGCCTACTTTATGTCAAGGAAACGTTAGTTTCCATGACGGAGGCAGATCAGTCTACTTTTCCTGCCGCCTGTCACTTTACCGGCCGCACCAGTCACTGTTCCTGCCGCACGTGTCACACTGCTAAATGTCTATAATGACCCCTGCCAATAATGACAGATTGGCATTAATCAAAAGTTCTATATGAAAATTGAAATTTTATGTTAAAATACGATTTCGGGTAAAATTTAATACGTCAGTAAAATGACGTTACTTGACTCGGAAATTAATTTCCTCGCCAGTAACGTGTCATTTTCCTGACTTTTATGTAAATAACTATTACATAAAAGTCCGGAAAATAACACATTACTGGCGAGGAAATATTGAAGTGCGAGGTCGAGTAGGTACTTTAATTTCCCAGTCAAATAATGTCACTTTACTGACGATTTCGTATTAAATTTTACGCTAAATCGTATTTTATTATAAAATTTCAATTTTTATATAGAACGTTTGATTAATGTCAATCTGTCAGTGATGACAGGAGTCATTATAGACGTTTAGCAATGTCACAGATGGGGCCGGTAAAGTGACAAGCGGCAGGAAACGCAGCTGCTCTGTCATGGAAACTAAAATTTCCTGACAGAAAGTAGGCATGAAAATGAAGGTTTCAGGACGATTTTGGGTAAAATAATTTAATCGTCGTGATGTACTCTTATAGCATCAAGATAATGCGCTTGAAAGCTTTTACAACTCCAAATTCAAGTGTAAAGAATAATTAATCTAAGAGTCATAGGGAATAATCTAGTGAAATTCCGAACTCGATACATGACCTAGCTAGAGAATGAAATATGTTGATTTCTATTATATTGAGCGCGCAGTTTTTCCTGTTCCCGATTCACTCGAAGTCCTATAACTTTTGTTCCTGTTGAACCAGCTCCCTGGAAATCTATAGCGTCCTTCCTTAATGTCCAAAGTACCCGTACACCAATCACCATCGCGCACTTTTAAAAAGAGTTATAGCGCACACGGACGGACAGACGGATGGACGACAAAACAAAACTATAAAGGATCTGAGGAATCAGTCTATTGAAAATAGGAGATACACGAAATGTACAATGTGATATCGCTTTATATCCGACCAGTATGTAGCTGGTAGCTGGGTTGTTTTGAAGCATAGCGCCGTCTCGTGCCTTTTATAGTAATCGTGCAATCGCAACAGCAGATGTTTGATTCGTATCATCTCGTGGTACAAAATTAATTTAGTAAGAAAAGACTAATAAATTTAAACAGCGAATACTACTTCAGTTATACACACACACACACTTTGGATACAGTATTACGTCAAATAAACAACAAAAATAAAATTGTTCTAGTTGGAGACTTTAATATTCCTTTTATTTGCGAGCAAAATCCATTAACAATAAAGTTTATTGATTTTACATCATTTGACTCGAATAGAAAAATTTTCCAAGCTACACGAAAAGAAAATTGCATTGACAACATCTTTGTTAACTTTGAGTCATCGATGCTAGAGACTGACGTCATAAATCCGTATCTGAGCGATCACACTGCTCAGATAATGTATCTCGGGCAGAACAGCGAAAGTATAACCAGAAGACCCTCTGTCCCAATGCCAAAAAGCAACAAGACGGGTACGCTAGACAATTATAGGCCAATATCGCTCGTGCCAACTATAGGAAAAATTTTTGAGAAATGTATGGCTATACAAATCTCAAAGTATTTTGAGCAAAACAAATTGTTTCATGAGGGCCAATATGGATTTCGGGAAAACCATAACACTACTCTTGCTGTGCTAGAGTTAGTGCGCGAAATTATATCAGCCTTTGAGGACAACAAGTATCTATGTGCAACCCTAATTGACATCTCCAAGGCCTTCGATTGCGTACCTCAAAGCACCTTGGTACATAAATTGTAAAATTTCACGCAGAACACAAAAAGTGACTTTTGATGGTGATACATCAGACGAAATAATTGCAAAAATAAGAGTACCACAAGGCTCCGTCTTAGGACCACTATTTTTTGCAATATATGCGTGAATGATATACCAAACTGTAAAATCCATAATGTAGGCAAACTACTGCTTTCTGCTGATGACACATTAATAACCTCTTCAGCCTCGAATTGTGAGATAGCAGCTTTGGAAAGAATATCAAGAATGTTCTAAGTGGTTCTGTGCAAATAAACTCTTCTGTAATGAGGAAAAAACTCAAAAAATAACATTTTCTTTGCGAGAGAATAATATTGTAAATAGTGTAAATAGTTCATCCGTTAATTACCTAGGTGTTTATGTGGACACTAAACTTACGTGGAAAACTCAGGTGGACGTACTAGCAAACAAATTAAATACAATTGTGTTTGTCCTAAGAAATTTAAAAAACGTAGTATCACCAAAGGTTCTAAAATGTGCATACCACGCATTATTTCACTCTAAAATGTCATATGCTGTACTTGTCTGGGGACATTCTCCTGCAGCTAAGCGTACTTTTGCTATCCAAAGGAAATGCATACGAGTTTTGCAGATATGGACTATATCGCCGATTGCCGACAAGCTTTTATCAATTTAGGGATCCCAACGTTGTGTTGTCAATTCATATACAATTCATTGGTATATGTCAAAAGACAAGGCATCCAAAGCCAAACTCATAAGCACATAGGTACACCATCATGCCACTCGAAATAATGAAGATCTTCTATTACCTAAGCATCGACTCACCAAGACGGAAGTTGCAGGACCGGACTATATAAGTGTAAAACTCTACAATCACATTCCCAGTGACGACGTGAAAAAACTAAATTATAAACTATTCTCTGCTCTTATTAAAAGAAAACTATTAAAAATTGCCTACTATAGTACGGACGAGTTTCTTAAAGACACATTTTAACTTATTACATGTATAATCTTTGACTTTTTTTTTTAGCAAAATCAGGAATAAATATTATTATTATTATTATTACATTCCCTAAAAAGTGAGTGCCAGGATCAAGTATGTAGCACAAGATATCCCGACCAGTGAAACAACATGTTTCAGATTCGAACCAAAAGAGGCAAATATTCTTTCCGATGCTGCACAAATGATCCAAAAATCAATATTTAATGCTAAAAAATAAAATCTCACCGATATAGACGTTAACTCTGTTGTTCAATATCGATTTCTGACTATTTTCTAACTTATGGCCAAAACACTTCAGGTGATGATTATGCATACATTCATAATTGACTATGAGCTCTGTATGTTTCATAATGACAGCTGTACAAAATATAATAATTAAACAAAATGGTTGATGAAGTATTTCATAATCGCATCAATTCATTTAAAAAATCAAAATGCAAAAACGAAAACGATATTCTCATGCCAAATAGAACCATGTAAACTCAATCACACTATCCCAGAATGAGGGCAAATATTTTTGTATACATTTTGGAACCTTCCATAAAAAACCTTGTTACCTTAAGATTGTGCACTTCCCATGAAAGTAGCTATCCACTTGCTTCTACTTAGGCTGCTGGAAAAGTTTCTGGAAACGATAGAAATACAATAACATACAATTTAGTAATAACTGGATTATTTTTCGAAATATTCACCTTTGACGCCAATACACTTTTTCATTCACTCCAAGTAATTTGTTGTTTCCTATAATGTTTCTCACTTTGAAACACATACATAAGAAATATTTCAAACGACGAAAATCTGTCACCACGCGTACTATGCTCCATATGTGCAAATAAAAAGCAGCCACAAAGGAATAAGTGCAATGCGTCCTTAACTCACGTTAGAACATCTAGCGATGTGCGCGATAAGTGTGTAAGGGCCATTTATTTTAACCCGGCTCTTTAAGGGCGATGCGTAACGCCAGAGTTGGGCTAAGTCACGCACCGGACGCACACCTTGACACAGCGGCCCAGTTAGCACGATGATACAGAAACCTAATGACCCAACGGCCTATTGACCAGTCACTCAGTGCACGCTTTACATCTGAAGAACACTGAGCTAAACTAGGCCGTAGAGTAAGTGACCCAGTGACCTAGAAAATGTGTTTGACCTAATCCAACTCGGGGTCCGCCGTGAAATTCAGAAAGCTAACTGAAAACACTGCTCCTCGGATGGTACTTCATTCCCAAAAGCCAAATCCCACGCCAAACCGCACTGCAAATCAAAAAAACACAATTTGTCGTGAAAATCTTCACTAGAAGTTCCGTTTTGTTACAGAATCACTTATCCTAACGTTGTGTAAAGAAAATTTTCACTAAATTCGAACTCTTTCATTTTAATTTAAAACTGAATAGCGGCAAATTTTATGAATATGACGCCCCTAGATTAGTTGATTCCAGAAACGGTGTCATACCCTCTCAAGCATGGAAAGTGATAGTTAAGCAAGACACCTACGGTTTTTTGGATAAAAATGTTTAGCAGAACTGGTTTATCTTACGCCAAGTGTGACCCCAGGTTTCTGATATGGTTAAAAGTTGAAAATAAATGACTCGTAATATCCAATTTGTCCATTTTACTTGCATACACTTTGAATTAATTTCTGTGCTCCAACTCTCTGTAAAAAAAACTACAGGGCGTTTTGCGTTACAAGAGTAATTAATAACAGTGGTTAGGATTTGATTTAAAGCAAAGTATCGCTCATTACAGAAGAATGGGGTTAAAGACACGCTATAAAAAGATTTTTAATTCCTATAATTTCAAAATGTTATCATTATCTACAGCTACGTATACTTATCTTATGACCTAATAAACGTGTCTTACACAAAGATTTATTAAGAACGCTAGATGTAAAAAAATGTTCCAAAAATATAGAAAAAGATTCGCAAACAACGGAGACGCTGTAGAGGTGACAAATTTAGGTTATCCAGTGTTTTTGATTAATGATGGAAAATAAATTAGTTGTATCGGCGAAATTAGAACACAGGAAGGACGCAAAACCTTATTATCAGTACATTAAGATTAACGATACAATTATTTTTTACCATGCACCTCTCAAACGATCGCGCGCGCGTATATTTTGAACTGTGGAAAATTGTTCAGCATTCATCACGTGCCATAAATAAAATCTTTTTAATAAATCATATTACTATTTTATTTGACGGAAAAAATGTATTGCAACACGGGTCGTAATAAAATGTCAAAAATTTGTTGAAATGATGTAACCAAAGTATAATTTACCTGAACAAACGTAAAAATGTCAACGCGACATCATTACTGTTCATAAAATTTTAAATTCTTTCCGCGGATTAAATATTAATCTCATAATTTACTTACAATTAATCTAAACTCTCAGAATAATATGTTATTGTTGGAAACACGTATGCGTAAAAAGTGGATATTAATTTGGGCGGCGATATAAATATATTTATAGGAAATGCCCCAGTAATGTACAAAATTTATACACTATTTTGTTAGGGAGTATAGAAATAAACGCGATCAGAATTGATAGACGCGAAAGAAAATATTTTCCTTTAGGAAATTTAAGGAGTAAATGAAGCGGCTATCATAACAACAAGGATTTATGGACGTCAGTTAGGTGAAAGTTACGCGGTCCTTCAGGAGGTCCTGCTGTAAGTGACACACCTTATACCTATCTCATAAGGACATCGTTGCTATGGCAATAGTCGAGTAGGCGCCATCATAAACACTCATTGTTGTGATGCTGCACGGGCTGGTAAGTGGCTGCAGGACAACGTAAGGGGAAAACGTGGACTTGGGTCCTAAATTGGATTTCATCATCTAGGTAGGGGTTAGTGAGTAGGTGAGTCCGAGGGGAATCAGGGATGTGATGAACAAAAGATAAAGGTTACGGTAAATGAGAACGGTGTTCGCTGCGATAGATTCTACAGAAACGTAGTTGATTACAGCAGGTTAGAAGTTCGGACAGTTAACATTAAGGAAGACGTGAAACGCAGGTGTTGCAAGGGATACTGCCAGTTGGGAATTCTATCACGTGCCACTTCAGGAACACGAGAAATTCGATAATTAACAAAAACTTAAACCGTTTTTATCTTTCTACAGCAAACAAAAAATACGCACAGATTAAAAGCGCAATTAAGAAACAAAGTCACGTAAAACTTAATACAAATTTTTGATACCTTCATAATTTATCTATAGCTCACAAATTTCTTTCCAAATGAAGGGGCTTGATTTGTAGTGGAAAATTTTAAAAAAAATGCACAATTATTCATCCTTTTAAATAAGTTATGATGACTTTAGCTGGTGGATTTATTATGCTTATAATTGTGAATCGCATTCCTTAACACCATGTTACATACAATATCATCCATATGACCAGTGATTACAATATTATATGCATTGATATGACAGACATTTTAAATTGCTTTATAAAGTATAGGGATAAATGACATAACAGGTATTGATCTAGACTGCTCAGCACAGAATACCCACCTAGAGTTTGTTTTGATTATCTCAGTGTTGAGCATTTGAATGAGAATTTTTTTTCACACACATCCGATATCTGACTATTCCGTCGACGCACTTTAATTATTGTTATCATGATATTCGTATTGATTGGTTTCTGCGCCCTCTCATTAACGGGTATTTATCCTACGTCCGGTATTTCCTGCTGAACAATACCGGCATATCTCGAGTGTGTTAAACTACCAGGGTCTCGACCAGGGTGTTTCCGTGCGCAGATATAAATTTAATTGGACACCATACTTGTGTCGACCTTATCAGGGAGATAAAGGCCACCCTTGAAGGCATAGTGTTGATTGTACCAACCATCTGCAGAATTGGGCAACTCACCGTAAGGTGAAAATTAATTAGTTTCAAGATAAGCACGTGTTATCTCCGATAAGTATACAATAGGCGTTTATTTACGAAACCTTAAGGAAGGAGATTTTATAAGGTGGAAGAGAGGTGATTGATTTAAATACGAGAACATAACGAAAAACTGGGCTTTTTTGATAGTGGATGTTTGAAATACCCATGTGAAAATGTCCTCGCTGATATAAAATAATTTGAAAAAAATGTGTTCGAACTTATCGTTAGTGCTGCTACATAACATGAGAAATATAAAAAAATGCTGTGGCTAACACAGATACCACCTGCGTATGTGAGTTCTGCCCAAAAGGTTGTTAGCCCTTTCTTTTATGACTAAGAATATGTGTACCAAATTTGGTTCCAATCAGTTCAGTCGTTTAGCCGGAAATGAGAGTACAGACCTACCGACAGACAGACCAACGCCATCTAGATTTTGTTTGATTCGGATTTCTAGTGCTTAAAAACGTATATTTCCGTCAAAAAAGTGGGGGGGCATTTTTTACCCCAATGCAATACCTCCCTTACTAACGTGCGGGTGGTAAAAAAACGGGGCGGGGTCAACTTCACATTCAACTTTTACTTATCGAAATAATGAACACACACGGTGTTAGTGCTATAATCATAATCTTTATTAATCCAATATATCGACTATCCCGTTTTGAATGTAGGAGAAGTCAGACATCATGTTACAATAAATTAGAAGTTTTTTGACTGTAGCTTTAAATTGTTTCAGTGTAGCAGTTTAGTTGCATTGTCCAGTTTGTTATAAACTTTATTCCACAATAGAGTGGCGTGTTTTCATATAACTACTTTTTTTTTATGACGAGGCACAGGTAACTTGGTTTCTCCTTGTATTACACGAGTTAATATCTTTTGGATTAACAGTGTTATGATATATTTTTTGACTAGGCACAAAATTTTATATACAGGGTGTCAATTTTAAAACTTGCAGTCGGCCATATTTTTCAAACTAAAGAAGATATTGAAAATCGCGCAAAACAGTTTCGGGGGTATCGAGGGAGAACCAGAATGACGTTATGAATGACAACCCCCCACCCCCGTTAACCCCCCAGCCCTCCTCTTCAAAAATCCTAAATGGCAACCCCATACTTGTGACACCTCGTTGGAAAGCTACTGAAAAATGCTTTCCAGTGGTACCAATAAAGTCAATATTCATTAAGACAATTTAACAAAAATTAAATAATCAACAAAAAAAAATAAAATGTTGACATTGAGGGATTTATGGCAAATTGGCCAAGAACTGCAACCTGAGATGCTTCATTAAGCAATCTTGGTTGCTTTCTGTTTGACTTAGTATATTATCTGTGTCCATGTGTATAATCTCGTCCTACAGATTTACAATAATTTTCGTTTTGAAAACATTATAAATGTCTGCACGCTATTTGCAATTTATGTTTTAGCACGATGAAAACAAAGAAATTATATCAATGAAAAGTACGAAACGCAATATTAGGTGACTACAACTTTCGTAGCAAGATAACTTTGCAGTTGAGTAATCTCTGACGTACCTACTGCAATTTTCTCCAAAACGATGAAACGATATTTGTAAACTTAGGTAGTAAATTTAATGCACTCTGCAAGTTTACGAAAAAGCAATAACGCACCTAATTATTAATTAAATATTATACCTCGATTTGATTTCAGTACACCATCCATCATCATTATTATGATTTAAACTTCCAACAGGGAAGTTTGGAAACGCTCCATTCACGTAAGTTCTACGTGTAATTATGTCGGCAGTAATAGTCAAAACTTGCACTTAATAGTATATTTATCATGCCATTACTTTAGCCCATTTATTCAATTTATATGAAGACACCCAAATATTTATATTAACGGAGGAATGCATGTACTACTTACGTCCATACTTCAAAGATGAAAACTGTTTTCAAAGTAAGTTTATGTGCAAACCTGAAACAAATAAAACCAGATAAAAACTGTACATATGTCATAATGTTTTAAATTTACATTGCGCACACACATTCGTAATTGAAACTTGGTTTTTAAACTTTTAAGTGCAAACATAATTTTCTGGTTAAAGGTGTGTGTATAAATTATAGCCTCAGAAAGACAAAATGTTTTTTGAAAGGATTAACACGTGAAAACTTTCACCAAAACGTGATATATTATTCAAACTTATTTAATATAACAAAAAATAAAAGTTTCGCGCCTCCGATGACACAATGCGACTAGAAAAACAACAATTTCAAAAGTAAATAGTTTTAGTTCCATGATCACCACAAAGTAGGTATTATACCCATCATGTGTGGAAGTGGATGCTTTTTAATTAACCGATATAGGTTTCTGTTTATCATAGGTTTACTCTTAATTATTTAATTTAATTTTAAATGGGGTGGGGTGAAAAGGTAGGTAGCAGAAAGAAACATTTGAAAATCAATGTCAAACATGTATCTTCCTCGTCGGTGGCCATTCGATTATATAGCGCAAACGTCATGATCATATAAATCATATTTAGTTAGTTCGTTAGTTATTAGAAGGATTCCTTAATTATTCGGGGGGATTATTTTAGATGATTTACATGTACGAAAATAAATTTTTTCCAACAGTACCGTAGTGATTTTTAACGAAAGTCGTTAGTAAAAAAAGGTGAGCAATATATAGGTAAGTAGTTTTTTTTTAATTTTAGGTTGCTGTATATCACACATGGAGATTTCGATGTAACAGTATTTTGGAAAATGCAACCGGCAATCGATAGCCGTCTAATCGTTGTAGCAGCCACGCGGGCGGCCAGGGTTCGATTTCCGGTCGATGCAATTTTTTTTTTAATTTTACATATTTAGCATTTCTACATTGCTAGTGTAGTTAAATGGCGCCTTCGTAGATCCCGGGACTCGTTCGACAAAGTTCTTTTTTTTAGATTTCGAGAAAGTGTAACAAGATTTGTGATAATGGGGGTTTACAGTATAGTTGAATTGCGCAGTTCTAATTTAATAAGCGTGTACCTAAAACCATAAAACATTTTTTTTGACAGTAAAAGTTTATTTAAAAATAGAGACTAATTAGTAAAAAAAATAATGAACATGTGCGGTTTTAAGGGTTTATTCAAAACGATATGATTATGGCGGGCTCTGTGACGTAATACGCCCGACCAATCAGGTCCTAGAACCATTCAGATGACATAACGACTTGGTAATATTGCAGGAGAATGTCATTTGTAACTTGCGTTACCTGTCACAGGCACTTGTCACTTGTCGTTCACTTTCGCCTTAGATGCAGTTAAACATGTCTCTTAAAACGTCAAATCCGACAAACGTCAGACCCTTGCGCAAGGTTGCCGGCTCACTTCTACGTGATTGGTTGTAGGTTTGTGACGTATGTAGACTGAAGCGTTTCAAATACGGACTAAAAACACAGCTATTCAATAATTTATTTTGGGTTTATTTTACTCGCAAATAAAAATTGAGGACACACGGGTCTTTTTATTTTTAATGTACTTTGTAGATCAGAAATAAAAAATGAAGCCGGGATGAACCCATTCTCTCTCGCGTTACAAATTGCGACAACTGTGACTCTTGACCGAATTTACTCAAGACAACCCCATACCATCGTATTTGTAATATAAGTAACGTTATTTTTATATCAATTTTAATTGATAAACTTCTCAGCTCTTCCTTTTATGTCTAAGAATAAACAATATGTGTATACAAAATTTAGTTTAAATCGTTTCAACCGTTTAGCCATGAACCGAGTCGTCTTAGGTGCTACACCCTGTTACACCGAGAGATATCGACAGATTTTGAGCGATGATAAGTAAATGTCTGTCACCGCAATTTTCTGTTTATATAGGTTCCGTTTTGACAGAACAACAGACAAAAGTGTATTAATAAACGTGTGCCATCAATTTAAAAATAATATTGGAGAGAAAAAGTAATAGGGCGCTAGCTATTTGCTTGGTAGCATATAAATACTATGTAATTTTCCAAAAATTGCTAAAGAATTTTGATTGACAAGGTCTGGCAACATGAAATGTCGAATGTATGAACTAAGTCCCAGTTGTACCAACAATATTAGGCCTTGCTTAAAGTTAAGTCAAGATTATTACTTACAAATATATGTAATTGGCAAAAGTGCAAAACCAAAAAGATCTTACGTTTCGGTTAAACTGATGATCTAACTACAGTGCGGTGAAATTAATTTCAAACAAACCAAAATGGAACGGTACGGATGAAAGGTAAATTTACGGAAAAGCTAGATAATTTACCGTATACTTACGACATGCAAAAATGGCAAAAAGATCTCCTATAAATTAAGCGTTTACCATATGTAAAATTCAACGGCGTCTCCTTGCGATAAAGCTTAAAAATTATAAGTGTTTTTACGTACTGCCTGGACGTCTTAAAATCTGGGACCGGTGTCAAAAGTTTTTGAAAAGCGTACCGGATGGATCTCGACTTAATCGGAGGCGGTTACTGTAACCCATTCAATCAATTAGGTACGGCTAATTATACTTATCCAAATAGTCGGAATGAAATTTCCAAATTCGGCAGTCCAGCAATGCCCCTTTAGATCAAATAGCGGGGTCTCCTATCACGCTGATATTTTCCTTAAATTCATAATCATAATCATAAATTTATTAGTAAGTAGAATTGCAATAGCAATTATTTACACGTCAATAAATAATAAAAAATAGTAGATATATATATAACAGACACAGACACACAAGTAATTACAAAGAAAACGAACACATAGCCGTAACAAATTCATGCTCACAGTAGATGACTCTATCCAACAAGAATGCCTTAATCCTGTTTTGAAATTGGCCAAAGTTTAGGCCGCTTTTCATTTGATCCGGAAGGGCGTTGTAAAGTGCTATAGACTGGTACTCCGGGGATGTCTTGTAAAACGAATGGCGTGGTTTGTCCAATCTCAGCTTGTGCTTGCAGCGTGTATCGTATGAGTGGACCTCGCTGCCAGTTATGAAACTTTGTATATGCTTATGTATATATGAGACACAATTATATACATAAATAGAGTAAAGTGTCATTATCTTGTAATACCGAAATACATATCGGCAAGTATGAGTTGGTTTTAAATTAAAAATAAGTCTAATCACTCTTTTCTGCAAAACAAACACACGTTCACGGTGGACACTACCTCCCCAAATCGCAATGTTATATTTAATTGCAGAAAATACGAACGCGTAATACACGCTTATGAGAGCATTTTGACCAAATGAATTTTTCAAATTTAGTATTAAATAGTAGGCTTTGTTGATCTTCCCGCATATGTCATCCACCTGGTTGGTCCAAGATAGTGCGCCGTCGACGTGGATGCCTAAGAACCTGGTCGTAGATACACTAGGGATCACGTGGTTTTTTATTGTAAAGTTAAATTCGTTTTTAGATTTATATCTGGAGTGAATCTCAATAAAAACTGACTTATTGTAGTTTATCGTTAATCTGTTTTTGTTGCACCACGAGTCGAATTGAAATAGCACTTTGTTTACATCACCACGTACATCTTGGATTGAAGCACCACTCACTACCACCGTTGTATCGTCGGCATACATAAAAAGTTTGCGCGACCTTGTCGGTTTTAATGCTGGATTTTGTATACTAAAATCGATTAATAGTTAATTAACGGACATAAAACGGAATAAGATTGATTCTCTCTCTTCCTCCCTGGCAAGAGAGTTTCGGCGCCTATAAAAACCATTTAAATGTTCCTACAGGAACGGTTGCAAACGGCAAATCACATACGGCCTCTTATTTTCCTTAAGAGGCAGCTCTACTAATTTCTACGTAATATTTCCAACTACTGCACAGAAATAAATATTTTCGAAGCGACCTCTTCGTAACAAAGCGCCCAGATAATACAAGGTGGTCATCATAAGGTGGGTAAACTTCAAGGCTGGGAACGGGTGCTTCGTTACACATTGAACATTCAAATGCAGTCCAACAACGTAATCGGCTCCGCTCATGCCGATTAACACGTTGTTGGGACTGCACTCAAATAAATTTCCGGAAAAAATCAATGCACTTGTGAGATGACTAGTGAGAAGTTTGTTGTCTTTACTGTAAAAATTTATGAAGTATATGGTGCATGTAATATGCATTTCATTTTAAACCAATTTGAGGAGTTGGATTAACAATTAACATACATATGTGAGAGGTCCTAATAAGACGTCCTTAGGAACATCATTAGTAAATTGATAGCGCGCAAGATGTCGCATATATCGTTCTCTAGTCGGATTTCCCTCTCACAAAAGAATAGGTATAAACAGTTTATCCCAATCCAAAATAAATAAAAAGGAAAACAAACAAAAAATAGAGTAGAATGATGTCGCACAGAAGATGTTTTGATCATTTTTTAACAGCAAAACTAATTGTATTTTTTCTATATAAACATAAATTTGCAAATGGTAAGATATGTGCTATATAGGTACTTTGCTATCTATTTTCCGGAGAAAGCAATAATCTCATTTGCACATCTTGACTTTAAGGTAAGCTACCTGTATCGGCACAATATTTTCAACGGGTGTCAATAGTTTAAAGGCTGGCTGTTTGGTGGGAATTTAAATTTTAATCCTGAGATTATGAGCACATGCACGTGTATTGAATTGTGAGAATAGTTAAGATAAAAAATAAGAGATTACTGAAATATTTCAGTTACAAATAATGGTGTAAATAACGTTGGCGTAAACTTTTGAGAAACAACAAAACGAAAAGTCTTGTTTAATACAAACCACCCACAACAACTTGAGTATAATTAGAGGTGTGAGAAAGAAGAGACAAGTGGAGGTGTTTCTCGCAATGTAGGTGACAGGAACAGTCGCGTACCACACACTACGTTAATTTAATAGATTAATTTAGTAAGTGGTGCGACGAGGTAACAAGTAAGCTAATTTTCCTTGAAGCTGCAACAACCGCGAATTCTGGCAGGGTGGTGTTCCACAGGAGTTAGTCACACATAAAATGTTAAGTTTATGTTTAGCTATACACACAGTGTTTCCTTGCGTGCAAATTTGTATTAAACTGAAAGAAAACAGTCGCCCGTCTTTCGATTAAGCTTAGATTTATTATGCAAATTTAAGATGTAAGTGCAATCTTCGCGCGGAATAGTTTGTAGAGAAACAGAGCGCCTGTACGGAATGATTATCAGTTTAGGAAGTGAGCTATTGGTAACCTACAGCAAAGATTATGATGGAGAGTTCCCCTTTGAGAATATTTCCGTGATAAAGCAGCAAAGACGTAGTAAAGCGAGCAGACGGGGAACGGAAAGGTTAATTGAAATTCATCCACCTCCATTATTATCCACCTGAACTAGACTGCACCTAAAACTTTATCCAAAGCTAATAGTGTCAGTGACATCTCATTTATATTACAGTCGCTCCGTAAATAACCTATTTAAAAACGAATATGCGAATAACGCCCCGTGTTCGTAATTTTGAGTTGGTGTTGACATTAAAAGATACAATTCGAGCGCCTTCGGATTATTACATTTAACTAAAGCCACCTATATTCAGGAACTATATTATTTCCAAGTTACCTTATGAGCTAAATTAGCCCTGGAAGTTGAATTTGTCTTTGTCTCCATCAACCTCCTAGCGTTATACCAAATTCAAGTTATAATTGCTTTAATGTATGTAGCAGTTTCTACATTTAACATTAAGATATTAAAATGTGTAAGAAGGTATTAGTATCAAGTCGTCAAGGTAATTCCTATAAAACTTTATGTCACCGTTCGCTAGATGATCTTAAGCTGCACTTCAATTGTCAGAGACACAAAAATTTTAAGACTATTACTAAAGTACTTTCAGTACGTTGACCTACGATATATTTTAGTAGAATATGATAAACTTTTCGCGGAGGTCAAATCATTTAACAAATGTTCTTGTATTATATGGCGTGTATCTTTTATTAATAGAAATATCTACACAATGAGCGATCAAAAACTTTAGTTTGAAATGATCGATCGTAAACATCATTCAAATGCATTCTATACAAAGTGATTCGATCGCAAGTAGCTACATTTTAATAGATGGGATTTGTAATCGGTAAATCATCCACCTAACAACATCCAAACAACTGTAAACTACTAGTCTCATGTAGCTACCTGACATATTGCACCTAGTTGCAGCGTCACATCCGCTGACCCCCATTTGCAATATCCGTCGATATTGATAGATTACGTCAGCTTAAAAGCCGACGTTGAACAGATGCATAATTTAGTTTCAGTCCGTTTAAAAGAATACACATAAATATTTTCTGATGTGCGCTGGTCAGCGAAGTGTTTAATTACGAAATTTGTTATTACCTAACAGATTTTTTCTAATTAAAATAAAGTTTTGAACGAGGCGAATTTTTGTGATCTCTCTACCTATAACTTTTACGCCGCCAAGGTTGAATCAATCAAATAAAGTGGATAAGCTTGTTTAACGTTAGTAGACACACATGTAGTATAATTCATTTATTGTGTGTGACCTGGCGAGGTAATAAAACTACTGAAATGTCCTTTTAAAAGTGACCGGCCGAATCTAATGGCGGCCAATCAAAACACATTCATGAAAATACCATTATCGGCAATTGTAACTCGGCAATTGTAAATCTATAAATAAATATAGTTTAAGCAAATCATCCACACCACATTATTTCTTATAGACTTAGTACACACCCTCAATCCAATTGAAACAGTGACCTAGACTTGAAAGATTTATAGATGAAATGGATAAAAATAAAAGGATCTGGTATGATAGAACAAAGACATATTTATTCATTGGCATGCAAGTTTGTTAATGCGCCAGACAAAGACAATTGTGATAAAAAGCCTTTTCCCTATCTTCACAGATAGTACAGTAAAGTTAGACGAAAAAATGGCCAATCCTTGAACTCCAAAAATAAAAAGGTCTGATTGCTGAAAGTAAAGTTGTTCATCACCCTTAGCTCTAAATATGGAAAAAGTCTTATCCGAAATAGCGTCGGGTTTAGGAGGGGGAGGGCGGGAAAGTTGTAAAATGAGCTCATTTTTACGTTTTTTTGTAAATATATCCGAAACCATTCCTTTTATACCAAAATGTGTAAAATACTTTTTTAAAGGAAATTTAATTTTACATAAAATTGGTTATACACATTTCACTATGGTAGAAAGAGTGTACTATGTCGAAAACTGGAAAAATGTGAAATTATTTAAATTTATCAAAAGTATTTGGTAGTGAATGCATTATTACTTGAAGGGAATGTACTTCTGAAATTATATGCAATTTCTGAAGTAGAAAATGGTCTACTATCTAACTATGCTGCGAGTACAAAGTACAAAATACCTCTCTCGACACTCATTGCCCATAGAAAAGGTATTCGTGGTCAAAAAAGCACGACCATGGGCAGAAGTACAACTATCCCTTACGAACTTGAAGTAAAATTATCTGAAGGCCTAAAAACTTTAGAAAAGTGGGGATGGGGATTAAGTAGAGCTGAAGTATTGAGGATTGTAGGAGATTTCGTGACCATAAATAAACTCAAAATTCCATTTAAAAATGGAATGCCTCAAGAAGATTGGTTCTTGGGGTTCTGTAAAAGACACAATTTGTCAATAAAAAACCACAATCCATAGAATATGTTCGCAAAAAATGCATGGATCCATTTATAATTAATCAATATTTTGAGTTACTTAAAAAAACTCTACATGACTTGGATCTGAATGATAAACCACATCAAATTTGGAACCTGGATGAATTGGGTTTCTGTCTAGATCCATCCAAGACCAAAGTGGTCGGAAAAAAAGGAGTAGCATCATCTAGAACAACAGGGGGAGTTGGAAGGGAAAACACAACAGTTTTGATGACTGCTAATGCAGCAGGACGTGGTAAAGCGCCCCCTTTAATCATATTTAAGGGTAAGCATATTTGGGACGAATTGGTTGCGGCTGACGGCGATGGTTTTCCGGGTCCAACCTATGCCGCTACTTCAAACGGGTACATGGAGTCCGATATTTTTCTGCGGTATTTCGAGAAAATGTTTCTTTCGCATATTGGTGAAACAAGACCCGTTTTATTGATATCTGACTGACATGTTTCACATGTAGATGAACGCCTTGTAAGGTGCAATTCAAAATAATGTAACAAAAGCAACTGTTGGTAGACGTGGCCTACTTCGATTTGACGTCCATTTTGAGGGTTACAATCAGAGTTGGACTGGGTCAAGCATAGAGTGACCCAGTGACCCGGTGACCCAGTTAGTTTACTGACCCGGTGACCCAGTGACCCGGTGACCCAGTGACCCATCTTGACCCAGTGACCCAGTTTGACCCGGTGACCCATCATGACCCAGTGACCCAGTTGGACCCTGTGGCCCAGCTTGACCCGGCGACCCAGCTTGACCCAGTGACCCATCTCGACCCAGCTTTACCCGGTGACCCATCTTGACCCGGTGGTCCAGTTTAAACCGCTATTTGGATTAAGCTAACTAGTAGAAGAAAATGAATGAACACCAGTAAACAACTGGCAAGCCCTGAAGCAAAGAAATGAAGGAAGGAACTGTTTAGAAATAACATTACTATAATACAATTTGGGACATGGAAGGTTTTTTACGGCAGTTATTAAAGCAAACATCACAGAAATGGCAGTTGTCCAGCAATCGAGTATTATTTTCAACAAACCAGCATTAAGTTTCTTTTATTTCATAATCTGTACACTTGAACCGAGGTCACTGACTTAACTGCGTTATTCGATCAAACTAGGTTACTGGGCCAAATTGGGTCGCTGGGTCAAACCGGGTCACTGGGTCAAACCGGATCACTGGGTCAAACCGGGTCACTGGGTCTCACTGAAGAGAATATGACGTGACCCAGCGACCCAGTTTAATTCAGTGACCCAGGTGACCCAGTTGACCCAGTGACCCAGTCCAACTCTGGTTACAATGTGCAATAAATGACCAAAATGTAATACTTCTACCTTAGTTTACTGATGTTACTTATTATATTAAAAAAGTTTGTAGTATCCTTAATGTTCATTAAAAATATGTGAAAAATAGCCACTTATTGAGAGAACTCTGCATTTTTACACACATGCCCCACATTGACACCCATTTAACTTGGTAGTAAATTATCAAACGGAAACACCCTTGCCCCATTTTTAGGGGCTAATGTACAATAGGGACATTTTTGAAAATAATAAATCATTACACGTGCTTAAAAAATAGTTTATCACACCATAGTTCAGATATATGCAGTCTACACCTCACAAGTAACCCCTGATATGGAGTCAAAGTTAGAACTGAAATAGTTTTTGTAGAAATATTATATTTATCTGAAGTATTAAAATTTTGCTTCACACTTACCCGACCTTACCTTACTAAACTCTTGTTTACTCTACAGCTCCTTATATAACGCAAGAAAACGTAATCCACTGGAAGAGCGGTTAAGAGTCGTTAAAAGTGCAACCGAGATAAAACATTCGCTGTCAAATGTATGGCACAACCACGATCCTCCATTCGACGATTTCTTACAAGTTTCAGAGTAGCTGTTGTTTCGAAATTACTGCAACTGTTCCTCGAGACGATTTGGTTGAAAATGTGTCTGCTGCAAGAAACCATTCATTCCTCTCCTCCATCAAGATAAGCTTGGGTGCCTACCTGTATCGGAAGTTTGGATCCAAAGACCTGGACAATCCCTACGCAGCTATGGGCTTTTGTAAACACTTTTGACGGCGACACGACATTGGAGCCATAATAGTTGTCACCCCTTGTAGCGCGGTGGTACCTGACCCCCCGTTTCCTCGTTTGGGAACAAATATTTCAGCTGGGAAAATAAACTCTTACGCGATCTCAGAAATCAAGCCACTGTCCAAAACTGTCCCCGTGCTGAACTGACTGGTGTGGAGATACTACTAGGTGACTTCCGCTTGTTAATGATGTATAATATATGAAAGCAATCAAATTGGCAATACCATGGTGAGCTCCTTGTCACGATATATGCTCAAAACAATGTTTACTTATAATTCGGAAGACTTAATTACTCATTAACACCCGGAACAAATAAAAAAATAGAAAAAAATTAATTGGCGGAGTAATGGGTCAAATCATTTAGCATTTTAAAAGAAGCTAGATAACGGTACCTACCCCAAAACTAGGCTAGCGTTATGACGTCCGTCAGCTGCCTTCTAAACTCAGGTAAGTTCTCGATTTTTATTAGACGTCCTTTAAGCAAATATTTTGAGCATTTCCTGAAATATTATGAACTATATACGGCTACTTGTGTTTAACCCACATTTTTGCTACTGAATAACGATTTTCCCTCGGATTTTCCCTATTTATTTCAATTTTTTTCTCATCAAAGATAACTAAGTATGTATTTTTCTAATTAGAAAAAATAAGGAATTTATTGGTGCAAAAAATATTATACATGCCATTTGAAAAAATAAACTTTGGTGCCGTATCTTAAAAACTAGGCAGGCTATGGAAAATATAAAAATACCCCATTACTAAGAGACTATTTTTACATAACTTTTACTCTTTCAAAATTGTTTTGATATTCCCACAAAAAACTAAGCTCTAAAGCAAACACTTTTTATTGCTTTTTGGACTTTTGCGCTGTTGTTTAATATCAATAACAATATTTAAACTCGAAATAAATACTGGAAAGTTGTTCACAAATACGACAAAAAAAGTATAGCACCTAGAATACAACGCTGTGGAACACCAGCTGTGACAGATATACAAATACTTCTTTCCCCCTATTTTTTGTATTCTTTCCAACACATAGTAAGCTAACGCGAGTAAATCGAGATGGTATGAGAAAGAGCATAAATTTTAAGGCCATCACAGAAATATGTAAGTCAAAATTAAGTAGTATCGAAGCGGGAGGTCTTGATCGGAAATCAGTTGACACTTTGACAGAGGGCCGTAAAATTGAAGTGGAAAAATCCAGAAGCCCGGGCTGGACGTTTTGTTATAACTACAGCAAGCAACATATGCTCATGGATAGCAGGATTATTTCCACGGTCCACGCTTTCTATATTTGAATTGAAAGAATCTTTCAAAATCGTTAAACTGCATGCAATTCTTTGTTGTTACCTTTTTTTGGGTATATTATGGAAGGGACGGCCCAGACCCGAATCCAGACCGGCCAGTTCATGGGTCGCATTTTTTCGTACTACTTTATATGGGTCAGATTAACCAGATGTACCTATATACTTACATCTATTTTGGTTTGTACACACGTTTGTATTTTTCCGATAATCCGTCCATAGATTACGCGAAATGGAAAGGCACCACAGAAACTAAATTATTACAAAAATTTGTACGCACTGCACATCTTTAAAAACAATACCGAGCGTCCGAATCAAGTTCCTTAATTCAAATGTCACAAGAGCTTTGCAATTAAGGAAAACGAAATTAAATGCATTATAAATCATAACCATTAGAAAAGTTTATTACTTTTTACGTTAACTACGTCGAGACGCTACCGTCATTTTAAAATACGACTACAAGTGGTTCTGAATAGTATCGATTACGCAATGACATAAATCATAATTATGGTTGTACTTACACGCATAACTGTAACTTTAAATAAATCTCGTAAAGGGTCTGTGCCGAAACTGTTTTAGTAGTTAATGTGTTGTTAAATTAAAACGGAAACGAATTATGTTCAATCTTTTTTTATTTGTCAACGAGAATGGTGTTTTTCGTTATGCTACAAATGGTACTACGAGTATATTCATAGCAGTACAAATGTTCTCGTTGTCTTCCATTTATTGTGAAATTAAAAAGGCGTTAATTGTGCTTAAGATCTCCAACTCGTAGTGTGGTGTTAAATTTATAAACAGGTAAATAATTTCAAAATTGTTTAGTGAATCTACTAGCAAAGGTGGACACACGTTATGAGGTTATCAAAGAATTATTTTAATAAAAGAAAGTTAAATAAGTACATGTACATGTATCAACCAAAATGCGTATGCGCAAAACAACATTTTGAAAATGTCGTTAATTTTACTTATATTCGTAGTGTTTACATATAAAGTTTCATTTAAATATTAAAATAAAAAAGTTATAGCATCGCACATGCGTTGAACCCAATTTTTGACACTGCGCATGCGCAAAACCAAAAAATATGGGTATGCACGGAATCCTTAGACCAAGCCCTTTGAAATGTGTCCTATATCGCCAAAATCGGTTCAGTGGTTTAAAAGGAGTACGTGTAACGAACAGACGTCAAAGTGCAGACAATAGCAATTTTCCACTTTGAGGAAAATATGCTAACAAAAGTGGGAAACTGTTGTGCGGGAGTGCACCATCGTGTTGTGTCGTATATCGTTGTATTCGTAATAAAAAATACTACTAAATACAGTGTGTACTTTTTTACGGCCCATATAGCAAATAAAGTTGATGATGATTTCTGCTAAAGGAAGTGTTGTATTGAACATCTCTCACCGACGGTTTGTAGAGCTCAAAAAATGGTAATGAAGAAGTGTTTTTATTTTTCTCTTCTGCTCAACATCAGCAAAAAAAATGAAATCGGCAAATTTCGGTTTTCCTGGTATATCTTCGGAAGTAATCGAAATTCGAGTTAACAGATACGATTGATTTTTTCAAAAAATTGAGGTCCAGTAAAAATCAAAAATCGCAGACTTAAGTTATGTTTCCTATGAAACGTATGACGCAATGCACCGCCTCAATAGAAACCAATGTTCTAACCTGCATGCGGCGGCCGTCTCCAGTTGCATGCGTAAAAACCACACCGCGTCTGACGCACACGTCAGACGCTTCATAGGAAACGTACCTTTAGAAGACCGTGACTCTGCCGTGTTACTAATCCTGAAATGTACTAACATACGCCGAAAGCTCAAAGTTAAACTTCTTTTGTGTTAAAAGAATGACCCGTCAATTTTCAAAATTTCAATCAAAAGTAACTTGATTTTTTTTAATGGAACTACCACATTTTATATTGCATCAAATGCAGGATTTAATTACCTTTCTAGCGATATAAGCATGTTGGTATTTTATTACATATTTTTACAATATACATAATTCAACAATTTCTAATAATTCTCAGTATTATTCGATTTTCAAAGCGTCTCAGAAATCAGTACGTCGTTGTTTTTCATAGCTCATTTTAAAAGATAAAATTATAAATTTTGCATTTAAACCAATAGTAAATCAATTTGAGTAGTAAGGCATGAAAAGTCATATTGGAAAATATTTAAACGAAATAAAAAGAAACAACATCTGGCACTTTGGTTCATTGGCATTTATAATAAATTCTGTTGTTGGTTGTTCGTTAAAGTTTGTTGGAAAAACTTTAAAATCCATAGTGAAGAGCACCGCTTAAATTTTTTTCAAAGTATGTGGTTTCCGCACGATGGTGGCCCACCTCAATTTGCTGTAATCGTTAAAAAATTACTGAACCAACAATTTCCTGAGAGGTGGGTAGGTGGACGAAGCGGTATAAATTGACCAGTGCGCTCTCCAAACCTTACAGCACTGAGAAATTCTTCTTATAAGGGATACGTGAAAGGGACTGTATACAAAGAAGTCAGAACAACAAAAGGGAATATAAAAATGTGCATATGTAATGCTTTCGCATCCATAACGTCAGCTATGTCTCGTCGTGTCAATTAAAGAATCCTTTTCTAAACACATTGGCAACTGTTTGGTATAGCATGGAAGATATTTTGAAAATTAATTAAAATAATTGTTGTTTTCCTTTTTACTTTTGGCTTGGCGTTTATAATTTTTCACGGCTTACTAATTACTGAGAGGCTTTAAAATCGATAAACACTGTGAAGGAGGGATTGTTGAATTACAAAAAAAAATACGTAAAAGATAAATACCGACATGCTTATATCGCTAGAAAGGTAATCAAATCCTGCATTTCATACAATAAAAAAAACTTTGTAGTTCCATTTAAAAAAATCAAGTTACCTTTGATTGAAATTTTGAAAATTGACGGATTGATTTCTTTTAACACAAAAGAAATTAAACTTTGAGCGTTCGCCGTATGTTGTTGCATTTCATGATTAGTAACACTGCAGAGTCACGGCCTTCGATAATTTTGATATACAATTTGTAATGAACCTCTACTTTTTGAAAATATCACAGATTGCGGCTAAACGACTCATTTTAGATATCATGTGTAATACATAAAGTCACACTAAAATTGATCAAGGAATCGAAATATGCAATAATATAATGGGCGTTCCATTTAAAAAATGAAACTAGGATATAAATCACCCTGTATAACAATTGCAATTTTGTTGAAAATATTTTTAGGTTATAGCCTTAAGGGTCCTTCAACATGCCCGACATGTGCGTTAATAAACCCACACTCTTCCACCCACACACTAATGGCCCACCCTGTATACTTGCTATCTGCCTGTCTGGAATTACTAACACGATACCTGGAGAACGGAGATTTTTAAATTCTTGTTTTCGGTAAATGATGAGTAAGATTTGCCCTTTGTGACAAAAATATGTCCAAGAATTGAATTTCATGCATTTTCTAGAAGATCTAAAACAAAACGGAAAGCATAACAGATAGGTATAGGGAATGTAATAAATTCATAGATGTAGAATTTTTTTACACATTTGAAAGTGCAAAAAAATAAAGAATGTTTTATTTGAAAAAATCACCTTTTTTCAAGTAATTCAAATTAACTATTAGTTTTAATACACCCTGTAGAAAGGTGATCAAAATTTAAGTCATTTGCATGTAGCATTAGATCAGTATTGTTGATTTTGGAAAACTTTTTGGAACTGAAGTCAACGGAGTTATAGGTAACTTACAGGGTATTTTGAATAACTTAAAATCTTTTGACGCTGGGTATAGGGAAATGCGGTATCAAACGATGTATATAGTATATTTCCGTGTAGATTTGGAAAATGCAATAAAATACAGGGTGTTCTATTTAAAATAAGATAGTTGCTATCCACATCCCGTAAAACACGAAGTGAAACGATCATAATAATATTTTGATCATCATCAATCATGAAAAACTACGCAAATTTTTAAATAATTAATGAGAGCCTGAATACTTTTAGAACGGTTTTCGTGACACAGCCTCATATAAATGCCAAATGTTTGTTAATTATTTTGTAAATGGAGGGGCAAGTAGAAAGTAAGTGGGATTGTGGGAATGTGATGGATCTTTTGGTATTAAACTCTTTAAACTGCCTTTCCATACTGTTTACTGATCTCCTGTCAATACAAAGTGTACTGTACCTAGCAATTTTAACCACTACAACTTCGTAAATTTAAGGAAATGTGTTAAAGAGAGAAAGCATATATCAGATGTCAAGGCTAATAAGTTCGCCGCATTCACCCTACCAAAATAGACGCCGAGTATTTTAGATTTGTTCCTGTAAGAGAAAAAGGTTTTTGTAAGAAGTCGTAAAACGGCGTTGATGCGGGCGGGTTTGATTTACACAACAGAGCTGATCTTTATTCCAGTAATTTGAATTACTACCGTGACTGTTATTAAAGCAATTCGTTGTGAGATGTTTATAAAACCATCCTCAAGAATAGAATTACACCATTATAAGTGCCTTTAATTACCGACATCACTTAGTGACAACCATGTCATTGACTAAACAAGATCAACCTAAATATTTAACGCCGTGACGTATTGCCAAAGAATCCCTCTATCGAGAGAATTACTGTTAAATGTCTTTCATCAACACACTTAGTACTTGTAAGCAAGAGTTAGTTATTATAACAAACGCATTTATAGGTTGTTTGAACAAGTCTTAAAATTCCCTAGACCTGAACCGATTTTAATTTAGACAGTCCGACAGTCATGGAGTGACGAAAATCTGAACTCATAAATTTATCGAAGTTTAGTGCTTCAACAATGTAATTTAATGTGGGGCCATCGAAAATAGCATGCACCTGTGTCTATAATTTCAATTTGTAAAATCCACCAAAGTAGTATTTCTAAGACTATTAAATTCGTGTCAAAATAACTTTTAATACCACAAGGGTTTGCGAATGACCACCCTATCGTAAATTACGAGTAAGATATGTTTACTATTTACGTCAGTTAAAAACTTCAACTGGACACTTGACAAATATTTCAAACAGATTCTTTAAAAAAGCCCTATGATATTAAACAAGATTAACACCTCACCTTTTCTTTCTTTTTTTAAGCTCTACAAATGGACGTTTGGGGAGTACTTTGTATAATTGGATAATTTTGTCTTTATCTTTTATTTTCTCTACGGCTATATGGTTACTTTATAGTCTACAAGTTTAATGCATTTTAAATAATAGATGCTGATGTTATCCCGACCCACCAAAAAAAACTCACTGTATGTATGTACCTACGTAAAGTATTGTCTAAATGAAAGGAATAAAAATTCATTAATTTCTATCTTGATGACGGCAGAGAAAAATTCCGAGACCCGTCTATTTTCTATTTCAAAATTACCTCATAATGTGTTAAAATTTAAAACCCTTAGAGAGAGGGTGGCTACACATCATTTGAAAGGTCTTTTAATTCGCTATTTAACAATATCAACAATCAAATCGGTTGTTCCCAAATAAACCGAACATAGGAAATTAACATGGGAAAAACGTTTTTTTTGCAGATCGTTGCCCCCTAACTTAGAGGGTTTATAATGACACCAATCAAAAGAAGATTTTTTTTCTCATCTATTGATATACGAATTATTTTGTTTTCAGGTGTCATTATTTTATCAAAAATTCCGCAATAAATCCAATTACCAAAATCATGTTAAGCTATGGAAATTTCCTAAAGAATTGAAATAGGTTTTCACACAGACGGAATGGCATGCTCATTAAAATGCACGGAAAACAAATATCGCGTACTAGAGTAAAGCTGTAAACGTTGTTTATTATAAATACTTTTTCCTCAGTGAACCGCATTTTACAAAAAAATTAATGCCAGTTGTTATAAACTGATATTGATTTCGACGTTTGAATCTGCTTTTTGTCTTACTAGTAATGGTTTAACATGATTTTGGTAAGTGGATTTATTGCCGAATTTTTTTTAAAATAGTGAGAAATACACCTGAAAATGAACCAATTCGTATATCATTAGGCGAGGAAAAAAAACTTCTTTCGATTGGTGTCATTATAAACCCTCTAAGTTAACATGGGAAGCAACTATGTACAAAAAACCTTTTGCCATGTTAATTCCCTATGTTCGGTTTGGGAATATAATTCACCCGGTACACTAAATCAAATAAATCCCACCTTTTTAAAAATCTGTATTTGGTCACTTTTTTCGATAACAAAACAATATGACAAACCTGATCATGACATTACTGAAAAAACGGATATAAATCACTCGTAAGGAAATTTTTTACCACATCGCCCAGTGATTAAAGAAGGTTCAACAGTAGTAATACAGCAATACAACCAGTGTTTTCCTCCTTGTATCAATGCCTGGGGAAGGATTTAAATCTAATAGAACTTATTCCGGCTTCACTAATAAGATTCAGAAAAAATGAAATAAGAATCTTATCTGACAAAAAAGGCTTTTCTGCAAATTACCTTAAATGAGAAAGACCGCCGAATTAGGCGGAAGTTTATCGGCGACGTTCAACAACCAGCTGAAACGATGCACGTTGATATTTTTGGAAAAATATGACGTTTCTAGAATCTTGAAATTCGTGACCTGATTTTTATTGTTATACACAATTTGAAATGTTTTTATGTTCTCGTCTTTTCTTACACACAAAATTATGAGTTTTTATTCAATTTTCTTTCCCATTTGTGTCCACGTCCACTTTTGACATGAAAGTAACGGTTGCTCTGCTCGTGAATATGGAGTAAGTCAAGATTGCAGTCGCTTCTCGACTTCTGTTGCTAAGTAAGGCCGGCGTTGTTATTACGAAAAAACAGCAAAAATAATTTTTTTTAAATTTTTCTTTGCGTTCAATTAATATAATGTCCACCTTGTTAGTAGATATCGCGACATAGACAGCCTGCTACAAATAACTACCGAAACATTTTTTTACTTAGTGATGACTCATGGCGTCACAACTGACAATACACCGATGATTACTTGCAAATTAAGGAAAATCCTACTATACTCCAGTTCCACTTGTGACAAAAAAAGGGGGATATTGTTATATTAAGAGAATGTAGGGATAGGTTAATTCAATGACTTTGTTGCTTTATGCATTATAAGTATATAGGTAGGTATGCCTAAATTTGATCAACACGCAATTTTTTAAGTCTACTTTTCCATAGTGACGGAGATGATACTTACACTGAATTGTGGACTGCATAATAGAACAATTTATGAACAATATCTGCATGAAACTACCTTGAATTAAATTTGGGTACAAACAAACGGAAGAAAACGCCACTATGTTTAATTGGTGAAAGGTAAGGAAACCATTCATTTGCACCGTCTGCATATACCTATTCGCATTTTTCAGTCGATTAGGTGAGTGAGGGATCTGCGCTATTTATTCAACCTACGACAATTTCCAGACTTTGGTAATTTTATTACAACTGACGCAGTAGTGTCTGCAATGCATGTATTTTAATGTTCCCATCTCTGAGGTCGAGCTTAACGACATATCAGCTCATTGCACCTTGTCGCAAATGGACTCGTTGTCGGTAGCGGCACTAGTCGTGACTCAATAACTTCTTTAAAATGTAAATTACCTTACATTGAACTTCCTCTTTTCATTTAGAATCTGGTTTTTTTTATTACTATCAAACTTAATGCACTCCATTACACACGCGTTTTGCCACATTCATAGACTCATTTATTCCGGCGCGGGGGTAATTCTGTTTGCATTTCGATCTTTGTTTCACCTAGGGTAGCAGTAACACCTCACGGCCAAAGTCCAATTAACGATGACAAAGATTTTAGTATGCAAATTGGCATCACTCGTTGCCATGGCGATTTCTAACGCGGTTGGCAGGTGAGGGATCCAAGTATAATTATTCCATTGTCTTTTGTAATAATGTCGGATATTCAGTTCTACTTTTAATGGAGATTAAATTTATTTCTGGAATATTTTAAAATTTGTAGAGTACAAATAGGTACGTAATCTGCCATCAATTTCAATGGGATGAACTAATGTTAGGTGTCTACGCCCACAAGTGTTTAGTAAAGGAATTGATCTGTAAGAAATGAGTATGATTAATAACATTCTTAAAGAAGTAGGTGCTTGAAAAATCCTATAACGGGAAATTGTGCACGTAAAACGTTAATAAAAGTTTATCGCAGTATTAAAATTAAGAAATTCGATTAAAAACTTTCCCACCTGAACCTATCATGAGGCTTTACGGCTCCTCTAATCTTTTAAAACGACCCTATGATGCCTTAATCTAATAACGGTCATCATTAAAATGGCGAGCGTAAGATAAATTCAACGGTTATTGTTACGACGTACATAATTACTAGGAGAAAATTAAGCAAAATTGATAATAAGCGAAAGACCTCATGCTTGTTCGACGAACTACTGGTAAAGTATAATGACGATAATAAAGCCGAAAAGAAAAATTTTGTGGGAACCGGTAATAAAATTAAGGGGGAAAGGTGAGAACCGGTGGACAGATCCTTTGAGGTCAACGCGTGTCCGTTTGGGATGAGAGGCGACTGGACCATTTGGAGAGACTTAATTAAGAGCAGTTGCTATAGTTACTAATTGCACAACGGAGGTGTCCTGCCTTTCACCTCGAATGGGTCAAAGGATAAACACGAACTCATTACCCGTAACCCTAAGGTTGACCTTCATTTTAAGCTCTTATATATGTTTAGTTTTAAAGAACAGCACCGCTTCGTGGTCTTATAATTATTACGAAAGTATCTGGAAGCTCAAAAGCAGAATAGAGCTATCTGTCAGCAATGCCGAAAGTAAAATAAACGCATTGGCAATTTTATCTCATAATTAAATCGTTACAGGTGTATTTTCTTCGCTTATAGTTGTAGCTGTCACAGTCGCACACAAGCGCTATCTAGGACTCCATTGCCATTTTTGCTTATCCTAATGGGCCCTTGCTATAGCATTGTGCGCATTTTTACTGCACTTTCACTTTGAAAAAATAAAAAGTGCACTTTTGCGCTCCTTATGTCTGTCTGTCTGTCTGAGTGACAAAGACTCCGGAACTACACCACTTACAGACTTGGTATTAGTGTCATTCGATCAGATCAGAAATTAAAAATTATTTCATGTTTGTATTCTCGTTAAGTCATGAAATGTCCATAAGGGCTATTAAAATCGAAAAAACAAATTTGAAAAGCACTCTTCGCCTCTTGCTGAGGCTTAACGAATTTTGTTAAATTTGTACTTCATACATTTTTTTAATGCAAATTATGAAAATTAACTTTAGGGCGGCTTCATGTCATAAATAAACCAATTAAAACGTTTAGGACTTTCCTGTGTTTGAACGCGTGGTGATGCGACAAGTAGAAATTGGCCCCGCCCATGATCTTATACAGGGTGGATCGTCGAAAATAAAACATCTATTTTCTAATAAATTTGAGTGAATTAAAAAAAAAATGCTTTTGGGGCGACGTGGACATCGTTAACCACGTAATTTTTAGATTTGATATAGGTACGTACTTTACTTTCCAGAATATTTCAGACTGAAGCTGCAAAAACGTTTATTACTTGTAATTTAATTATTGGAAAGACGTTTGGACCAACATCATCTTAACTGTCTAAAGTTAAACCATCGTAAAAAAACAGGTTTTAAATCACGTTAAATGTATTCTAAACATAAATGGAGTGGAGAAAAATCATGTGTGATTAGCCATCCATATGATGATGGATTTATTGTATCTAATGCGGTTGTGCACCCTTGGTCATCTTATCCTTTCCATTTTTTAACCGGTTCTGATAATAGTGTTAAGGGATGAAGGAGTTTTATGGTAAAAGTGTCCACTTGAGTTTATAATTAGCAATCTCTAGTGATTTTGTCGACTTTCCATATTTATTTTGATTTTATAGCAAAAGTATGGTGTGGCACTTCATTTCAAACGTGATGTTTATGGAAAACAGGGAAATCGGGATTTAGGAATGTACGTAAAATTTCCCCAACGTTTCCGCAAGATGATGAGAGTGGGGATACTGGACAAAAAATCATTAGATTAATTTGATAGCGTTAGAAACCGATTTTTAAAATATTTACCTTATTTTTTCATTTTTCAAATAATTCTCTCAGGGCAGAGCTTAGGGACCCTACTTACCTACGATCTCATGTGCCTCACGCACGGGTCCTTAAAATTCACCAAAATTTGCTTTACATAAACCCTTTTTTAAAAAGTTTTTGAATTAACAGCTTTGAAATTAAGCTCTTTTTGAAAGCGCGCTTGCAGAACCGCTTGGTTTATAGCACTACACTTCCAAAATCGTAAAAGTTTTACAATAGAGCGACACAGCGTATAATCAGTTGTTCTGTTGTTCATAGTGTACGTACAAGTTGCACGCAGGTATTCAGATTCAGAGTTTCGGCGCAGACTGTCTGACTCCGAGCAGTAGACCGACGTGACCATAAAGCAAGCAGGTTGCCAGCGTTGGTAAAAGCTGCCAGTTATTTTGACTCATACAAAAATGGAGCGTTCCGGAGAGCAGACTGCAGTTTTCTTGCTCCATAGTGACAATCTTTCAAACAAGATAAATCCACTTAGAAGGAGTATAACTTTTTTCCGCAATTCATTGCACTTTTTTTTGATATACTTTTAATTTTTTAGCCGTAATATAAATAGTTCCAAAATGTGCCTGATATACATTTTGATTCTGCTAAAAAGTCGAGAATGCATTAAGATTTCGTGAGAATGCTCCTTGAGCGAAGGGTAGTAGTTGACGTCCTACTATCGTATGAAGTCGTTGACAGAGCTGGAAACGGCAATGGAGTAGGTACATTACTTCTGGACAGAAGATTGCTGTTGCAAAGTTTTTCTCAAAAAAGGAAATTTAATATTAATCCAAAGATCATAATACACGATCTTTGATTAATGGTTTCGTAGATGGTTTCCATCTCAAAGTGTCGTTTAACTTTGAATTTCGATTATGGGTTATTTTGTTATCGATTTGCGTGTAAATGCTTTAACACCTACACCAAACCTTCCTTTTTCAATTACAATATTCAAAAACTTTCTACCTACCCATTAGTGAAAGATTTATTTGCATGCTTAAAATGTAGGTGATATTCTACTCTTAAGCCATGTATCGACATAAACCGCAGCACTGCCCATTTAGGGATAGTTCCACTTCGCATAATAGGACTTTAAGCAGGCCGGCGCCGACTGTCCGACTCGAACTCGAATACCTCTTCCTCTTGTCAACCCGCTCTGTTTTCATAGAAGTCCAAACGAAATTATTTTAAATAGTTTGGCCGACGTTGTTAAAAAGGAAATTCCGATTCCCGCGCTTTAGAAATGTTCTCCCAAAAAACAAAAAAAAATCATTCAATGTTAACTGAATCGTTACGAAAAATAAACGTGGTACCCCCTTGTTCTATTGCCTAGGAAAATAAAAGCCATTGAGTATTGACTGTAGTCAGATAGATACTATTTTCTCTTGGCCTCGTCTTCTCCTGGCGCCTGAAAAATTATAGTATCGTTAATCGTATCTGATTTCTTATCTACAGTTACCACATCAACCACGAGTTTCCCTTCATTTCTAAAAGCACAAGTACTCGTACCTTCCACGGAACTATAGCTCCCTACCTCCTCGTGGTGAAAGGCGGGCAACTCCTGTGTTGGTGGGTCCCAATAGCATTTAGAAGCAGGGTGGCATTGAGTCACCCTGTCGCGACCAACATCTCTCTCACTTCTCTCTCTCTCTCCATGGAAGCGACGTCGGGCAGAGCTCACCCTGACACTTCTACCGGTCGTTATCCGGTTTGAATCGAAGAGGAGCGATCTCTCCAAAATCCCTGTAGACCTTCTCGAGAAACCCGGCCTCACCTACAAAACAAAACCCTTCCTAGACTGTCCACTTGATGTCTCCTCCGGATCAGATCAAGAAGATCACTCTCTCTCACTAGATACTTGAGTGCTTGGATCGCCGTCGTGTATAAGTGCGGATCGTGCGGTGGTTTAAGTGCCAAAAATCGATCACACCTCTTCCGACTGCCGAAGGGAACTTCAATGCGGTCACTGTGCACGTAGTCATTACAGCAAAGCCGGCCCGAAGTTCCAACAGGAGCCCCCCTGCACACATTGCTGGATAGGACATAAGGGCGATGTTATCAAGCATAAGGCCTCAGCCTCGAGTTGCCCGTGTTATCTGAAGCGCTCAGATCTCTCAGATTTGCGCAAGTAGATCATACTGACATCAACGTCTTACTAGTGCAGGAACCATATAAAGCGAGTTCGAATAGTAGATATAGGGTAATCGGTACTTCGGCCCCTGTATCAAAATTACCGCATGTTACTCACTGCGTTGCGGTTCCTCTCGGCTATTGTAAACAATACCATTAAACCGATGGGTATCGTTTCACCGAGTCATTTAACGAACAACTGCACAGCTGTAGCTATGATTACCGTTGAGAACACCTCATTGGAAATTGTTGGCGTTTATTGGCTGCCAAGTGAAGATGTCCGCATTCATCTGTAACATCTCCACTATGTCTTGGACGAGTTGAAAGACTATCAGAGGCTTATACACCAAGTGGAAACGTTGATAATAGCTCTTAAAAGAATATTTTAAAAAATCGCGAACATTTGATAACTCCCGAGATAACTCCGTAAAGTTCTTAGTCGGTTTTTCACGAACTTTCTATGGATATCAATAGAGAACTGTTGGATGAATGAAGCTGATTTTTTTAGACTAGTGGTTGGTACTGACAATGACTTGACGGTGTTTCTTTTTTAAATTTCTTGTCAAATTATAATATTATCTTATTATTACAAGATATCTTATAATTAGAGAAAAAAAATAAAAAAGAACCACTGTCCTAGTCATTGGCAGTACCTACCATTAGTCTGTAAAAAACCAGCTTCATTCATCCAACCGTAACCTAGTTACATCTGTAGAAACTTCGTGGAAAAACCGACAAAGAATTGATTTTTTACGGAGTTATCAAATGTTCGCGATTTTTTTAAACATTTTTTTAAGAGCAATTATCAACGTTTTCGTTTAGTGTAAGTATAACTTATTTTCTCAAAAAACATCAACCATTTAAAATTGGTACCGCAAGAACATCAGCGCCTTAAAGTTATATGACCTGAGGTGGCAGACGGTCGATTTTAACAAACTCCGATAGGCCAAAGTGGAACTCCATCGGCTAAAATTTTGATCACTTTCGTTCAGTGGATTTTGAGCTAGCTCCCCTACTTTATGGACGCGATTTCGAATATCCTCTTTCCTGACGACGATCCAACAGAAGATGAACACCTCCACGCCGAATGCGTTCCCAACAATTCAACTTGGAATCTAGACAAGACTGGGTCACAAGATATCCTTGCACAAGCACCAATAATTCCCAGAAAACAAAACTCCTGGACTGGGCGAAATTGACGGAAACGTACTAATAACAAGATGTACATGGTTTTTGGCTCCAAATTACATAGCAATCCGACAGTTCGCCTATCAACCCCTCCGTCCGCAGGGTTTTCGAATTCAAGTACCTGGGACTGTTATTACACCACAAAATCTCCTTCGTCAAGCATTGATCTCAAGTGGTTAAAAAAGGTAAAATCCTGCTTCATCTATTTTACAAATACACGCGCCTAAAATGGAATCTTCCAAAGAAGCCACTAGAGTTGATTTCCAACTAGGCAGTTCCTTGCACATTTGGTTGGACAGACTCAAAACATTCTTATGTGGTCAGGAAACTGACCTCGTTTCAGTCCCTTGTCCTTAAGACTTGCCTGGGGGCTTACAGAACGGTATCCAAAGATTTACTATGCGTCCTGCTGCTTCCTTCTGCAGGAAATTTACTGAAGCAGTATCCTAGGCAGGACCAGCGCATGCATTCTGTTTAACGACCGCATTTCTACCAACGACTTCCATACACTCTTGCCCAGAGTTTTAGTTACTCTATCTGCCATTGTCCGCACAGTGCATCCCTTCTCATTTGTACCAACTGCCTAACTTGATCCATCCCAAGGAGCCTGCTTAACCAAGACAAGTAGGGCAGTGGTGGATCACTTCCTTCATTCCTTTGCGTTGATGAGATCTCCGTCTGGTGCATACATTTATTCACCCCCAAAGACCCATCGAAGCCTTCCTCATCAATACAAATAGGATATCTTATCCAAGATTTTAAAATTCTAAAATGTGCGCTATCATCGGTTATAATTATATATCTATAGCTGTAACTAAACAGTGAAATTGGGTGAAAATAATTACTTCAACTCCCTATAACACTCAAATTAACGAAATAGTTGTGAATAATCGATAAACTGTAACGAAATTTCCCGATCCCCATTGTTTAATTACTGACGAGCAGTGTCTCTCTTTCACTCATGCAAAACCCTGTCCAAAATAATACACTCCCACGATCGTGACAACATTTTGTATTTCTCTAGAGCTAGACCTTCACATTACAAGTTTCAGGTATTCCATTTGCACAAAAATAGTGAAGGTATTTCACTCTGATTTCACTAAATGAATTGCCCATCACTTTAAAGTTAATTATTACACGGGCACTTTTACCAACTAGTCGTGTCCGTTTACACTGCGGACACTTGGCATTGCAACAAAATTTCAATGATGCGTTTCACCACATAATGAGGGCCAATTTTTCTAAAATATATTTTACAATACTTATATTTAGCGGAATTTTAATTGAACCCACAATTTGCATAATATCAAATTACTTTCGAAAGCAAAGTATACCATTTGCTCGAATATAATACTATTCCATTTACTTTTTGTTTGTTTACTTTTATTAAATCAATATGAAGGTGTTTAATCAATTAGGTATATATAAACAGGGCGCTGACCGATCGTCCAGCTTGAAGATTTGCAGGTGTGTAATCACATTTGTTTATAGTATGGTAGCTAAAAATACATATATTAGAATTTAATTACCAGTGTAAGAAACACTTTTTCGCAGGCTCTAAAATTCTAGCAGAAATGCATATTTTACTAACTATGATCCAGCCAGTTAACTATACCAGTAATTTAGATTGTCTGACGAACCGACTAGGTTAACAAAAGCGACTACCTTAATTGATCATTTTCTAGTTTTTTTGTAATTACCCAGTGATTACTAAGCAAAGTACAGTGCCTACGTTAATTACGTATAATGATTTTTTCAACATTTTCAATCAATAATTTTGATAAGGATTTGCAAAGTATTCACTGGGATTATATTTATACGTGTGATAACATTGATGACATAGTTGATTTTCTGAAATTACAATATACTTGCTATTTTCGATTGCCATGCACCTATAAAGATTGTACGGGTCACTAAACCAAGAGCCCCTTGGCCTCGCCCTTGGCTTACTGACACTATACGTAAGATCTCTTAAGTGATAAAGCTTCAATGAAATTTAAAAAATCAAAATCATGCACAGATTGGAATTATTATATCGCAATTAGAAATTATACCGAACAGGCTATTAGATGGGAAAAGAAAGCAATTTTGGAAAACCAACTACAATAGCTAGGAAAGAGAGTTCCCTGGAAGAACTTGAGAGATCTCAATGTATACTGGAAAGATAAATTAACTGGACCATCTATGTCATGTGAACGTCATCCGAAAAGCCTTTACAAGCTCTGTAAGTTCTGATCTTGGTATAGCTTCTGATACAGTTAAGTATTACACCGAGCATTCATGTGAGAAAATTGTTACTACGTTGCATTTTCGTGAAGTTACCGACATGGATGTTTTAAATGTATTCTTTAGTAATAAAACAAAGTCTGTTGGATCAGATGGAATTGGTACAAAAATGGTGTGTTTACGTTGCCCTTATATTGCACCATATTTAACCTATATAATAATTTGTTCTTTAAAATCATGTACGGTACAAAAACTTTGGAAAAATGCAAATGTTATACCAGTACCGAAAGTTAGCAATCCTAAAAGTTTATCTCAATTCATCGGGTGGAACAGGTAGTATTGAATAATGATAAATCATTGTCAACACCCGTAGCAATGGGCGTTCCACAAGGGTAGGTGTTGGGACCTCTTTTGTTCATTATATACACTGCCACCCTCCCAATTGCCTGAAATATCAACGTGCTATCAATATGCTGTGCTGATAACACGCAGTTACAATATAATTCTTTAGTAAAGATTTATTTAGACTTTGCGAATGAGAGAATCAATAGTGACCTCACTGACTTGTTACAATCGGCGGTACAACTTAACTTAAAAATAAACCCATTAAAATCCTCTATAATCATCTATGGAGGAGCAAAAGAAAGGGAGGTCTGGAAAGATGATATAATTATAAAAGTGGGTGATGAAATTCTACCAAATAAAGATGGCGTGAAAGTTCTTGGGTTAGAAATTGATTCCAAGTTGAGATTCAAGTCACATGTTTCAAATATGATAAGAAAAGCGTACTCAAATTTAAAATTATTTTTTTCTGTCCCCAGTTTGTGTATTGTGCTAATGTGTATGGACCACGTTTGGATACTTATGATTCCCATAGAATCCAAAAAATTCAAAATTCCTGTTTTAGAATAATTTATGGAATAAGAAAGTATGTATAATCATATATCACAGATGGCTAAATATGAAAAATCGTAGATATGTGCATGAGATGCTCTTATACCATAAAATGGTAACAATAAATGAGCCTGTTTATTTATATAACAAAATTCAATTTAGTAACAACCCTAGATTCGTTAATTTAATTATGTATACCACGAATTCATAAAACAGCATTATATGAAAGAAGATCACTGTCAAACAATATTTCTAAAAAATATACTTAATAATTTAAGCAATATTAAAAAAAAACATACCTGTCGGAAAATTTAAGAAGGCACTTCATAATTCATATCATGTTTTTGCTAGGCAAACGTTGGAGTCGAGTTACATTTTAAATTTTGTAACCCATTTAACTGTTGAGTTAAATTTTTTTTAAATTACATTTTGTATTTCATAAATTTTATTTAAGTATTTTTTTTCCATTACAAAGTAACTCTTTATTTTCTGTACATTTCTCAATTAGATTTTGATTTCTTTTCATTATGGTAGGGTTAAGTGTAAGAGCAGAGTTGGGTCCTCGTGAGTAGCCCAACATCTGAACTTCGCCCTAAATTGATTTAATAAAATACTTTATTAAGAATCCTCGTGATCGTTTATAATGTTGTATTGCTGTCTGTCTATCCGTCTGTCTGTCCGTCTGCACGCTAACTTTGTGTAAAAACGCCCGATCGCTTTAAAAATTGATACACATGTTCTTCAAGATATAAGAAATGTCGCTATTGTTTTTTGGCTACGTAGACCAACGGGCCAAAAAGTTACAGCCCAAAAACTGCCCAAACCTCCAAAAAGGGTTTTATAACTCTTGTTACAAAGAACATATGAATGTTCTGTGTTCTGTGTAGGCAACTATGCAGATTCAACGCATTCCAACTTTTGTATTTGCGCAATCCCAATTTTTTTATTTGTTAATAATAATAATACAATTTATTGCCAAACAGAATTAAATTCCAATTAAATTTGTTTTGCGCATGCGCAGTTGGTTTTTTTTTATTGGTTAAGAAATTTTGTATCTAGGCACCTCGAATAAAAGTAAAACAAATGCCGATTCAAAAAGTTTGTTTTACAAACTATGCTGATCTTGTGGGATAGAATCAACTCCTTAAGGTATAGTGTAAAAATGATGTATGTGTGAAGATCTCGAGGATCGTTCGGTATTCAGTTGTATCGGATTTTTATTTATAGTATTATTATTGATTATAATAATCGTACTGCGAAACTTTTCTATGCTATGTAGGTACTGATAATCATTTCATTCCGGTAAACGCTAGCAGGTAGAATGTTAGAACTTTACGAGGAAGAATGTGACGTGGTCTAATTTACGTTCCGTAGTGAAATGTATATTGTTCTAGCGAAAATTGGAAAAACAACTTCAACATCCGGATCGGTGCCTTTAAAGAAAACAAAATCTTGTATACGTTAACGCTTCGATTCCCGTGGGACCGTGAACGTGAGATTAGCAGTACACATTAAATGTTCATTTACGAAATAACTACTCGTATTTATAGAAGAATATGAACAATGAAGAACTCTCCAGAGACATGTGGACAATGTTCTATCTATAACAACTAGCATATACAATAAAAGCTGATCCGTGATTTTACGCGATGTGTCCACCACGTACGTGTTTTGGTTGGAAGTCTTCCGATATCATTGACAGTACGAAATTACACATACACCGCGCAACGTGCATAACAATAACTTTTACATACGACAACCAATTATTGGTCTCAGATTTTGCATACCCATGCCTTTAGTGGTGCCAAGTTAGAAAACTTTAGAAAGTAGGGGGGAGGGAGGACACATGTTCTACCGTTCATGGTGTTCTAATGAAAAGTCTCATCGAAATAAAGTGGTTTGTCCAAACTATTAATTTTATCTCTCATTGTATTCTAATTAAAGGTCTCAACGAAAGGAACCGTTTTCTACCAACTACTGCTCTTCTTCTTTCTATCCTCTTATCAAAGTACGGGGTGGAAGGGGAGGGGGGGGACTAGTTTTATCCTTCATGGTACTCTAATGAAAAAAAATGCGCTTTATCTGCACAAGAGTTGTGCACAATTTATACTTGTTTAATATTTTAGATTTAGACGATTTATTTTCATCCTTTCGAAGCACCCGTCTACTTTCATCTTTCTTTTCATTCGTAAGCCGTATCGAAATACACGGCGATTACAAAAACAGCTGAAAGTGTATTGGAATTTTAATTGCTATTTTCGGATGCAGCGAACCTCGAGAAGGAAAAGGGAATTTGCCACGGCTAGCCAGGGGAAATGAGTCTTCCGGTGAAACAGACACCGAGGTTTGACAAACCGCCAGTCGTGTACAAGACACGGTGAAAAGTAAATAAAAATATAAACTAAAAACAAAATAATAGGTACAAGCTATGTGAATCCTTGAGCACCAGAGGGTGTAACCTTTGTCTTGGCATATAATCTATATACACACAAAATATGCTTAATTGTATATAAAACAATAAATAAATTAGCAATTTTGAGCAAGGTTACACTTGACCAAATGCAAATGTTCAGGTGTAACTTAATCTAACCTCGATTACAGACCGAAAGATAAACAAATTGAATTGCCTCGCGTGAACATAGGCAAAGATAAATGATAACTGATAAAACACTTAATTACACATACATCTGCAACTTTTTTATTCAAAATATCAATTGCAAAGCAGTTCGTGAACCTACCAATGCGTGATAGACATTAATTAATTGCTGCGTAGTTAGCACTGACTTTAAATTTCTAACCAAATGACCAAACATCGAAATTAAATATTTTTCCGTGTTATGGTCGTGAACTTATGCCCATAACGCGTTGTGGTTATTTTAGAAGCGACCACAATGCGAATTGGATGGTTCCAATCAACCGAACACCGGATTTCTTCAGTTTTAACGTGTTTCCTTAATGCGATGTATCGCTAGTAATTCAGTTATTAGGTTGATTTCAAGTTAGTAATACTAAGAAATGACATTATCGCTCTAAGTAATTACTATGCAGCTCCTGACTACCTCTTGTACAAACATAGTACTTTGTGTACCCAGGCGGGAAAGTGGTTGTTTTCCGGGGCGAAGGAAGATATGGCCAGGCGAGGCGCAGCCGAGGCTGGCCACTTCCTGAGGCCCGGAAAACAACTTTCGTGCCGTGGTGCACACAATATTTTTTATCCTATGCACTTACATTTAAAATTAATCCCTCAACAACGTCCGACCGCAAGCGCTTGAATTTGGATTTGCTTTAACGCGTCAACGTGCACGCGTTTGTTTTGTTTATTTCCACGTTTCCTGCTGACTACGCGAAAAAAATTTTACGAAACGGTGCAATCTACGTGGGCCCACGAGTATATTTTTTACTCGTAGATCTACCCCTTTCCCTTATAATACAGTTCAACGCAAATTCAAATTCTAGCGCGCTTGCGATTGCACAGTGCGGAGTTACCGAAGGGAGTCACGGTGCAACAGAGCAGAGGTGCAAGTGGAGAATACCGATCATGTGCGAACTGAGTTGACATTTCCGGCATTTCACTGGCGCGTGATTATTTCCTTAGAAAATAACGGGATTTAAGGGGTTGTAATTAATACCAGGCGCATTTGAAATTATTACTGGTCTTGTGTATTAACAAATGTGTTTTAAAATTGAATGTGTGTTTTCAGGGACAAAATCACACCGGTTACATTTTAAATCCTTCGCAGTATCCATGTCTTGTCAAATGTTAGATGCTTTTAAGACTGGATTTATGCTTGGCGACGTAAGCGCAATGGGCACACTTTAAATCCTTGATGATCTTGTATTTTAAAAAATGTGTTTTATAAATAGATTTATTCATTCCTTACAGTCACACTGGACACATTTTAACTTCGGGATAGTCTCTTATGTTAAAATGCTACTTATTGCGGATAAGCGGTGTTCTACTTACAGTGCAAAGTACATCTTGGTGTTAAATGTATTGACACAGATGCTCGTTATTGAAAGTAAATGGGAGACTATGACTTAAGTTTGAAACGTTTGAATTGGTCAAGTGATATTGGGAAAGTATTCAAATTCACGAAACATTGATAGGTATAGGTTCGCGGTAATTAAATAAATTCTTGAATTCAGTAAAATAAAGTGAACATAGGGTAAATTTAATTATTAAATCAGTGTTGACGATTTTATGTTTCTTATTTAATTAAAAAGAAATAACTTCTTTGACATTTTATTACAACCGCGCCATCTAGCTTACATAAGGCGTATTTTTTTCTCGCCTAGCCGACAAAATTGAATTTTCTCGCTCCATGCGTGCAATTGTCTTCTTTCGCGTCCTCACAGAGGCGAGATAATGTAAGTTTCTCCTTGTATAGGATAAAAAATAATTTGTACAATTTGGTTCAATGCCTGTTTTAATTAAAAATTACTTGTTTTATTTATTTTAACGATATTATTTGCTTACTGGGAACCTTATTTTCATGTTAAAGGATGGCTGTGTGCAATGGAATGCGGTCAAATACACTGCCCACAAAACACTTATCAAATAAGGCGAATAAAAATTGCGTAAAGAAACATACACGCTTTTCGACCGTCGCGAACCAGCCATGTTTTTTCATTGATTCCAGTATTTAACGAAACGCCACTTCTACTATTAAAAAATCTCTTTTTCCAGGACTTTCAAAAAAATCCGCCCATCACAATTAAGGCCTAAACACACGAGTCGGTTTTCGCCGAGTCGACCGACGACTCGGCAGTTTAGGTTTGAACAAATCTACTTGGTTTGCATTAGAGCATAAGTCGCGCGGAGCAATAAAATCGACTCGTATGTTCCGTCATAATTTTTGGTGTTAGGCCGAAACAACGTGTGCATGACGTTATTTTCAAAATATATTTTTTAAATATGTTGTCATTTAATAAATAATTCAATGTATTGTGGTCATTCTTCAAACGAAAAAAACGCGTTGTGGTCGCTTCTACAATGGCCACAAGGACGTTGTGGTCATAAGTTAACGACCATAACCATAACACGTAAAAATACTTAATTTCGATGTTTGGTCATTTAGCTTCGGCCATAACGCGTTGTGTGCGTTATTTTCGCCCATTGAGCGTTTTCGATATTTGTGCGTAACATATACAATATGATAAATCAATCCTTAAATTGACAAATTATAACTTTCATTTATAATATTTATGAAAGCAACCTGCGCTATTTTATAACATCTGACACCAAGACATTAATTAAATCAATATTCACCAATACTTGGTAGCATAAAATAGTGTAAACTGAGTGTACTTACAGGTCCAGTAAATAATATCTATCATAATCTAATAATTCCGAAGGAAACTTGTGGATTGTAACGAGCGTCTTGACATACCTGCAAATAAAACAAGCACTTTAGTAACTGAACATCATTATATAAATCAAAGGTGCGTACAGATTTATAAACTTGCCATTACGGCTCTTTAAAGTATAATAATCGAAACAAACTTAGATCTAGCCTGACTAACTAATCGCACGGGCACGATTAAAATCAAATAACGATTAGTATCTGCCCGTATGTTATTATCAAAATAAAATCGAAAACATATACGGTTTTCGCAATAAAAAGCGTTGCACGTCCTTGATTTGATGATGTTAACAATACATGACATTGTCAAACATTATGCGATGCAACATATCAGTGTGATGTTTGTCAACTAAACACATCGGAGTATGTTAACATTTAAGCAGTTTTTGGCGCAAAATTAAGTACCCTTAACATTTTTTTAATAACGTATTGCTGCCGTTGTAAGCAGAAAGCTAAGGAATTTCTGCATTACTGCATAATGGTAATGTTTCGAAAGATGATAATTGAACAGGCCACCAGGAAATAAATATCAAGTTAAGTCTTGCTTGCAATCTTGCCCGATGAACTGATTTTACGTTATTTTACAAAACCATGTGGCCATCTCTTGCTGTAGTGGGATTTCTTCTGTCGCAACGCTTTTTATAGTGAAAATCGTATATCAAGGTATAGGTATCACCTCGGGTATCACCAAGCAGTGTTGAGACAAAGCAACATCTCACACTGCAGATCTTTATAGTGCCATTGGGGAAAACAATCCGTCGATGATTTGTTGAGAAATGTACAATGTAACACATTCGATTTTGAAATCCATTTTCGACCTTTTAAGATAGGGAAAATCAAAAAGAAATTTGACTTTTTCAGTTAAAGATTTTGTAAAAATTTCAAATGCGTTTGTTTAGTCACAAAAGGGCACTTTGCCGCCATTTGTCCTATATTGTACCTCTCGCCGTTGTGGAGATCTCAATAGTGGGACAAATTTGAACCACCCTTCCACCCTGTACGTATGTTCGCAATTCTTCGAGAAACGAGTCGACGGATTTTATCGAATCTTCCGATATGCGGAAACGAAAAACACCGGGCTGGATTTTTGACAATATATGTTGCCTTGTGACATTAAAATAAAATCTAAAATCAATAAACAAACATGAGCAAAATTTTGAGGGAGGGGGTGTGAGTTTGAGAGACGTGCGACACCGATGCTTAAACGTCGCTCAACAACTACTCTTTCTTTACGAAGTTGCCGAGGTACTGAAACATGTCGATGCCTTTTCACAAATTGCAAAGATGGTGCATATCTTTGTCGGTGCCTACATAAGCCTCATCTAAATTGAATGCGCTTCTTTACTATTCCTCAGTCAAAGATTAGACATAAAGGATGTAAGACTGCCACACACATTTTTCTTAAATATCTCGTTTGTACTAGGAAGCTGTACTGTCAAGAATTTGGTACCTGGTTTTCATAAAAGTGGAAATAAGTTAAAAACCATAAATGAAAAGAATCAAAATTTCACGTAGAATTTTGTAAATGTTAATAAAACAATGAAGATTGCAATTTAAAATAACAAAGTTAAAGTTAATAAGTAATTCCGCGGTTACCGAACCCTAAAGAAATTCAGCGAAGAACTTAAACTTACCTTATGATGTGGTCGAGTATCTAAATGAAAATATGAAGCGTCTAAATCAATTTTTAATAAATATGAAACGTCTCCGATGCTACACACCTACCGGCACACAACAAGATTCAAAATTTAGACGTAAACAAACGTCCGATTAGTTAGGTAGTTCCAGGTAAAAATAGACAAGAATCTGGACGTTACGAAACAGTCAGAATTTACCTTCATTTTTAATTGCCACGTATTAGCACGCGTGATGTAAATGAATTGCAAGGCACGCGACAGTCTCAACACAACATAATACTAAAATGTTGCTCATGTTCCAAGATATTTTTATGATCTGTGAATGGAACAATGTCAAATAATCATTTAAAAAATTATATGATCATTTGGAAAAGGAATGCAGACAATAAGTTGCGAACTGGGTCAGAATTTAAATTTAGAATTTATTCCAGGTAACAGTTTTAGTAATATAATTCACACACACACAGACCATTGCAGGAAGGCGCGCATTATGTATTAAACGGGGATGTAGGTGTGCAGGAAACACGCGTGAGCAGATGTGCTTAATGAAAATCCGAGGATGGCAGAGTAATGGGGGCGCGGATGGTGCTGGACTGCGGTCAACACGAGAAATAGGACCACAGGTGTCGTGTCGGGAAATAGAAATTACGTTTCTAGCTTTGATAGACTGGGAAATGGAAACACAATGCAGGAAAATTCTCGAGTGAACACCAGCTGCCAAACAATATTCAGCGGAACACAAATCTTATTGATGCTTCTAGATTCCAACAATGTTTGTCATTAAATTGGACGCTTTTATAGCTTTGATAGGATTTTATTTTAGAAGTTAAGAATAAAGTACACAACAAAATTACATGATGTAATCATTCGTCAGTTTTACGAGCTATGAGAATTTCGGCGAGATAAAAAAGTGGAAGGGAAATTATGTAAGGTGTCTGTTTTTCGTATAAACGTAAATAAGGAAAATGCCTCCTGCATTATGCATGAAGCGGTGGTACAAGTTACCTGAAAATATAACAAAAGGCCCGGAAACTGACTTATTACCAATAGCGATGAAATGAAAACTGGCGCAGGTGGAGTTGAAAAGGCGGTAATGACATGCAAATGAGTGAGGTGAGTGAAGAAAAGATGCAAAGCGTGGGTTCAGGAACAATCTAGGTATTTGGCAAGATTACGCGGACTTACTCGAATGAGGAATAAATGAGAGCTAATGGCCGTGGCCACCCGAGGTGAAAAGGGCGCAGGAAAGCTTTCAGGAAATGAGAGCCCTGGGAATCAAGGTATTGCGGACTCAAAGGATTTCAGGTAACTTTACCACGCGACGCCGACGTCTTTTAAAGTCTCCATGAATGATAATGAAAAAAATATATATGCAAACGATGAAATATATAAAGCGTTGCTTTGTAGCGTGCCGGTCGTAAATGTTAATCCCCCTCGTTATTTTTACATTATATACGTTTTATAGTTTTAATAATATACGAGGTGCAATCCGATATTTGCTGATCGCAAGACCTACCAGTCGAACCGATGTGCAAATGAATACAAATCCATGACTAGTCCCGTTCACATTTCAATTAATTTGTTAGTATCATTCTATACACATTGAAATAGTCACTAAGGCAGCGAACGGCTTTCGAATTCCAACGGTGTTAATAGAGATTCTCCAAGCCAACTTTCCACCGGCTTTCACCAGGGACTTCAGAACAAACAAATTTTCTTTCACACAAATCACAAATGCATATAATAGAACAAACTAACTTGGTGCAATCTGGTGCATCGCCGTTGTTTTAAAAGAGTGAGTAGGTACACTTTGACGGATTTGATTGAGAATAAAACGCGTCGCACCTTCAAAAACGTTTCCCTTTTCATTTTCGGTGTTGGAAGTAATTAAATGGAATTTGTGAACAGCTTTATCTTTGCATTAATGTAGTATTGGCATCGACCGAGCGCAAGCCTTACATTTCCAAATCGCCCGAACCATTTAAATGTGGAATCATAAAATATAAATCAGAAAAACTTAATTGGAATTTAAGTGACGACTTTTTACCGCAAACAGTCACCATCTGACCGTTTATAATAAATCAACGATGCGCTACCCCAGTCACTTCGTACACGTAATTAAACACACACCGAACGTGAGGTACGCAAAAACACTAATTGCTTTTCGACCCTGGCAAATTGCAGGTGTTACAAATGTACGATATTACTAATTCGGCGCTATAAAAAGTGGATGTTATCCACAGACAACTCCCTATACAAAATAAACGTAGGTACCCTTAAAAAATTTATAATCAATACGGGCGAGCATTAATTTAAAGAGAAGCACAATTGCGAAAACGTTTAACAATCTTTCACTAAAGCAATCTCACTAATTTTTATCTATTTTTCTTAGACGAACGGATTAATCACATCAGTAGTGAGCATCTCACAATGGATTAAAAGAAAAATTAAAAAGTGAGTGAATGAAACAAGCATTCATAAATCATTTTTGTCTGTTCGTTGTACACCGTTATGTATCCCGCCCTTTCACGATAAAATGATGACTACACAGGTGAAAGAGACAATGGCTACCTATACCTGCAGCGGTCCACTTTAAATATGGCGGAACAGCAGGTGAATAATAGCTACATTTTGATAGGCTCTACGGGGTTGTAGAAATGAACATAGGTAATGGTTGCGTAGGTGTAGTATCCTTAAAATGTCTTGGCTGATTTATTGAAAAATATTACAATTTTATTTTAAATTGACTTCACACTGCCAAATATTATTCGATAGTGTGCCAATTTCGATCTTGAAACACTAATGTAAAATTGATATTTGTTTGGCACCACCGGCACCGCTTTGAGATCATAGGGATCTCGCACCCATTTTGAGAGATTAATATTAAAATTTGGATTACCTAAAAATAAAGAATAAAGTATAACATATATTTTTTTCGATTATTTGTTTACACAAATCTCTTACGAATAAAGCATAGAAAAGAGACACAAAATTTGGAGTTCGCGGAAGATACAATTTTTTCTACTCCTTTACGAGGACCTATAAATTTATGTCTGACTTTCCGGCTGAAGACAATTAAAGTCGTCCATGCAATACCATTCGATCTGGAATAGCCTGTATGTAGTCGCATTTGCAGCTTTTGCAAACATTACAAGTGTTTGTAATTGTATAGGTACAAAACTACGTAATTGAGGGAAACAAACATGCTCCCAAAAGGATAACCTTTAGGATCCGAAGTGTTTAGTAATAATAACACTCTTTATTTTTAGCTCAATCATGCGTGGTGTCGATAAAGAAGTTACAATTTATAGATTCGAATATTAAATTACAGTTAAAGTAAATGGCATGGTCTATCATTTATGCAGAAATGTTTCTTTTGTGTCCTTGATACAGCTTGCGCCCAATTACAGAGTGACCGATATAATGCTCTTTAGAGGTGCCCCTGCAGAAAGTCTGCAAGAAAACCTAATTCGGAGTAGCCCGCAGAATGCATAAGGAAATTCCATCATCTCTGTCACAGATGAAAAATTCTTACCAGGTTCGAGCACCCGACTTCCGGCTATGTAACCCAACGCTCTACCACTGAGCCACTGATCCTTGAACTAGTAGAAATCAATTGGCAAAGGCTTGACATCGCTGTCCCTTATCGTTCTCGAGTTAGACGAGGAACAGACGGACAGACAAAACCATCACATAAGAATTTCTTTCGAAAAATTCCCTTGAAAAGGACTTTAAGGTCTTTTTGAATATAATATAATAATATTTATTAGTGCCCAGATATTTGCGCACCTCAATAATATACCATTAAAGTATATGTACAATGTAAAGCAATTAACAGAAACGGAACAAAAAATTATCTGTATTATCATTTTTCATAAACTCATCAACAGAATAATAGTATATTAAGATACAAGTGTATAATCAAGTCTTTAAAGCACGAGCAACGAGTTTAAGGGCACGACGCAAAGCGGAAGTGCCTTTAACGTTGCAAGTGCTTTAAAGACCAATTATACACGTGTATCTTATAGTATTTTTTATTATACCTGCAGTATAATTTAAAAATAGGAAATACAATGAAATCATATTGACGTTATACTCGAATACATGTCTAATTAAGTGGGCTGGGTGTTCGTAATTTCACGATTGCCATGGAAATGTCACTTGACGTTCGCTTATAAAAATTATCGTCTTTGTGAATTAAACGATTTCCGATGAAAAAGATAATACACCGTCCATTAAATCGATTGTTGTAAAATCTAAACAAACGTTGGTAGGTGTAAAATCCAACTCCAGTAAAGCCTATAATAAAGAATATGAAAAGTTGTTTCCATGGATGAATAGGAAGTTACTTACGAATACAGTCTTAAATGCATCGATAATGCTGGCATATATGAAGGAAATGTCAAAGGTATTTAAATCTATCTTTTGGTGCATTCATTCAAAACTTCGAACAATGCTGCGATTAAAAAGTAGAACAGATTTGGAAGCATACCCTAAATTACGCGCGTTTGTGAAAGCTTCAACCAAAGGATAGGTACAAAAGCCAAAGAAATGTTCTGCATTTACAGAAAGCGACCTAAGAGGAGTTTTTATTTCATCCAGATGACAGTTTCAAAAGTCATACTTGAAGTATCGTTACTTAGCAACTTTAAAGCACGTGTGTTTTAAAGGCCCATTTTCGCACGCATTTGAGTGTTTAAAACGGAGATTGTGATTCAGGTATAATAAAAAATGCTTTCTGCTTTAGATAAACTTTTAGCTTATTTTGAAAAGATTTTTTGCGTCGGATTAATTTGTTCAAGGTGGAAATGTTGTCTGGACACATCTTCAAAACTATAATTTTTGCATTGAAGGTTTATATGGTATCCACAGTTACCACAATTCTGCATGGTCAACAGGGCGATATTTTTATAATGGCAAGTACTAATTCTCATTGCATATGTTAATAACGAGTACACTTTTTAGCGCATTTTTGCAAATTTATTTGCAAAAAGTAGCTTTTAATCTCACTTTGGCTGGCAGCAAATGTGGCCGCGTAGAAGAACTCTTGTAGAAAGGCAACGGGTGTACGTGTATCTACAAGGCCGTGTAATTTGTGGGAAGTGGGTACCAACAAAGGGAATGTGGTAGCCCGCGAGACGATCTTACTGATGGTGGAGTCAAATCTTCAAACTCGAATTGCGGGTGAACGGGACATCGGAAGTGGGTACCGTCAAAGGGAATGTGGTAGCCCCTGACACGATCTTACTCATGGTGGAGTCAAATCTTCAAACGCGCATTGGAAGGGAACGGGATACAGCAGCATAACAAACATAAGAAGAAGAACTCAAATCAAGAAAAATAGTTGTGTTAATTACTTTTATGATTTTACTAGTTTGCTTTGAAAAAAAGTTAATCTTTAGTTAGTTTTGGCAAAGCAATTTATGGTATCGAAAACTATTAAACATTTGCAACAAATATACAAAATTAAAAACTATGAACAGTGGCGTGCGTCTGTATTTAATTCAGCTGCCAAAGAAAAAAACATGTGTTAGGTTTACATCACACCTTACGCAATGAGGACGATCTTCACCGGCCAACAAAAAACCATGTGTCAAGGCAGTATGGCCAAGCCGGAGTCTATATAGTTTTATCAAAGCGGAACGATTCGTATTAACAAGAAACAGTGGTCCTAGGCTGGGCTTGACCCTCTTCAAGAATGTGTCAGATGCCCTCCACTGGTCACTCCAACGGTCATTTATTTGAGCTTTTACAAGCCTGCCTCGAACTATTTTAGACAAATCTGCAAAATTTGCTTCATGGAGTTCTAAGTGTCTCAGTTCTTCTCTAGCTCTTTCTCCTATCGTTCTACATCTATTTAGACGAGCATTTGTGATCTCATTTGTAAGCAAGTGATGGTTCGGGTGACTGTTTATCTAGAGACACTTTAAGATAATAGTTGACCAGAATCTGCTTTCGGCGAAGAGTTAAAGGAAGAATGTTTGCTTCCACGTGAAGTGAGGCGACAGGAGTTGTTGGGTATGCTCCAAGAGAATACCTTATTGCAAGGTTCTGGATTTTATCTAGTGCTCCTAATAAAGTGTTGTTACCGCATGTGAGGTAGGCAGGGCTACCATAATCAATTTTTGATAGAATCAATGCTCTATATATGTTAAGTAGAGTCTTAGCATGCGCACCCCATTTATTATGAGCTAAAACCCTGATTATGTTCAGCAACCTCCTACTTGTAGTAACAATGATTTTGTTATGTAGGTAATATAATACATTTTTTACATTTCCATATCTAACAAGTGTACACTTTAAGAATGTGAAATAAAAAATAGTAATTGCCATTAATAAATATACATATATTCCCCCCTTGACTTTGCAGGCGTACGCCACTGACCACAATGTATGTAGATTAGTACTTAGTAGCAAGTTTTTAAGGAATATTCAGTGTTCCAGAGAAAATTCCCACTCTACCTGTATATCTCGAAGCATTAGGATCTCGAAATCCTTTAAAGAAACAATGTCGGTACTTAAAATGGGAAAAAATATGCCAAAATAGAGTTTTTTCTCCAGAAGCCGATAGGTTTGTCATCATTAGAAGAGATATAAAAAAATGCAAAGGAAAAAGTTTAGTATATTGTATACTTTTATTGTTTTACACAATTGAAAGTGTTTTGTGGATTTTTGCTTTTGTCTTTGTTAATTTAGTTCGTGTACATGTGTGGGCTATGCCAGGGTTTTTGGCCCGAAGAAGGTTTCCCTGACATCGCCTGGTTGTGTGCGTAATATATTTTATATGTTCTCATCCTTTCTTACGCACTGGCCCTTACACAATGTCCACGTCCCAATGTCATTGTCCAAAGGTAACAATAAAATTGATTGATTGCTTGACGGGCAATATTATGAGCTTTTATTCAATTTCCTTTCCCATTGGTGTATAAAAAGAACCGCCAGTTTTAACACCGGCTGGTACGTAGATTCGAAAGTGCCACGAGACGTCCGTCGTTTTGACATGAAAGTAACGGTGGCTCTGCTCGTGAGTATGGGGTAAGTCGAGGCATCTCACTGCTGCTAAGTACTGCGGGCGAAGAAACAATTAAAATGATTTTTTTTTAATTTTTCCTTTACGTCCAAATAATAATGTCCACCTTAGTAGTAAAAGATCGCGACATAGACAACCTGTTACAAATAACTACCGAAACATACATATACTTGAAATCACGAATCTTTGTCCCTGCGTCATTGATTTGTGAATCAATTTCAGACAAGTTTTTTATCGATTTCGCATACTTGACAGATATTACAGTGTTTTAGCGTATGTCTGAAATTGATTCACAAATCAATGACGCAGGGACAAAGATTCGTGATTTCAAGTTTACGTATCCCCTACCGTTGATTACATGATACTATGTAAACATACTTGATGATGACGTCATAATAGACTGACGTGCATGCAAACTAAGGAAAATCCTACTATAATCGCTCAGCATACTAACAAATATCTCTGTAAAAAGGCCAACATTCACTCAAATTCGGTAAGACGCATTCCACTGTCTAACAAAAATGCAGTATTGATTGTAGAATAATTAATTTTCCTTGATGAAAATGAAACAGAAGGTGTGAATGCATACCATATAACTCATTATCCTCTTTTATTCAGACAATACTGTGAAAGTGGTAGGTATATGTATTATAAACATTATAGTTACATCCATTTTTATATAATGAAACGTACTCCTACTGAAAAGTTTTAGCGAAACGAGGATTGAATTTATACATTGCCATTACAGCAATTGAGTATCATAAATTGATGCTGAAATGCAGTATATGCAATAAAATAGGTGCAACCCTCCTAAAAGGGAACGTGGTACCGATCAGCTGGCAGAACCGGATTATAGCAACCCCTTAAAAGAGCAGTTGTCGCATTTTATCCCCGTGCTAAATTGTTATTAACTTATCATTGTTATGTTAATAAGGGATTTTCTACACGTGCCACTATATTTTATATAGCGAAAATAAATTACGCTTTTATGCTGATAGGTAATTTTATATTTACAGCAGTTGCCATTAAGACCATTATAAAAAAAGTAATTACAAGTCTCACGAAAATCCTGTGAGGGTAAGGAAGTATGCAAACTTAAGAGACGCTCAGAGAAAATGCTCTGCAAAGAAGCGTAATCCTTTTGCTGGTATAATACTCGAAATACAGCATGACAACTATCAACCGGAATAATCTCAATTTGTATTTAAATAATATGTAATTGAATAGCGTATCCCCAAGCGTACCTACCTTTTCGATCAGTCATTGAACGTAAGCAATGGGTCCGGCCAACCGCCTTTATAAAATTACTGAGCCTTTTATAAAATCGGATCAGTGCAGCGAAGCAGAGATATCGTTTATCCAGGTTTATATTCTCAGGTCAGTTCAGGTTGGGGTTGTTTCGATTTGTTACTTTAAAAGACTTACAATCTATAGTGATTCTATTAACGTAATAAAAATGGGCATTTTAAATTGAAAACGATCATTATTGGTTTTATGAAAAGAGCAAAATAATATAATTATTGTGCTCTATTTCAAAGTTGTATTCAGCCATTGAGCAAAAATGTTACTCTACGATTCAACTCACCACAAGCATTAAAATTCCTACACGACTTTCATGAACCAATGCTGTATGCAAGCTTTCAAATAAAATAGAATATAAGGACCTTTGGAAAAAATGTCAAATGCAAGATATATAGAGACTGGTAGGCGCGTTTATACCTGTAAAATTTGACGACAAATCCGGCGCTAGGTAAACTCAATCCATAGATGGCGCCAGGGTGATCAGTGTACTTCAAAGTAATGTCATTTAAATTGTTTTGGGTTATGTTATGTACAAAATTTTTTACATCACGACTTTAGTGTGGTTTGGCATCTACAGTTTGTTATACCTAGTATTGTTGCAAACAATTTCGGTAAGTAAAATAGACAAGTACTAATCAGATGTATAAGCAAGTAAACTTGCATATTGCACTGTTCACTTTTCTAAAATTAAAAATTGCAAAGCATTGAGGAGTTCCACTGAAAAGGATGCTCGTTATCACAGTAAATAGTAGCGCAATACCTGCATTGCAGACTACTCACCCCGCCTAGCTGTCGGGGCTTGTAGTAGATCAAGCGAAGTCAACAGGTCATTGATCAAGGTAAACCATGTAAACAAACCAGGAGCCCAACCCTTCTTAGGCTGGAACGAGAGATTTTGCTTAACTGCCCAGACCAATAGGAGAACCTCGTCAAAAAACCTAAATCCTTAAGATGGGCGAACACTTACGAATGCGTAGCTGAATAGTAGATAAGCATCAAATGACCCTCTCCCACACAATCTACGGTGTAACTGTGTAAGCAATCATACCGAGAGATGTAAGAACCTCTGGCACAAAATCATTATTGTCCGATTGATTACCGAGATTCTCGCCTGCTGAGATGGGGATTGGAGGAACTGGCGAAAGTCTACATTATTACTGTTCAGATGGAAGGTAGGGGACCTACCTTGTTATTTTACATCTTAATCTCGGAAGCTCCCAGGATCTAAATTCTGGTTAGAAGGGGACTAGTGCAAAGTGCAATAACTTTAACCAAGGAATGTGGCAGTGCTGGAGGCTGAACTACAAAACAGAACTAGGAAAATGTGAGTGATCCTAACCGTAGTTAACTTCCCATCTAACGCCTCTGCAAAACGACCAACTTCGGAGTACAGAAGAATGACAGATCACTGCGTAGGCAACGATGTGGAATTGCATTAGGTGTCTATGCTAACTCCGATCGCAGTGTGTGGGGAAACGCCTACACAAAACTTCTGCACAGTTTCCCTGCCGTCGGTCTCATGCCGAGTACAATTACTTAGTTATCGCTCTCCTACTTTCCAAGGAAATTTAAAATGAAGATGCATTAAAACATAGACCCTTTTTCTATATATTTATCAGGTAAACAGCCTGTTACATTTTTTACAAATATTTTAAACCAACTTCGCTAGTTTCGCATATTTTTTTGAAACTGCGCGTTGTGACAATCTTTTTCTAGCCTCTTTTTTGCAAGATAATGTCATTCGCAACATCAAGAAAGAGAATATAATTTTTTTGGTAAATTCTTCTTGATGATAAACACATCCTACAGCGGAATGAACTTTTGATCTTCCAACCACTTCAAAAATGGTAATCAAAGTGTTACTTTTCAATTCATTTTTCAGAGACGTGGCAATGATTGACTCCACTTCTTGAAGTAGAACAACAAGAGCTGCAGATGGGAAGATAAGGTGGCCTCTGCTTCGCAGTTTAATAAAAACATTAAATGATTCAATTCCATCCCCGACAATTGTTGCACTACACTCTCTACATTTGTCATTCTTGTGTCGCCGAGCCAGAAACCCACATACATATGCAAATGCCTCTTCATTGTCTTCAATTTGTATCCCAACGGCATTGCCAATATCATGTGTTAAGACCTGATCTAAGTGTAAGTCCAAATCCTTTTTGGTTAACTTTTGTTTATCTGTTGTATTATAGCTTAAGATATCGTTGGTGCTATTAGCTAATGCTTCAAGCATGTTGCCACCAGATACATTGCTACCTGCGGGAGGTTTAACAAGTGAATACAAGGATACTAGTCTAAAAATTTGGGCTATTTGAAGAGACTTCTGCATTACTATTATCTCCACCACTAGCTCGTAAAAGCCCAAAGAAATGCCCAAGAGGATCTTGATTTATGCGTGTGGTCATGAGATATTGAAATCCTAAATCTTTTGTACAATAGCTTAGTAGATCTAGTGTAGTACTTATTGTGGCTTTGAGCCCTTCTGAAGTAGATTTTGTAAGATAAAAATTTGGTTCTGAACAGGACTCCCATAATTCCAAATACAGCAAAAAATTCTGCAACTCTCGCTCCTGTTCAGAATCTGGTCGCAGTGCTTTCAAGTAACTATTTGAATTCAAAATGTCTGATAGCAAATTTATACGCCTACAAAACTGAATTGTGGGCTCGGCATCTTGAAACCCAATTATATTCTTTTCCTTTAGAACTGAAAGCGCATCTGCTACAGTATCGCTAAATAACTGAAAAGCTAACTTTGTTGTCATTTTTTCATGATTTTGCGGGTTTAAATGTTTCGGGGTGAGTTTATGGGCTAATTTAAATTCATGTTTGGCGTCATATTCTAATAAATTTTGAAAGTGTTGCAAGCGAACATGACCTTCAGGGACATGAAACTCCTTTTTGGTGACCAAACGATTCCGAACACATTTCAAAAGGTGTAAATAATCAGAACACATTCTTAATTTTCTCTGCCTGTTACATGGGTGGATACACCATGGTGTGTCTGAATTTTCTGCCTTAAATTCTTTCCACATTGATCGATTCCAAGCTGCTCCATCAGAAGTAACCACATCAATATATAAACCAGCTGCTTCACATAACAGGACAGCTTCTAATATTAATTTTGCCTGAATACTTCCTGTAACATTTCCTTTTGATAGGAAACAAGCAAGGGCTTGCATATTTTGGCCTGCAAACGACTGAAACATTATCACCAATGCATGATCACCTAGTTGATCTTTTTGACTTGCAGGTGTATATTCTCCTAAGTCTACAAATCCCATCACTTGCAATCTATTTTTATCAAAGTGTTTACTAGGTGACACTTTCATTTCATCCACCATTAAAGTACCATGACGTTGATACTCAGGCATATGTTTGCATTTTTCCTTCAAAATTTCAAATAATTTAATTTGAAATCCGTAGCTGCTGTCTAGGTTCCTTATATATTTAGACAGAGTACAAGGTGCAGGTAATGGGAGTAACTCTTTTGTCCTTAAATGTTTATACAGCTTCGGACTTTTGATTTTCATAAGAATACAGTTATACAGCCAATCTTTACTGTACCTTCTCCCCGTCGCTTGTCGGCCTATTGCCTCAAAACAAGTTTGTACAACTAATTTTTGGTTTTCTGGTAGCTTTGATATTAAATTGGGAAGATTTGCATTTGCTGCCAATCTTTTTTGCAATTTTCTAAGAAGTATTTCTTGCTGCAATTGTTTTTTCTTCAAAGTATGGCATTTATTGCTAAATTGTTTTCGTGTAATTTTCAATTTGATTTGCCCCTGAATTTGCCTTTTATTTATTTTTTTGTTTTTATTTTTCAAAGCTCGTCTTAATCTTGCACAAGCAGAACATCTACTGCAATTCCTCCTCAGATTTTCACCTGGACAAGTAGTGCTCACTTTGTTGTCGAGACCAGTTCCATCACAAACGACTACAGCCTCTATACGCAGTACCAGTTTGAGAATGTCGTCTACATTTGCAACAGACATGTTTGTAGGCCATACAATTGAATTAATAAAAGCTGTTAACCCTGTCTTCTCTACAAAAATTGTTTTTTTCACTACTAGCGTCTGATGACATGATTATTAACCTTTTTTCCACTTGTAAAGTAGGCTTTCTCGGCATTTGTTCAAAGTGGTTAATAATTTTTTATTATTAACTAGTAGTCAATAATGAGAACTGTCACGCTGTCACTTTTAGAAAACACAACCCGAAATTTCGCTCAATGAACGTTTAGACAAGTTCTCTAAAACGAATAATTGCCACCATTCGCAATTTCCAGAGAAATGACATACCTAAAATTATCACATTTTGAAAAAATTCGAACGAAATTACTCTTTGAAAAATCTCAATGACAGAACAAAATACGGCCTGTTTGACTTGTACTTCCACGTACTTGATTGACATGTTAAATTAAGAAACAAACAATTCTGTCCAACCGTTAACTCTCTTATCAATATAATATGTTAATTTAGAGGATTTCAAGTGCTAGTAGTGAAAAAAATAGTATATATACCACGGTAGAGAAGTCTATTATTGCCTTCGCACCTTACATCCCTCGGCGCAAGCGCCTCGAGATGTAATCTTGGTGCTCAGGCAATAATAGTGGACTTCTCTACCTTGATATATAATGTACTATTATCAAGTTGTGGTGAGATTACGTTGTTGATATGACTCATCGTTATGAACTCGATACTCTGATGTATGCCCCATCCAATAGGTAACGAGGTAATTAGTTCAGCAAAATTTTGTTTTAGGCAATCAAAAAGTGAAACTGTGTTTTTTCTATACTCAGGATTTGAATTTGGAGCCAATGATTCTAATTCTGCGGGTTGCACTACTGGGAGGTTTTCAGGAGTAGGAAGGTTTACTTTTTGAGGAATAATTTCACAGCTAAAACAATTTGAATTTGTTATATTCGTTATGATTTGTAAGATAAACTGGTCAATAATGAATTGAACCATGATATGGGCCCGTATGAATAAAAGGAAGCAAATGCTTATACTTGCAAAATTCAAAGTAAATACAAGTGCTCCTTCACACTGGGTGACTTAGCAGCACTGCTGAGCAGCAGGACAGGACGCAGTGCAGCGCTGCTAAACGCAAAACAGACCAGTATGAAGGGGCAGTTACGAGTATTTACTTTGAATTTTGCAAGTATAAGCATTTGCTTCCTTTTATTCATACGGGCCAAGGTGTGCTGATAAGGAATCGGAATAATAAAAATGTTCTGCCGTATAATATTGTTTTAGTTTTATAAGAAATAAAGAAATTGTCAGTTAAACATAGTTAATTATCTTTTGGGCATAAAAACAAATAAGTAAGTTTTATGGATTCTAATCAATTATGTTAATTATGATTTTTATACATTTTATATGTAGGCAAGTTAAATTGTTAACCAACTGTTATATGTAACCCTGTATAATATAGGAATGCAACATTAAATACTTATCTCCTCTGAAATTAACTAACTACTTGATGTTTTATTACTATCCTCCGCTTTTTCAAATAAACAATAAATATTAACTTCTGGGTTTGGATTCCTTTACACCAACTTTTCTTAATAGCAAAACAAATAATTATTCACTTTAGCCAAGGCATTATTTATCATGGTCCCATGCATTTGGTGAAAATGTTATTTGTGTCAATGTTAAATATACTCTGTTCGAAAAAAAGTACAACACCATTAAGCAACGGACGAATGAGGGAAAAATTCGTAAAAGTCGAATGGTGTGGCTGTGAGCGAGGTATGTACGGCAGCCTGTATGTGTGCCATACATTCATGGTCTTTATGCCCCGTTTTCCAACAACATAATGCCACCCCCGGACATGAAAGGACCTACTCATTCATTTACTCCTTCAATTTTGATGTGACGGTTTCCAAGTTTTCAATCATTTATTTGCATTGTTGAAACACACACTTCGTAGAAATTTCATTATGATTGGTACGTTAATTACCCATGTGTTGCACTTTTTTGGAACTCGGTAGGTAACTAGATGTAATTAATGTGTAAGTATACCATTTTCGTAGATCAGCTTTTGGGTTCACATATGTCTTAGGATTTCGGTATTGATTAGTTGGAATGGAAACAGGAGTTAAATTTGATTGGGATCCAGACCCCAAGTTTAATGTAGGAACGGCACCAGGTTTTAGGCTTCTTTTTACAATTTTCCCATTAAATGTTGATACAAGTATATATTTATTTTCAAAGTGGTTAGAACAAATTCTACTTTTTGGAGGCATTAAAATACCGGCAACTCTACACCATTCCTGGAGCTTATCAGGGATCTACAAAACAAAAATTTTAAGTATTGCATTTATAGTAGGTAAATAATTTTGACTAAAAAGAAGTCAAAATGCTTCAATTACATACTGAAGGAACTTGAAATAAAGAAGCTTCATTAGTTAATCGCGTATTATGGTCACAAATCAAACACTTCCTCATATTTAATCATTTAATTCAAATTTAAATGTCGCATTTGAATAAATGACAGTTTAAGTGAAGTACACTGAGACGGGTGGCGACATCTAGGGAGCGATTTTAACTGGCGCCGCATTCTGTCTTACATAATGGCGGCGAGTCATCCTACCAGTCTCTATATATCTTGGTCAAATGCCTTCCGTGCGTTCTGTACTGATATGGTGACTCAGCTCCTTGGACTGGGTCCGACAAATATGTCAGTTTATATAATCCAACAACGTTCGTATACGTCTCAAGTGTTTCCTCTAGCTAGTCCTAGTCCTTTTTGTGCTACAGGCAATGGTAACTATCAGACTGTATAACCACAGATTTAAATATACTACAGATGGATCATGCCATGTTAAATTCTGGCAACGGTGATTTGGATTTAAGCCTCTGGTGCGTTAAATCCAAACTAAATTAGTGTTATTCCGAGTCCACAAGGAAGCGCTGTAGAATGAATAACTTGCGCGTGGTTTACAACTGCAATAAGAAAGACAAGAACTGTTGCGATAAACAGGGGTATCCGATTACACAGAGCCCAACAAATGTTGTATTGTATGTAACTGACCTTCCCCATTTACACTCGCAATTTTTCTGCTGGCATGCGTTTATGTTAGTTACACATACACATTCCTTTATATCGGAACTCGGAAGGGCGAACCGACGACTGATTATACCTTATTCTGTCAAACCAACAAGATTTGTAATTATGCAGGATGTTTACCGTATAATTGATTTATTTTTGATTATAAGTAGGTACGGTATTTTGTGCGATTTAGGTTCTATAATGCCTACGTCTCTGATCACAGCTTGGCGTGTTCCGTGCTCGTATTTAGATTTTTAGAGTATTTTTAATGATAAGACGATCTAAAAGCACAATTATGACGTAGACGAAGTTTTTATTAATTAATCAGAGGTGTTAGGCCTGTCTTTGTGAGAAACAACATAGGTACCTAACAATAGGCGTCTCTGAGAATTTAAGTCAAGTTAGCGAATATGAGTCGAATGTGAGATGTGACCAAACGCCCCGTTTTGAACGTGACAGTTCCGTTTTTAGTACACTTTTACTTTCAAAAAATAAAATGTGCATACTTTGGCGCTCTTGATATGTCTACCTGTCTGTCTGTCTGAGTCACAAAGGCTCCGGAACTACACCACTTACGGACTTGGTATTGGTGTCATTCGATCAGAAATTAAAAATTTTTTCATTTTTGTATTCTCATTAAGGCATAAAATGTTCATAAGGGCTGTTAAAATCGAAAAAACAGATTTGAAAATGCACTCTTCGCCTTTGCTCACATATATTAACATTAAATGATTTAAAATCAAAAGTTGTGGGGTTTTTGTGGAGACAACGGTAACTGTAGGTAATTTTGGTGGCAAAAATAGTAAAAGGTGTCAACAAAGCCTTTGCAGTGTAGGTCGTCCCTGAAATAAAAACAAAACTTATAGGGATTGTTGATTTGAGTTCACCATTGTTAAAATTGACTTAGTTTTTTAACATTTATAGTGTTCGCATTGAAAAATACTCAAGGAGTTCTGCGACTTAGCTGATAGAAAGTATCAAAAACTGTTGGGTTACATTAAAACAAGGTGCCTCGCAGTGATGTCTGCATTCGAAAGAGTTTTCAAAATATTGTTATGTGAAAACACTAGGTAGTTTTTGAGCATCTCAATGTCTGAATATTTTGAAGTAGGTAATTGTTTGAAAATTTCAGCTCCGAAATTTGGTTGCTTTTTCTATACGCGCAGCCCTGTTAAAGATCGAGGCACAAAGCATATCTGCAATTGAGGCTGTTAAATTAATCGCCCAAGGCTCTAAGGGATAATTTGGCTGTGCCTATGAGACAAAAAGTTATTTTCTCTTCTCCGTTCCACTGGTAATTTATTGACGAAACTTTTAAAAAATGTGTGGTCACCGCAGTGGCGGATTTAAATTTTTTGCACCCCTAGGCACACCAAAAGATATGCGCCCCAAATAATCTTTAAATTGCAATACATTTTAAAATAAAACTCAAATTATAACATGAAATTTTTAAAACTAATATGAAAAGAAACTATCTACCAATTCTAATTTATTTCATAATTTTATTACATTTTTGTCATTTGTTACTTGTTAACGGACTTATTTTAAAACTTAAAATGTTACCTAAAATAAATATAATGCAAAAAAAATGCCGCCCCCTAAAGCTGCCGCCCCTAGGCACGTGCCTAGTGTGCCTACAGGTATGTAAATCCGCCACTGGGTCACTGGTCAGTTCAAATACAAGTTAGAAGCGTGTAAATGGGGGATTCTTATAGGTAAGTGCAATTTACGTTATGTGATTTTGATTACGATTTCTCTTGCGACTTGCGAGTTGCCATAACCAAATATTTCAAGATTCACATTATACGGTTTTGTCGTACGACTTGTGAAATTGTATCTTGACGTGCGATTATGGGTTCGACCTCGACCAAAACTGTAGAAGAAGATAGTAAAAACCACCAATTACCACGTTAGTAAACCACGCGTGGGGATGGCACCCAGATGTCGCCGTCCCCACATCATGTAGCCCCGTCCCTAAAGTTGTTAATTACACGACCCCGTATGGACACGTACACTCCTCGTCTTTCTACATGCGATTGTCTACAGGCCCTCATTTGCTGCCAGCGAGGCAGCCATCCAACCAGCCAGTCAGCCGGCCAAAGTGATATGAAAAGCTTCTATTAAGAACAAATGAAGATGCAATTAGAGTTTTGATATCGATCCTACTTTGCAAAAATGAGCTAAAAACTACCGTAGGCCTATATCTGGTCCAGAATTGCAGTTAAAATTCGAATTTTCAAAAACAATTTTGGATTCGTTATTTTTCTCTTAAAGAGACGCAGATACCAAATTTCTGTGAGATCGAAAATGTCGCATCCCAGTTCAGACCCTATGTTGGGGAAGTACCGCAGTAGACGTTACAATTTCCACGATATGTACGTGGAACCATTCTGTTCTTGGTATAGTCATGAATTTCTAAGGCTGCATGATAATGCGGAACAAAATAGTGAAGAAAGTACTTTATATTTTGAGATACTTAGTAGTAAATCCGTACGGGTTGTCAAAAAGTGCGGGGTGGCTATATTGCGATTACCGTTTTTGGACGTATCAAAATTTCATCAAACGTCAACGTTTTAGATCATTTTAAGCAACTTTTAAAGAATACAAATTTTACTGTCTGTTTTAACTCGTATGTACCTATGTACGTACATACGTTGGCAGATTAGGCATAAAGGATAGGTATAAACGTCATACTATTTTTTTTAAATAGCAATAACCCAAAATTTTTATTAAATTATTCGGAAGACTTTCTTTTTCTGTGTACAACCTACACAAATTATGCTAGGTTTTATTACAAATAAACTTTTTTTTCAAATACATAGTAGGGCTAAATTTTTTATTTAGTTTTTTAAAAGAGATTATTTTTCTTGGTTTAACCTACACAAATTTGGTTTTATTACAAAAAAATATATATATGAAATTTTCCGAAATACAGCAGCTTAGGGCGCGGTTACTAAATAAAATACTTAGGATTTGAAAAGAATATTTAAAATTCATTGTCGGGGCATATTGAAGGACTCTTCAGGCTACAACCTAAAAATATTTTCAACGAAATTGCAATTGTTATATAGGGCGATTTATATCAAAGTTGCACTTTTTTTAAATATAACTCCCTGTTTTATAATTAGAATAGGTGTTTTAACTTTTAACGGCCTATTAATTACTGAGAGGCTTTAAAAATCGACAAACCTTGTGTATTATTAGAAATGGTTGAATTACAAAAATATGTATAAAAGGTAAATACGGCGTGCTTATATCGTTAGAAAGGTAATCAAATCCTACATTTGATGCAATAAAAAACTTGGTAGTTTCATTTAAAAAAATCAAGTTATCTTTGATTGAAATTCTGAAAATTTACAGTGATTTCTTTTAGCACAAAAAAAGTTTAACTTTGACCGTTCGGCGTATGTAGGTAAGCTGCAGCGTCATGGCCTTCTAAGTTTTATAGAAACTTCGTTATCAATTTTTACTGAACATCTATTTTTTGAAAAAATGACGCTCAGCCACTCATTTTAGATATCATGTGTAAATAAAGTCACACTAAAATTGACCAAGTAATCGAAATATGCAATAATATAGGTGAGTTCTATTTAAAAAAATACAACTTTGATATAAATCACCCTGTATACATCATCGAGATTTTGTTTGATTCGGATTCCTGGTGCCTCAAAACATGTATTTGATGTATTCCCGTAAAAAAAGGGAGGGGTCATTTTTTACCCCACTGCAATACCTCCCTTACTGACACGCGGGTAGTAAAATTAAGTTAAAATAAACAAACAGATAACGAGTGAAGTTTTCGAGTAGTTATAAAAAGCTGTTCTGCAAGAATTTTACACCTCGTTTCAATTTCATTTGGCGATGCCTTGAATCAACGTATAGACATATCAAAACTTTCGATTGATAGTAGTTGATTACAGAATTTTAATTTTCAGGCTGAAACTGAAACTACCATTCTATTTCTATAGAAAGAAATTGTTCTTGAATTTTATTAATTTAAATTAAAGGAGAGAGAACGGCCACAGATACGCCCACACAAGATCGTAATTGAACACAAACACACAATACAAAGACCCATTGTTTTAATTACGAAGAAAAAATTCATATCATATTGCTTTTCAGCACCATCAATAGTAACAACCTTCTATGCCATCGTTATACAGACTCCTGCTGATTATTTTAAGTTGAGACGCAAACTAAAACTTTCGATTTAATAAAATTCATATAGGTGCGCTAGCAACTGGAACGTTTGTTGTGTTTCCACAATCGCCTATCTCATGATCCATCTGTAGTATATTTAAATCTGTGGTATAACAATGTGCCATGCATAAATATCTTCAGTATACAGCTTCGATTGTGACTAATCGGCTAATTAAATTGACGAAGAAAAAGAAGGCAGGTCAGGTATGAATTTTTAAATTCCAGTTCACGTTCTCTGTACAAGTCGGTGCTCTGCTGAATTTCGGAGAAAGGACAATATATTATATGTCCTTTTCATTTGGTTCCGATTCGGGTCAAGCTTAAGTGGGGAACGAGGTGGGGATCCTGTGTGTTAATACACGTCCCACAAGGAAAAACTTTTTGTGTGCGCTGGAGTATGTGTATCCGAGCCTTTTCAATTGCCAGTAAATGTTAGCACCTGACCATCATTTTATCTTATTGCATACCGATTAAACTGACACACGCTGTGCGTAGTTAACACAAATGTTCCAGCTCTGGTTGAAGCTTCCTGTTTTTAACCCGATCCTCAAACTACGTAACCTCATCTACCCTTCCCTCACGCATGAGACCAACTGTCGACGCTTCCGGAAGATTCCCGTTGGTCACCTTCCAAGTGAAGTTTACCTCTTTGTGCCGCTTGGGTGTCCCCATATCCTCCCTTGCGCTAGAACACGCCTGGCGAGGGCTTATTAAAGGTTGTATTATGAATTATTTACTTTGTACCATATCCTTATAGCATAGCTATAAACAAGGATAAATTGTGCATAAATCTCGATCAGATAAAGGGTAAACAGTTTTGTTATAGGGTAAGAGCACTGTAGCATGCTATTATCTATGTCTACCTTGTTACTAGATGATTAATGGGGAGGAGACAAATTCTCTGCAATATTGCGGTTCGTTTTTGTAGTGCGGTTTTGGTTAGAAGTAATGTTCCTCGATTATCTCATGTGTAGCACATAATTAATTAATATACCAGATCTCCTGTGAGTTTTAAGCTTCTTTTCAAAATGAGCAAGGTTTCTAAGATTGAAACGGAATTGAACTAAATCACGGCGGAACGTACATATTAGTACAGTTGAGGTATCTGAGGGAGGACGTTACTTCTGACCACAATTGTACCTTCCTACACCATTTTCGAGATACTCACAATCTCGCTCACAATTCAGTTTTCACATCGCCTGCAGCAAATGTGTCTCGCCGACTTTCTACACTTGCCCTTTATGAGTCCCTCTTCCGACTTTATGAGTACTCTCCTCCGACAAACCGTTTTCGAAATATTCGATTTTAAATTTCTTCTAGACGCCCAAATCGCCTCCCCCGACAATCCGCTCTTGAAATACAACGAATTATAACAGATCACGATTAGGGCTCGAGGAGGAGGAGTGGGTATGGTAGTAGAAATTAATTCCTTTTATCGAGACGTTTCATTAGACTACCTACCATAAAAAATAAAGTCAGTCAGATCTTTAGTTACAGTACCACCGATCCCCCCTCTCGCGTATGCAAGACAAATTGATTGTCACATGTAAAAGTTATGCACGTTTTACTTTCAGAAACAGCATCTCGGGAAATAATTAAAGGGATCCCCCAAAATTTGAAGGCCTTATTAATGCCTCTTGATGAAAAATATGTACGTAATTTGTGATTACTAATGACTGGGCCATTTTTTTCTACTTTTCAAAGCTCCATGGTGATGAAAACACGTTTAGGATATTTGGGGTCGACCACTGGAGAACAGGTAAACTCATATGAGTAGCATTTCCCTACCAATTCACCCGCTAACTAGCCGATTTTTATATTTGTTTGATTTTTGCAGTGTTTTGGCTCCGAACTGCGCACAATTAGCCACACGACGCAAACGTGAGTAATTAAGTCACATACAGTTTTTGTCTCTAACAAACACGTCGTATTTCCCGGAAAGATTCACATCTGTCTTCGCTCTTTATCGCCGATTCTTCTTCTCAGAATTTCTGAAATATTCGCTATAATGTTTCTTGATATAAATTCTACTGGTAGTCGCACTATAACAGCATCTAAAACAGTTTTGACAACTACCACAAACGGCCTTTTTAGAGAAATCATCTACACTTTGTTTTTTATCTGCATCGTTATGAAGCAATTGTGGTTGCCGACAGTCTCTTAAAATTTCTTCTCGTAATCGAACCGGTCTGGCATGTTTTCCCAACGTTTTTCCAGTAGATTATTAGGCAATACTTCATTTTATTATCAGGGAAATTAGGTGAATTTAAAAAGGAAAGATCCATACGGAAATCTGTATACTTTGTGAAAATCTACCTTTAATCGATTCAATGGCTTGATTTTAAGAGTCTTAACATAGAAATTCTCAATTTTCTTCCAATTTACTCATTTAAATATCCTTAGTAGTTATTTCATTTTTAGCGCATCTTTGCAAATTTGTGTGAAAGGTAGCTTTTAATCTCTCTTGAGCCGGCTGCCTACATGATGCGGTTGGCGACATCTGGGAGCCATCCCGCAGCGTGTTGTACGTAGCGATTGTTCCTTCTACAGCTTTGGTCCGATTGTGTGCACCTAAAAGTTTCTTAAGTGCTCGAACCGCGGTCCCTCTTTCTCGTGTCGCCAATAGAAGTTGGAGTTATGAGAAGTCGCCTAAAATTGAGTACTATATTGTGTAGAGGTTTTTTTTTAGCAAAATCCACCAAAATACGAATTGCGAGGAACGGGACGTCGGAGATGGGCACCGACAAAGGGAATGTGGTAGTCTTCAACAAGATCTTATTGAGAGGACTGTGATAATGTTTTATATGCACCGTCATCTTCAAATATTACTTAAATCAATTCCTTGCAAGTGGTGGCGTAGCCTGGCTCTATCTCTGTTTTGTGTTTTCATTTGAGTGACACTAACTGCCGCAAAGCGCTCATTGATCCTACCGGCCCACCGGGAAAGTTTCCGGTATTCCGCCGGCCCCATCCACCCCTGTAATAAATTGCTTCAGTGAGGTGACAACATCCAGTTCATTGCCCAAACCGTAATTTGACGGGACTACTATTCTAAAATTGGTTTTTTGATAAATATCCCTCTTAGCAAACTATTCAAAATGGTTGTAGGGATAGTGGACTTTTTTCAATTGATAAAAATAGTGCATATAAGTGCAGTCTGGACAACAATTAAAGACTGAATCTGGGAATACTTCTATGAAGTCCAATCCTAGTAACAGCAATGTAACCGATGGAATAGATCAATTCCAGATCGAGTGAAATTCTCCTAAACCGCAGATTCATTAAACCTAGAATGGTACACTAATTTACAAAGGGAACTGGTTTATTACGAAGGGTTCAAAGTTTTCCTACCATTCAAAACATGGTTTTAGTATATCCTAAAATTCCAGACTTTGAAAACACCAAGCGCAGGATCAAGATTTTTGCAGTTCACTTCAAGTAGGAAATAAGAAAATTCTAAAATCTGACCTTGCTGTTTTTACCACCCGCACGTTAGTAAGGAAGATATTGCATTGGGTAAAAAATGACCTCCCCTCTTTTTTGACGAAAATACACCTTCTGAAACACCAGGGGCAGGAATCAGAATCAATCAAAGTGTTGATGTCGATCGGTCTGTCAGCCTGTCTGTCTGTCTGTAAACTCACATCCAGCTAAATAGCTGAACCGATTGGAACCAAATTTACTAGGTACATTATTGTTGGACATAAAGGGTGGAATCGCGCATGCGTAGGTATGCGGGTGGTATCTGCGCTAGCCATAGAAAATTTTTTGTATAGAGATTAGTAAATGTTTGTATAATGAAGCACATTCCATATGAGAAAAAGGTTCTATTATAGTAGCCTCTTCTAAGACAAGACTGGTAGCACCCTGGTCACTACATTATAAACGTCATTCGATTTTGTGTAATTGAAACGGAGGCATAAAAGCCTCTTCTAAGACAAGACTGGTAGCACCCTGGTCACTACATTATAAACGTCATTCGATTTTGTGTAATTGAAACGGAGGCATAAAAAAGGTGAACGCTAATATACCGAATTGACAAGTTTTACGCACACGTAAAATAAACAAAAATATCAGGAAAATGTGTTTTTGGAGAAAAATAAAGGCGGTGTCAGAAATGGGATGTTTAATTACTTTTAATTTTCTCGAACCATAAATCTGGTAATTAAATGCAGGTGTGCTGTGATATATTTTCATCGGAAACACGTCTTGAATCGGTAGGTGGTATTAAAGGTAAACATAACTTAAAATAAAACCATCAACGCTGCTTTTTAGTTTCCTATATTTATTTTTATACGTTTTTTTTATCTAAATAAAGACTAGTGTCTCTGTGTTGGATCTTATTGCTTTCTCATGATCAGGTAAATTGGCTTCCTGTTGCGAAGTGCGCAGAATAATTTCTGCTTAGGTAAAATAAATAAATAAGAAGGTAGACTGACTCATTATACATTGAGGTGAGGTTATCTTAACTTGATTAAACACTGAACGTATTAATTAGACAAAAAGTTCAAAAGTAGAAGAGATCCCACGACTGTTATAAGTTCAAGTTCGTTTAATTTGAAGGATGAGGGTAGATATGCATCAGTAATCAGGTATTGTCTGTTCCCCGTACTATCAATTGACAGTTCTTTCTGGAAAATAGGGGGAATTTACGCCAAGTTGACGTTCTACATAATTTTCGTTGCATATTTGTATTTCGACTTTCGAGAAAATGAAATAATTGCACATGCAGAAAAATACCAGCGCCACTATGCAAAGGTAGTTCAGTTCATAATGGAGCTCTATTAAAGACGAGAAACACAAAGACGACAGTTTTAATATATTTCGATCCACATCTCGACCGCCAGCACGTGACCGACTTCATTACGTACAGCTGATTGCATTTTAATTTACCGCTTCACAGCACTGTACTTACACAGATAAAAATTTGAATCAACTCCTAATGTTGTTATGCGTTTTTAGACTTTATTGAAAAGTCCCATTATTATAAGCAAACAATCAATAGTATTTATCAAAAGAGATTGAAGGCGTTTTGTTTTGGATGTCAATCTGCACGATTGTTTTAATAAAAGAGTGCAAGGAAAAGGAGAAAAGTAACAAACGGCGTTAATTCCTGAAGCACATGCAGATGTGAACTCTTGACACACCTGGATGTCATTAAGAGGCCGGGAGATAAAAATGACTGCCAATGGGGCCGTTACTTTCGCATAGTCAGCACACTAGAGTTGAAAAACTCTACTATATAAAAGAACATTAAGGACCTGCTGTAATATTAAAACTCAAGTTTAGTTTTGCTTAAGTGATAAAATTTATGAAAAATCTTTCTTAACGGCGGCACTTACTTTAAGAAATCGCTAATTGGATATTCTAAATTTAACAAAAAAAAACTATTATTCATAGTTGACTGAACCTCAGGATTAAACCACTCAATTATAAAGAATCTAGGGGAAATAATTGTATACAGCGTGTCCGTAAACTGTAGAGCTGTTCATTCAGTGGTAATACAATTTGAAAGAGTGTCCATTTTTATATCAGAAACACAAAATCAATTTGTTTTGTTGAGAGAATTGAAAAAAAATTGCAAGTCTGTGATGCGCACTTTTAATGTCGCAAATCAGTAACTTTTTCTGAACGAGGGAATGCAGGAATGCCTCGATCATTTGGTCAAAACACACGTGGTCGGTAAGTTTCAAACTAAGCAAGACCGAAAACTTTATGTAACAAATTTAATTACATGATTTATTTATTTACAACATCAACCACTACTCATCGATGTTATGAACTTCTCTTCAATTTGATCATATAGCAAACGGAAAGTTTCTAGCAAAAATGAATGCGTTACATCCACTTTGGCGCCTTATCGCCTGCTAGCACCTCAATGCTCGATACAAATCTAATCCAAAAAAACTCGAAACCTCTATGTCTACGATATTCCATTTTTAGCGCATTTCCACAAAAATAAACAAAAATGCGCTATTGTGGCCGCTCGTTTGTTGAGAGTTGAGACGCTACTTTTTTCGCTATTTCGCGTCTGTTCCTCTATCTGTCCGTGTGAACGATAATTTTGGTTAGAAATGTCCGATCGCTTTGACATCTCCGTTAGTTATGAACTGAATTGCATGAAATTCAATATGGGCCATACAATACGCAATGCCAAAAGTTGAGTCGAATCGATTCAAAATTCACAGTGCCCTTTTCTCATCTCGACCATTTATAAACCGAATTGCAAACTTTTTTATTTATAAAAGTATTTGAATGAAATTTGATACATAGGCACTTGCGCATGCGCAGTTTCAACTTTTTTAATCTATGGAAGCATTTGAATGAAATTTGATACATAGGCGCTTGGAACAAACGAAAATCTAACGTTAGTTTCAAAATTTAGATTTGCGCATGTGCAGTTCCAACTTTCTTATTTAGAAAAGCATTGAAATGAAATTCATCTTATAAACTGAAATTGAAGTTGCACGTCAAAAATGGATTGCACATTTGCAACGCTATCTTTCATATTTGTGGCCGGATTTTTACGATTTTAAAAGAAGTTGCATCTTGCAAATGGGAAATGATTCCAAGTGGAAATGCGCTTTTTGTAAATCGTTTACGATTACTTTTTAACTTGTTAAGAGCTACTATAACATTCCATGTAAAATTCTATGAAACTGTATACTGTATAATACGAGGTTATATATCCAATATAAAGATTCTAGCATTGAATATCACTGCTTCTAGGAGGTTTTTTTTTTGAAAAGTCCTTTCAACTTCAAATATCATTTTAAAAACATTTTCAATATTTTTATTGGTGAACCCATATACTCTAAAAAGAATTTCAAATTACTCCAGAACTCCCTAGCTACGGTAAAAATTAAAAAAAAAACGCTGGGCAGGTTTTAATTTTTAGAAAAACTATACATTTGTATAGAATGGAAGGGTTCCGGGAAATTTATAAAATGCCGTTCGTTGGAGATTTCTAAGTTGGTACAGATCCGAAAAATACATCTTCCAGAAAGAATCTTAAGATGTCAAAAATATTTCAAAAATTCAAAAAATACAATTTTAACAAGAAACCTCGGAATAGAGACAATAAGCTATAAACTTGTATACTCCTTTATTTTGGCATTCACCGCCATTACTTTCTCTGTCCCTCTCTTGCTTTGTTTTGACTAGCCGTAGAAGAGAACCCATGAACCACCCAGACGCATGTACTTTGCCTAAGCTTACCGCGAGGCTTACCGTGTTTAATTAAAAACGAAAAACATGAAACCAAATGGGGCTCGATGCTAGACTGTCCTCAGACAAACAACGTCACTAAAAGACTATCTCGCAACCTAACGAGGTTTTGTACAAAATTGTCACAAAGAATGTGATGTCATAAAAAATGTATGGATGTTCATTGTTGTTTGTTGGACATCGAGATAATTCGTTTTGGGGTATAATTACAGTACCTATTAATGATATTTTGCTAATCTTACGATGAACATTCCCGTTGCCGTGGAGTATATCAAAATTCGCCTGAAACTCGGTTACACCATATTTCATCCTCAAAATTTTAATGCGCTGCCGAGCCTTATCGGTCAGACAGGTAGAAGGAAAATCGAGGACATAAGAAATTGGAGGCTTTGTTCACATCTCAAGCGCTCAAAAAATTATTCGGAACATTATTTGGACTTTAGGCGGGTTACTGCATTTTTGCGACTAGCATGCTACGTGAAAACTAAACCATGTTAACTTTAGGCAGTTTACACTTATGCGACTGGCACCGTTCGATCTGCATGTGCAACGTCACTCAACGTGCACATGCCACGCGAAACCAACTAGGGGAGCACCCACCACCTACGATTTCGGACTCTCCTGCATCTTCTTCTCTTCCGCACTAACAGGAATAACAAAGATTCATCTACATCCTACACTACTGGAAATCTTGTCTTCAATTGCAGTTTTTGCGACAAACACAGTGTGGAAACGCTTGCTACAGGCATCCGACTCGCATGCTAATCGCAAAAAAATGCTCGTCGCACCAGTGCGTAACTCGCCTTGCTGGCAGAGTTGGACTGGGTCAAGAATAGAGTGACCCAGTGACCCAGTGGACCCGGTGACCCAGCTTGACCCGGTGACCCAGCTTGACCCGGTGACCCAGTTTGACCCGGTGACCCAGTTTGACCCGGTGACCCAGTTTGACCCGGTGACCCAGCTTTACTCAGTGACCCGTCTTGACCCGGTGGGCCAGTAATTAAATTATTGTTAGGTATAAACAAGCACTTAGCCCAATTTCATTCAAGAGAACTAATACCTAAAAAAATCAAATGCATTTGTTTACAGTTTGTAGTCAAGTAGTCAATGAAAGTATTTAGAGAAAAGATTTATTTGGATTAAGCTAACTAGTAGAAAAAAATTAAATGTGAATGAACACCTGTAAGCAAACTGGTAAGCCCTGAAGCAAAGAAATAACATTATTCTAATACAATTCGGGACATGGAAAGTTTTTTACGGCAGTATTAAAGCAAACATCACAGAAATGGCAGTTGTCAAGCAATCGAGTATTATTTTCAACAAACCAGCATTTCATTTATTTCATAATCTGTACACTTGAACCGAGGGCACTGACTTAACTGCGTTATTCGATCAAACTAGGTGACTGGGTCGAATTGGGTCCCCGGGTGAAATTGGGTCGCTGGGTCACTGGGTCAAACTGGGTCACTGGGTCAAGCTGGGTCAAACTGGGTCACTGGGCCAAACTGGGTCTAACTGAAAAGAGTATGACGTGACCCAGCGACCCAGTTTAATTTAGTGACCCAGGTGACCCAGTCCAACTCTGCTTGCTGGGACTTAACCCAACAAACAAAACCGTACCGAAACATTTTAAGAAATCCGGGGATTCTTGTCTAGCTAAAGCATTCACCTTTCACAATAATATTCGACCCCTTCTGCATCGTTACTCAGAATTCAGAATATCGTGGAACAAAATCAAGCGTTTTCGGGCAACGGAATGGGCCTTATGGTATATAAATTATGGGACATATATCATTGTATGATCATCCCTACCATTGTAGACCCAAGAGCCCTACGGTAACCTAGCATCCACTTACGGGTCAAATTGTGAGTCAAAGTTAGGCACGGAATTTGATATTTGAGCTTTCATAGTATGTACTATCTTAACAATGGCATTTTAATTCGGTATCACAACTGGTACCCTGTTCCCTGTATTGCAGTTGCAGAAGTAAAAATAAGTTTAGATCATGGTATAATAAAAAAATAAGTTTAGATGATATTACCATTGAATATTATTCAATGAATTACACTATGGTGAATGAGATGAATTATTTCCTAAGAAATTAATAAATGACACCTAGCGAGATCTATTTAATGCCATAAGTCATGGAGTCCACGGTCATCAAATAATTTTTCCGCGGTATTTACTAACAATACACTTTTTTTTTCAGTGATAAAGGCTTCGACTGCTTTTGGTCTTTCGCCTGATGTACCTCCTTCTAACTTAAATCTTATTGAATATATCAATACTTTTTAAAAATGAAATCAGTCGTTGAATACTGTTCTGATCGTCATGAAGGACTTCTTTCAAGTTTTTGGGCAATCCGTGCGTTTTCCGTTCATTCTCATATTCAGGACAACCCAAAAGAATGTGTTGCACTGTATATGGCTCATTGCATCTACTACAATTTTTAATTTCACACCTTCCCAACATATGAAGGTGAGTGATATTGGTATGCTTCCTCTTTTGCTCAAGCTATACCTGTTTACCCATGGTCTTGTGTGGCACTTTATTTTACTTAAAAAGTTATTGGAGTTCTTCCATTTTATTTCCCAATGGGTCACAATACTCTTTTTTAAATATGCTTTCCAGTCTGACGGTGAAATAACTGTAACATCGGTTTGTTTGTGCTGTGGTGAAATTTGTGCCGCTTCATCAGCATCCTTTCCATTATCTTGCTCAAACAGGAAGTTAGAGATATAGGTCTGTAATTTATAGGTTTCGTGATGTCTTTTCCAGGTTTCGGAATTGGGATGATTATCGCTTGACGCCAAATATCAGGGTAAGTACCATTAAAGTAAATCTGATTATATATTTTTAATAGGTTATTTTTTTTGTTTACAAGTAAATGTCTTATCATTGCGTAATGAATATTGTCGGGACCTGGAGAAGGATTACTGGTTTTACTTAGTGCATCTTCCAGTTCCTGTAACGAAAATCGTTTGTTATATTCCAGTTCCTCCTTGTGAGTAAAATCTAATTCCTGTTCAGTTATTGATTTTATTCGTTGGAAGTCGTTCGTGAACCGTTCTGAACTTGTCACTGATCGGAAATGTTCTGCAAAAGCCTCAACAATTTCTTCTTCAGTTTCTATCCTTGTATCTCCTACGACAAGAATCCTAGATGGCTCTGCGTGTTTTTTTCCCAGCGATAACTTTGAGTCTCTTCCATACGTCGGAGACTGAGGCCTACTCACATTAATTGAACCAACATACTTTTGCCAGGTAGATTTTTTACTTTCCAATATTATCTTTCAGAACATTCTTGGTTCTGTACCTGGTGAATATTTCAAAACCGAACATAGGCAATTAACATGGGAAAAAGGTTTTTTGAAGATTGTTGCTCCCCATCGAGCTTGTTAACTTAGGTCTTAGAGGGTTTATAACAAGTGAAAGAACATTTTTCTCTCATCTAATGTATTGCCAATTAGTTCATTTTCAGTGGTATTTCTCATAATTTTATCAGAAATTTGCAACCTGTCTTATTTATGTTCGAACAAATGAACAAAAATTTACTTTTGGTTGGAATCGAACACTACGGGACTGGCACTATCAACGGATAAAAATGAAAATGTATAGTCCTTTTTGCAACATTACAGAATTAATTGACTCAGATTATTATGGGTTGTTATCAATATTTTTCAATTGAATTTGTAGTGTTAACCAAATCTGTATACCTATTGAGCAATTTACCTCCCATTTATAAGATAAACACTCGTCTCGCAGTAATCATCTGAAACGCGACTTGGTGGCGTCAGCAATAAACCTTCACGGATGTGGCCGTCAATTTATCAAGCAGCGAGTAGTTGAAGTAGAAGTAAACGTACTACTTCACCTTACGTGTCTCGTCTTCGTACAATAAAAGATGGAGACGTAAATGCCACCTGATTTTAATTAGGGTAATTGTAAAATGATAACTTAATACGTCCGTCAGAAAATATTACGGACTTCACGGTAGTAAATTATAATTTATTATAGGGGCTATTATTTTCCCCTTACATTACACTACATTATTTTTGCATCTTTTTGTGCATTCGTTTCCACTAGTGGCCCAGACATATGCTGAATCTTGAATATTTTTAGAAATGTACCTACTGAAACGCAATACAATAAACAAGCTGCATGCGAAAAGTGTTTCCTATATGAAGGGGAGTTTTTTTTCTAACAAATAATAGCAATTTCTGTTTTACAAGTGCAGCTGTCTAAAAAAGGGAATCTTATTTTAGGTAGGTATTGTCAACCTCACTTATCTGTACCAAAACAGAGCAGCCTCGAAAAGTTTTCGCGTTCGACTTCAGATGCTGATAGAACAGAATACATGACGGTATGTTCTAAGAAAGGTGTATGGACCATCTATTTTTAATATAAGTACAAGTAAAACCAATTTATGGTCGCTGCAATGCAAGAGAAACGGGCTATCTAGGCTAGCGAACTTTCGCTATAGTGCAGTCTGATGGCGTTTTCGTACAGAAATATGCATGTGAACTTAGGCAAACCGAAAGAGATACAGATACGTACGAAGAAATTTATAGGAGATACACAAAAAACCCCACAGCAGGTCTTACACAGTCTCCTCACTCACCGTCTCCATTTTAGATAAGATATCCTTGGATCTCCCCAGGTATCCACGGATATCCTCGGATCTCCTCAATATCCACAGATATTCTCGAGTATATCCCTGGATATTTGTTTGAATAGTACCACCGGCGGATGTCGAGGAATTAGGGTTCACCTCAATTTCGGTCATTGTAAATGTATCCACTCTAACTCTAACTTAATATTTTTTTTCAAAATAACCTTTTGAAATAAATATAAGGCAACTATGCCCCAACTATCCTAAAAGCATTTGTATTTGTTGAAAATATTGGGCCATACAATTCTAAATGCTGTTCATCCGTAATTAATTGGGGAAATCGTTCCTGGGAGATTTTTCTATGGCACATAAATTACCATTCATTATACGCATACTCATTATTTTGTTTATATAGACTGTGTCCAAGATAAGAATGTCTATCATGGATATCTCCGAAACCATAGAATGGTATATGATGTTCGGCACAAAAGAAAAAACAAAAGTTAGAAACTGCTGATTTTAACAAGATGGTGCACCCGTGCACAACGACCTAATCGTGCGAGAATACCTATCGGACAAATTTTACATTTTCCAGGAAATTGGCCCGATAGGTCTTCTAAGACGATTAAGATGCCGTGTGCGGATGCATAATCCTGTTGGAATCAACAGAGTTGAAAACTTTTGTTTTGTGCCGTAGATCATTGTACTCGTAATTTTTAAAAAAACCTACTCAATACAGTATGTATTTTTTTACGGGTCATATTATGAAATAAAGTTGGTGATTATTTCTCCGAAACGAAACATTCTATTGAAAATCTCTCAACGCTGTCTGGTAGAGTTCAAATAGTGGCAATGGGGAAGCGTTCTTTTTTAATTTTTTATATATGTTCAAATAACATCAGAAAAAATAAAAGCAAAATCGGAAAATTTCAGTTTTTCTAGCATATCTTCGAAAGTAATCGGAATTTTCTGGTGTTCTAAAGCATGGTAATAAATTAATAACTTTTAATTGTGCATTTTTTTCTCTAATTTGACCATCGTCGCATCTTCTGTGGTGTTGGAGAGAGACATCCTTATCTTGGACACGGTGCAGTTCATATTTCAAAAAAAGTTGAGGGGAAGTCACACCTCCCATGGGCCGTCTAGCTTCATTAAGAATTTTTGTATAAATTTGCATTTCAAAAAAAGTTGAGCTCTCGTGTACATATAATATCAAAAATATTTCAAAAAGGAGTTGTATCATACAAACCCTTTCTAATTAATTTAATAATGTGTATGTATTAGTTACTTATGTTTGAATATAAATGTGATGAGCACTATAACCTTCTCTATACCACTGCGAGAAATGTAGAGTATTGCACATAAAACTACACTACACACTATGTAAAAGGAAGCGCTCCAAAGCTTTTGGGCAGAATCGCGCATGCGCAGGTGTGAGGGAGGTTCTGTGGTAGCCACAGCAACACAACAACCAATTTGGCAATTGAACTTGCTACACTTGAGCACAGACCCCGTTCACCTATCCTTCCATTTGCAACTCCAGGAGTATAATTTACGATCTTGTCGTTGAAAATTATTCTCCTAAACCAAAAATTCATGTCAGTAACTTTTTCTGGAAGGATCTTAAAGCAAAAATTAGCTTCGGAAGTTGGCATTATTGACATTTGTAAGTCAATGTGAACGTCCTACGCAATTACTTCGCGACTTCACCACAATACATTTTTAGCGTCGAGTTGTCAAGCGAGGCAATTATGCTTTCTCCCAATCGATCGCTCGCTCGGTATCTTCATGTCAATCGATTTAAAAGAGAACGGATGGACTGATTACGATGAAACTTTGCAGATGGATTCTTAATCAAACTTGGAGATCGGAGTTCTTGAATTATAGCAATGTAGGTAACAAAAATTAGGAAAGACGTTTTTACATCTCCATTAGTTATAAACCGAATTGCATGAAATTCCAACTGGGTATAGCCATATAATATGGAATGCTAAAAGTTGAGTCTAATCAATTCAACATTCACAGTGTCCTTTTCGGCATTTCTGCCATTTATGAACCGAATTGCATAAAATTCGAACTGGGATATGGAATACCAAACTTTTAAGTTCACTCAATTGAAAAACACACATCACTTGGCCTCTCCGTCATGTATGAATCGAATTTCATGAAACAAAACTGATGGACATAGCCAGTACCGTATCAAACCTAATGTCACCGCTTCGGCAATTTTTATTATGTATCGTCAGGTTACGTGCATGTTCTAGTGTTAGCATATTTAAATGATGTCTTTATCCAAGAATAAGAACAAGTCAGAGAACGGGCCTCCGCTAACCAACGATAACCAAGATACCGCGGACGGCATCCATTGAATGTGACCTTCGGTTCTCAAGGTGTCTGCAATAAAAGAGGCCTGCCATGAGAGAGGCCGGTTTCTAGGTAGCTATTGCGATCATCGTTTTTTGGATATGTCGAAGTTTCATTACATATCATTTTAAGCAACTTTTAAAGAATAACATTTTTACCGTCTGTATGTGCGTATGTTGGCAATTTTCCGAGGTAACGGCTCGACGGATTCCGTTCAAATTTTGGATATGTTATTAGGCATATGGAAACGAAAAATGACGAGTCGGATATTTTAAAAAATGTTGGAGCGCCGCAGCGGGATCATTTTTTTTTTCAAAAAGCAAGTAAGCAACCTAAATTTTTTATTAAGGTATTCGAAAGACCTTATTTTCTGTGTAACCTACAAAAATTGTGCCAGGTTAATTTATTACAAGAAAACTGAGAAAAAATGTCAACGTTAAAAAACGCCAAAACTATAAATAAAAGTAGGTAATTCTAATTAGGAATTAGAATTATTAATTATATGATCCCTTGTGACATTAAAATAAAAAAATAAATAAAATCAATAGACAACAATGACCAAAAATTAAAAAAAGAGAGGCATGTTTCCCCGAGCGGTCAGCATTCACCCATCCAAGTGCCTACCTACTGACCGCGCCCGATGTTGGGACTCTGTGAGCACTTTTTAAAAAAAAGATCGTTAAACAATTTTCGTATGCTTGATAGTCCTGTTGTTGGATATACTTCTTCTTCACTTGCATCTGTCTGCTTCCTTATGGGTCAGAGTTCATGAAAAAATCGGGCGACAGCCTACTTGTACCAGCACTAGGCGTACGATGACGCATTCTATACATAGTTACACAAAACCAACTTTATTGCGGCAATGATTGATCCTAGCATGTTTTCACCTATTAATTACTAAAAATATTTATCAGAAAAAATGAATAAATTCGGTCACCAGTAAAAATCTCATACCCTTAGCGGTTACGAAGATATAACGAAAAATAGGTGGTTCACTACAGCAAAATTTCTAGTGCGTTCTCGCGAACGCAGATTACTAAATTTCAACAGTTTTTCAACCTACCTTTAAATTCGCAATATAAGTGCCGCAATTCCATTGCCAGTTCAAATTGATAACTTCTGTCCATCTCCGGGTAACAAAATGGAGCTGCAGAACATAATCAGAAAGCGACTTTTGGAACTATCCCATAAGGAGAACGAACTCTATCTAAGCGCTACTACAGTTGCCGGTTATGAATGTACAAAAAATTACGAAATGAAGTCACTCAAATAATCGAACTTAAATACAATCAACTGGAGGAGGCAGATTTACGATTGATGGTTCATCTTCTTGATGTTGCGCAGGTAGGGACACAGACATTCTAGTGCTATGTGCATATCACTGGAAAACTTTTAGCTTCCATGGCATGAAGGTAAGCCCTGGTATTTGATTATTTTTTATTAATTTTTTATAGGAACTATGGATGAGAATGAGTGTAGGTGATACTACTCGATATGTACCGGTGCACACGCTGGCTGAAAATTGTGGACCAAGTCAGTTACGAGATGCAATTTTACAAGCAAAGTTGGAACAAAAGCCGCTGCCCTTAAAAATAACCCAGAAGACTACCTTACCCAGTTTGGAAAGACCACAGAGGAGGGTGCAATAAACTTAAGCCTGCAAGAAGCAGAAAATTGTTTAGTGCGAGTGTTGCAGAAAGGAGGTACTACTGGTACATTTTACAATACCATGGATGAACTGCGACGATATCAATATCACCAAGGTACGAGGGCCATTGAAAATCTACCACCCACTAGTGGAAAGATAAAAGGGCATTTATTGCGTGCCTTATACTACACTGTAATCCAGGTAATTTCAACCTGTTTTCGCATTATCTTTTAGTAGGGGAGCTCTGCTAGCTCGATGGAGTTCCATTTTGCCCTATCCGAGTATGCAAAAATCGACCGTTTGCTGCTGCAGGTCATATTACTTAAGGCGCTACGGGTACTTCTTGGGGTACCAATTCTAAAAGGTTGTTTTTCGAACAAATAAGTTATACACCAAATGAAAACGCTGATAATAGCTCTTAAAAACATATTTTAAAAAATCACGAACATTTGATAACTCCGTAAATAAACAATTGTTAGTCAATTTTTCATGAACTTTCTACTGATATAACTAGGTTACGGTTGGATGAATGAACCTGATTTTTTTTACAGACTGATGATAGGTACTACCAATGACTTAACGGTGTTTCTTTTTTAAATTTTTTCTCTAATATCTTATAATGATATAAGATAATCTTATAATTAAAGAAAAAATTTAAAAAAGAAACAGTCATAGTGATTGGCTGTATGTACCTATCATTAGTCTGCAAAAAAATCAGTTTTTTTTTTTTTTGGTTTTGTAAATGTATAAGTAAAAAAATCCTTTCAAAAGCAGAACGTATAGAAGAGGAAAACAATTTTTATCACTTTGTTTATTGCAGTAATAAAAGAGAAAACTCCGAAATCCTGCGTTATATCAAATTTTGAGTAATAAACAAATTTATTCATTTTTTAATGGCCAACATTTTTGGTAATAAGACAAAACATGCTAGGACCACACCTTGCCGAAATAAAGTCGATTTAGAAGTATAGCCAGCAACTCGATTATGAAGGAAAGTGCGTCAAGATCGCAGAGGGAAAATGCGTTGACATGTGTTAAGAAAAAGATGCACAAAACAATAGAAAGAATCCAAAATAAAGCAATTCTCAATTATGTACCAATAAAAATCGATCAAAATTAATAATCGTTTAAGATGCATGCAACATCATAATTACATTGAATTCTGTAAAAGGGCAACAGATGCCCACGCTACGAACAACAAAGAAAGCGACTCGACATTTGTGCAACAGTAGAGGCAAACTTAACAAGTGAAAAGTGTAGAAATACGCTAATCTTTTTTAAAGAAATAGGACTCCTTAATAAAGTCTAATACTTTTAACTTACCTCGTAATAAAGGCCAATAGCCTCAGCAGCTGACGCCTAAGGAGGGGTTTTAGTGGGTATACCCAATATTCGGGGGAGCCCCACACTTTGTGCGTAAATGCATTTCCCCTACTAAGAAAAAAAAAATTTTCCTGTGGAAATTGGAACAATTTAGTGTTTAGTAGAATACGTAATGAAACGGCACATACAGCAAATTAATAAGACTTTTGGCAGTGTATATTAGGCATAACGGATGTAAAACTGTCAAAAACGTCTTTTTTGTTAAATACTTGCTTCGAGCTAAGAAGCCGATCTGTCAAGAATTTGGCAACTGATGGTCTTGTTTCATAATTAACATACCATACAATTGTATTGTAAAGTAAAATTAGAAAAGTAAAAGCTTAATACCTAATATCGCAAGGTGCATAATATTTAAGAAACACCAAGACTTGGCAATATTCGAAAACCAGAAAATGCCAGTGAAGTGAAACATCGCAAATTGTTTTATGGATTATTGTACTACATACCATACCTGTACAGTAAAGCCGCGGTATAGAATAGACCTCGCGATAACCCGTAAAACTAAAATGGTTATTTTCCCCAAAACTATTTTGTGTGGTTGAGCTCACGTACCACCTAATTCAAATTAGCCATATTAAAATTACGTTGCAAAAAAAGATAGCGAAACGATAACAATTTGTAAGCATCCATGTCGTTGAACGAATTAAAATAAATAGCTCTTTGAAATCGTTTCTGATTATTCAAATGTTACGTACCTAGATACTTAACAAAGCTTATAACGCACCCTTTAATATTTTCACAAACCTCATTGGGCATAGGATTTTTGTTTTAAGCAAATTTACTAATCTAATTTAGCTTTAAACGTCTACGAAGTAATTTATTCAGAGAAGGGTAAGTCGTTCAAGCAAAATCCAAATCGAGTGTTTTTCTTTTCTAGGCTTTCTATTCGAGATGCAGGATTAAATTGGTATCTTTTTTATCACGGTTAGTTTTTATGGATGTCGTTTTAATTTCTCCGGCTCCACAAAGTCCACATTTAGTAATCAGGCTCTCCTCCGTTTCAACTATCGAAATTCGGGCAGTAAAAGATTTAGAAATTTACTATTCGAAATATCTCAAAAAATAAATTATACCTAATAGAGAAACGTTTAATAGGAATTTAAAAAAAGAGATTGTAACAGTATCTTATCAAAGAAAAACAACAAATCACTGTCATCATAAATAAGGTTAGAGGCAATTAAAATCTCCAGTAAAAAAGCAAAGTCCAAGAACCTGTCTAACTCGAGGTTGTGGAGCCGGTAGATAAAGCAAACACCCCCAGGTCAGAGGTTATCATGAGGATGAGGTCCATTGCAAGAGACATTGACGTCATATAATTGCCTGAATCTCAAAACTACCTCTACTCGTTTTACGCTTATTATAACTAAGATGAATAGACCAATTGACGCTATGGCGCATAAAGGAAATAAAAAATCGGCATACTATCAATACGATCGAAATTTTTAATAGGGGCAAATACGTTACAGCCAGGTTATCGTTGCGTTGAGCAATTTAAAAACGTATTTCATTAGAATTGGCTCTTGTCCAGAAAAACATTGAATTGGTTTGTCTATTGATACTGACAATATGTGTTTTAACTAAAATATGAACCGAACGTATTACATTTAAAAATAAAGAGATCAAATACATGTTTCACGATATTGCAACAAATGAGATTATAATTTATCAATCCGGAAGCAGTGAGAAGTCGGAGAAAAGTCAGTAGGTTAACTTTTGAAAGATCATGTATATTGTTAATTTAAAAAAACCCGGTGAGGCTGAACAAATTTTATACGCGTATAACGTACTCAATAAATATCATGTGATTCCGTTGTGATGAAATAATGCTACTTATTATTATTTATTATTTCAACATAATTAACACACATGATAAGAAGCTACGTGGGATTTTATAGCTTAGCTCAATTATATTATTCATCGATGATTTTAAATTTTTTAAAAGAACGGGTATTTGATGTTATGTTAACTTCAAACTGAAGAAAGCGATGATTTTACATAAAGGCTAAAAGTGAAAGGTGGTAATTTAAAATGCTGCTTTGCTGCTCAATATCGTCCCGTTTTCTATTACAGTCAACTACCGAAGTGTTTCAGCGATCGGCCGTTTTTAAAGAGAGTTACCGTCACACGGACAGACAGACAGCAATACCAAATTATAAACGCTCTCGAGGATCGTTAATAAACCTATGCTTGGTTTGGGCATGCCGCATGATTGTTGTTCATAGGCACCCTAGTTCATACCAATAGGAAGCTTGATTTTTACAAAAGGTTACAGCAACGATTTGCGTTTTCATGAGAGCGGGAGTGATGTACAAAACGCTCTATACGCAAACGGAGTTATTTAAGCTGGCAATTGGGCTCCCGGGAAGTCTAATTGATAGTTGATACGTAACCAAATTCCAAGTGTTGCGTAACTAACTGCAAGCAGGAAAATTCGGTTACAAAATATCTTCCAATTTTACCCACCGTTACGGCTTCCTAAGTATGAGTTCGAAGTATATAATGTTTAGGGTTATCGTAAGATAAGTGAACTCACAATAACCGTATTTTCTATAAGTAAATACTTACGTACCGTTTCGTTAAAAATAAATTAGTGTTCTGAGGTTGAAAACGTGCATGACCTCCACGCGTATCTTGTCTGGTCCCGCCCCAAATTTTGGTGACAACGCAAAACAAGAGTGGAAGTATGGAAGTATTACAATCTCTATTGAGGAGGCGGTTGTAGCTGTCTCTGCCCGGATTATAGAATCGTAGATGTAATTTAGGTCGCACACTACGTGTAGATCCCTCTGCATCATTCGCACTACAGATGACAAAATAGGCGTCCTAAATATAGGTCGTCTACGAGTATATCACGAATCACCCATTTCCTAATTCCTACACGGGTAGTTTTTGGTTTTTTTACCATCACGCACAGAAGGCTCATGCCTCGGCTCTTGCGAGAAGCAAAATGCCAAGACATATTTCTATTAGGGCCGGTATGAACTTGTGGTGGTAGTTGGCTGTGATGAGCACGAACGTAGAGCCGTTGATCAGTCCAGTGTTTTATGTCAGTCAGAAAAAACCATACATAACGAAAACAGAAATTTTATTTTAATTTTCAAAAAAACACAGAAACAGAAATACAAAAATTAAAAAAGCGGCTCGACAACTATTTTTTAATTCAATATGTTTGACGGAGAACACATAGGCCTACCTTGGCATTGTGCATGTATTTATTTAAATGGTATAAACAAATAAAGAATCGATAAATTATAGTATAAAAAAAATTTCGTCCATCTTATTTCCAGGAGGAAACGTTCCTATGATAGAACATGGGTTCCTCTTTGTATGGCAATACAAGTTTTTGATAAAGAAAGGATGTGGATCCTTACATCGCCACTTTTAATGGAAAGTACCTAATTTGCTAAGTTCTTTAGTGAGTTGCAAACCAGCTTGTTGTCATCTCTAGACAGTCCGTGGGGCTCTAAGCGACTAGGAAAATTGACTGAGTTCAGAGTTCTTAGAATGATGTGGGTATAAGTTCATGATGAACTCGCGGTTAATATCATACCACAAATTCAATCCAACACAGATCCAAGCAGAGTCTGAGTTGGGAAGGTTTAACATAGCACATACCAACTTAGAGGTTGAATTAACAGAGGAAAGGAATCCAATATCAAGCGAAGAATGTATTCCGAGACCACCGGATTTAATGGGTAAAGATGCTAAGATCTAAGTCTTCTCATCGTTCAATATTTTCTCCAAACAATTCTTTATTACAAAATCCCAAATATAAGGTCCAAGTAGAACCAAACTTGATGGCTCAAACCTTTTTTACCTACGCCGTGGGTTTCGTCGAGGGTGATGAGAGATCCAAGAATTTTCAAATCGGCAAAGTTTGAATTCTTGGGGATAGTTCTTGAAAACGTTGAGCTATACAGTCTGTTTCAAATTAAGCTGACACTATTGCTAACTTTCTTAGTTGTAGAAGACGGTTAAATTACCAAAATTGCTAGCAAAATTGTGTATTTTCGCTACTAAATCCAAATCTGTAATTAAAGAAACAAAACAGCATTTTCCAGATAATAACAAAAAATTTTTATATGAAACCCCCTGTATATTATTACATTATATAATTGATACTTTGGCATATACCTGGCGTAGCCGCCTATCCCAAAATTTAGTCAACTGTCGTGGGGATGTGTCCCTGATATAACTCTCGCCAGGAAAGATTGCCGATCACAGCACACCTTGTGTCAATTTACAATCTATGTTTTTCTAAAGATGTGAGCGACATCCGGGATAGGATCGTGCCAATGTTGAACGAAAAGTCTTTTCGTTCAACATTGGCACGATCCTATCCCGGATGTCGCTCACATCTTTAGAAAAACACAGATTGTAAACCGGGATCAGGTCTTCTGTGACCGGCAATCTTTCCTGGCGAGAGGTTTAGGAACTAACAGGAGTGCACCTCCACCACTTTTGTTGCCATTGCGCTAAGCCGCGACATATGCCAAACAGTGTGGTGGATTTTGTATTAAATTCTCAACAAAAGTTCTTAATCCACCATAGCCAAAATACTTCTAATAACCAAGACTTTTCAATTATTTTCATTTCGATATAGTCGTCCATAAAAATGATAAAATGACGTTGTTTGTTCATTGGTTTACGTTTATTGCTCTTTAATTTATCCTCCAGTATTGATATAATAATCGTGGAAAATACAAACTTCGAGTTTATTGTAAAACGAACTTCTTGCTGTTAAACCTCGGTAAAAATACAGAAAATTTCGAAAATTATTATATCGCAAAATACGCTCGAAGTTTGTGTTTTCCACAATTTTAGAGACGCGTATATCGCTACTAGAGGATACATTTAGGAGCAACCAGAAAACTTAATTCCGGTGAATTATTTCAATATGATAAACATGAATTTGCTTCATATGTTTACCGCGTCTTAAATGTTTTCCATCCCTCCGATCGCAGAGTTCAAATTGCTACTATAGTTAGGTACTAACATATTATAATGATATTAATATTTAGTTAAATATAGACTTTTGTTATCACAAACGATTACAGATTCACTCAAAGCTCTGATACGATACGAGAGAAAGGCTTGTAAAAATCCCTTTTTTTAACATAAACAAACTCTTATCTTCATTCATTGAATGAGATAGAGAAACGCCATAAAAATGTTACCACGTTTGTCACAGTCATGTGATAGGACCAATTAAATTACAGAAATTTTAACAATACATTTTCTAGTTAATCGCAGGCAATACTTGCTATCCGCTACCGATCATACAACATCCGGATAGACAGACGGACGGATAAACATTCACACGAAGTTTTCGGTGGTTCATAAGGACTGATGCGCTCCTAATCACGTCATACCGTGATCAGGTCATAACTAACGCATATTTCCTTCCGGGTGTGGATTTTAAGTATCCCCATCGCTTTAAAATACGAACAAAAAGAATCAAGAAATAGGAGAAAATTACTTTTAACGTTTTTTTAAGAATTCGCTCAACGTTTTTAATTTGAACAATCGATGATAATTCAATTCTGGTTCAAATAATCGAATTAGGCTGCCGTATAAGTCATGAATATGAGATGAAGTTGGCACTTTCAGGTAAAGTTTTGAAAATTGGCTTAGATGCTCTTTGACCCATTCTCTTCAAGATCAGATATGGCGCCACGATCATTTCCTCCCGGAACCCGAGTTATCAGGGGTTGCCCACCCAGCATTGAAGTTTAACGAAAACGGCCTGAAGTTATGATAGGACGAACTTTCTCTGACAGAATGTACTTGTAGGCTAACTATACACGCTTCAAAGCATGAATGGGGTGGAGGGGGGGGGGGCAAATTACGGCTACCCATCAGTGTGTAAAATGTCTGGCATTTCGCGTTTGATTTTTACTATGTGCGATGTGTTTGCCTTTGCTAATGACATCTACTAATGTCAAAGAAATATCTTCATAAATAAGGTAGTTGGCATTGGGCATGTGTACATCTAATGTTTAAAATATGAGTGTTTGCCTTTAACAGAAGCATCTGTAATGAAATTTTTAAAAAGATTTCTCGATAAATAAAACAGTTGATATTGCCGCGGATATTGTTCATCCTGCGTATGCGCCCATTAAACTGATGTTTGCAATATGCGATACGTTTGCTTTTACTAAAAGCATCTATGGTTAAAATTTCAAAAAAATATCTTCATAAATAAGAAAGTTGGCATTGCGCAATCTGCGCATGCGCACATCTGATGTCTACTAGATGCAATATGTTTGCCTTTACTAGAGGTCTCTGTGGTTAAAATCCTCGTTAAAATCAGTGTTGTTCCTAGGGATAAAATGACGGTACTCATTTTTCGGGGAATATTGTATTAGATTGTTACCAACATGTACTACATTTTAAAAAATACACCACAATTTTTTTACAGTTTAATTGTTCTTTTTTTTACAAGAAACAGATGTAGTACATATATAATATGTATAAAGTCACATATTTACCGAAATAAAAAACAAAAAAGTCAAAATCAAACTAAAAACAGGCAAGCATGCCCCCCACAATACAAGAGGAATTGCATTGGAATTAACTTTACAGCCTGCAAGTTATGCAATTCCATTGACTTTCGAGTGTGTACGTTCAGAGCTGATCTCAATAATTCTCAATAATACCATAGAGTACAATAAATTATTTTACTGTATGACAGTACTCACACCATTTTATCTAGGTTGGTGACACCTAGTGCTAGAATTTGTAGAGGTACTGACTTGAACAACACTGGTTAAATTTTCAACAAGATATATTAATAAATAAGAAAGTTGATATTTCGCAGCCTGCGCATGCGCGCATTAATCGTCAAGATTTTTCTTGACTCAGGTGTCAGAGCTATAAACTACCCAATTTAAAAAGAACGAACTGAATATATTCAAAACGGTATAGGAGTACTCAGTTATAGTTAAGGCCTCAGACTGACTCCGGGCGGACAGACGGAGGGACGGATGGAAGAGAAAGTGGCTGCACCCAACATCGTTAGAAAATGCACTAAAAAAACCAATTGGGCAATTTTTTGAAAAAATTTTGAAAAAATTGCCCGGTTGGGATAGGAATTACGGGCAAGCTTCATCCAACTAGGTTTTGAGTATGCCCTTTCATCTTGCAAAAAATGTATAAAATTCCTACCAGTCCCGAGGTGCCAAAAACTCTACACTCACAAAAAATTTAAATGCAATTCTTGGCCAACAAAATTTTACAATATCATGAAATTTGATAGGATCATGCCACGAACGTATAAATTAAGATGGACTGGAGGACTGCTGATGCTGAATTGCCAAATGACACCTACATGGGGGCCGCCATGATGTGCACTCACATGGCGCGAAATTCGAATCAACTAATAAACAAGCATTAACCCAACATTAACCTCACGTTTTCTAAATAAATTACTGTGACACATTTCATTTTCCAATGCTGCAATACTCTCAAAACTTGAGCACTAGGAAAATTCCCCTAGAAAATAACTAAAATGTGCACATCATGGCGGCACACATGCTAGGGCCATTTCTACCTCTATGCAACTGTTTGATCAGCGCTCCCATCTTCATTTATAAGTTCGTGGATCATGCCTATGTGTTTAAGAACAAAATTATGAAACGGTTTTTGCACATGGGCGGCAGAAGGTTTACATGGACATAGTTATATGTCACATCTCGGTGTGGATGGATGTTCTGGTTTCAAATATGTCAACAAATTACAAACACATTTTCCAAAAATCTGTCAACCATCTAATGAAGGACATAATATACAACATTGTTATAAAAAATTATTTTTTAAAACTTTTAGAATAAGCCGTAAGTAGTCCGTCCTTTAGCGGCCCATCCACACCCAACGGTAATAACTACTAATTAATAAGCTAATAATAACTAGATTTCAATAACTAACAAAATATTCGGATATTCTGCATGCGTGGTGTGTACTTTTGTCAATTGTAAGTAGGTCTGGGTATGTACACAATATATTCCCTCGCATATTCCAGACAAACCGTACGGGGCAACTGTCCAAGACAAATTCAGGAATCGTTCAACTCAATTTCATCAAACATTGCTTCACGAACAGCGCATGATGTGCATTTAGTAAAAATATTCGGACAGGTTGGAATTTTATATTTTAACCTACCGAGCAACCTACCCTCTAAAATTTAATGTAAATATTTACAAACCGATAGAAAAAACTGAAGCTTGTTTGCCGTCAATGAAATATGATCGTAAATAGGTAGGTGTAGTGCAGAGAACGTCGGTTTAGTGTAGCGTTTTACTTATTTTTTTTGGGGAAAAAATTACGTTCTTAAATAGGAAAACTATCTCTTATTGGGTTATAGAATTTACCCAGTCAAACAAAAATATATGACTAGTTTAGTAAGCGAAATAAATGCGTAATGAAAACCATTTATTTTTTAGCCGTCGGATAACATGCGCTCTCAATAAACCAAAGGTTTAGTTTAAAAAATTACTCCAAACAAACAGTAATTAACAGATGATACAACTTAGAGGACATCACCCCCCACCCGCTTCTTAACAAAGATGGCGCTTGCAAAAACCACATGTTCTTGAGATGTTTACAGTTTTGCGAAATATTATATTAGACAAAAAGTTGCTTACAACTTAATTTTTTTATTTGAATTTAAGTTCGTCGCGACTTAGTTTATAGAAGTTTCGTTGAATGACAACATACCTTGTTTACGTTGCGGTTTCGCTTGTTTTCTACGTCCACGTCCAGCCCCAGAAGAAGTTGATGACGCCATGGCGACGATGATGGAATTTTCTCGTTGTCTCCCATCAAGCACAAGCCAAAGCTTCACAAAACAAAAGTGTTTTTTTTTCGATTGTAAAAACGTTTCCGATTAAAAAATCACACCGAATAAGGTATTATATTTACGGGACGCGGATTCCTTTTAAAATTTAATTAAGGATCGTGTGTATAAAACGCACGTTGTTCAGAGAAACGAAACGACGTGGTACACATTCACATCCCTCGCTGGCGCCTGACTCTCAGAATCACCTCGCTGGCCTGCGGCAATAAACATCATTGCGTGCTCGCCATTGGCCGCATCGTTCTTTCTCTCATTGGTTGCACCTTACAGGTTACACCTACACCTGAGTGTAACAGTAGTATATTTTTTATAATAGCTAAGGGCAGGTAATCATTTCAAGGTCACAACAACAAAGCGTGCTTTCGTAAACAGCTGTTTTGTTCGGACATTTTGGTAGCGTGTGGATAGGTCGGTAAAATGTAAACCAAACTACCGAAACCATGCGGTGCGCTTTGAACCCGAGAAGCGGGAAGCATTTAAAGTGGGGATAACCGTAATACTCAAAGCTGCCGCTTGAGACCAGCAAGCGTTTACAATGAAATTTTCGTGGAGCCGGTAAACAAGGTCGCTCGCGACGCGGTTGCAAAGTGAAATTTTTAAATGGGGCTGAACTGATTTTCCCCAATTATTTATTTGTAGAATCATAGAATGGCGAAGTTTTAAAATGTTATTTATACGTAACTATAAGTAGTTCACTGTTCAATGTCGTACAAATTTTATGGCGCCATTATATTCTTTGAACTTTTTAATTAAGCCACAAATTTGCGTTCATCTTATTAATAAATTGTCTGTACATTGGAAAAGCCGTTGATTGCCGGAACGCACGATTTCATTAACTTTAATCAGTATTTTAACTTCTTGCAACAGCAAAGTGACGACTATACCTATTATTGCAATTCATTACGCATCCGTTGCTTCCCTGTTGCTTTGTTTAAAAGATACCTAATATAAACAAAGCATTTGGTCTTGTAGCTGGTGATATGTAGGTGATACCTATACGCAGAGGTTTGTTGCTATCAGGGTCTTGATTGTTATAGCCAGGGCGAATTAAAAAAGTGGTGTTTACGTGGCGATAACAGGGGGGGGGGGGCAATTTTTTTCAAGAGTTCCAGATCAAGTTCATTGATTGAATGTTTTAAAGAAAATGAGCTTTATCTGCACAAGAGTATTGCACAATTTATACTTGTTTAGAATATCATCGCTATTCTCCTGCCAGGACGAAAATGTTGTCTGCGAGCTGATTCACCCCCACGTATACCGACAGCTTCCATACACTTTGAAAAATAAGGTACCTATATCTAAAAGGTATAGTCGCAGCCGGTGTCATAAATTAGTAGGTAATTGCGATACATTTTATTTTTTACCACCCGCACGTTAGTAAAGCCCGTTTGACAAGTTACAAGAAAAATTGCGAAAGGCATGCGCTGTTTAAAGCCAGCTGATCAATTGCTGCAAGAGACTTGCTACTTGCAATCTTGCATGCAATTTTTATAGGACCGGGGCTATTTTAATATTTTACTTGCATGAATCGCGCAGTTCTAGGGATAAATCTTTTTGTGTCACCAACCTAGTAAAATACAGCGACGGCAACTATGAGCTGAGGAACTCACTCATTACTTGTAATGTTTCTTCAAGCACTTAAAATTTAATTTTTATTTGTTAAACAATGTTTGAGGTAATTACTGAGGTTAACAGTTTTGTTGACAAATCCATGTAGGTATTTCTTCTGTTGGCAGACATGTGGCAATTGAAATAGAATTGCACCATCTGAAATACCATGCAATGCTCATTGCATTCAAGGATTTGCCTTGCAATTTCTTTCTGGCGCGCTGTATTTTGGAGTAAAAAATGACCTTTCACTTTTTGACGGAAATACACGTTTTGAAGCACCAGGAATCCGAATCAAACAAAATTTATTTATTTATTTATTTTTCATTTGCCTATTATATGTCAATTGTATCTGTCATATGTGATATATGAAGCAGTCCACGGCATAATGGATTGTCATCTCATTATGCCCTCAAACGGCCTGTCAAATTGATTGACGGAGTTATATTATGTCATAAAAAAGATACAACTTGATTCGTATGGAGCACATTAATGTTGGGCAAACAATAATCATGACATTTGTATATTGGAAATGCATTCTTTGGAATGATGAAAAATAAAATGTTGTATGCACCTCAGGCATTACTCAATATTTAACCCTCGGGCGACTTACAATCCCTCGGGCCGGAGGCCCTCGGGCTCTGTCGCCCTCGGCATAAATATCGCCTTAATGCCCTTGATGCATAAATAACTATT